>NC_083115.1:33622164-33993585 GCF_949774975.1 Lagenorhynchus albirostris | reverse complement strand
GAAAAACCTTAATTTAGTCCATTAAAACACTGAAGTCGTTTGAAGCAAAACTTTAAAGTGACTGTGAACTGGGCTTGTAGTATTAACAGTTCTTAATTGCAAAGGAAGTGCACACACAGGTGTATTTTTAAGGATGTATTGGTTGGTCACATCGTACAATGCTCACAGTACTTCTTGAGACTTATTTTCCTTACAGGAATTTTGATGGTGAATACCTTATTACAGGTGTATTCATATAAACCCACTTCCTGTACTATTACAATATACAGGATAAGAAAACAAAACAACATTTTCTAGTCTAAGCAAATTAAAGCACACTCCATGTAAAGGGGTCCCCTTTGCTAAAACTGCATTTTTTTTTTTTTTGGCGGTACGCGGGCCTCTCACTGCCGTGGCCTCTCCCGTTGCGGAGCACAGGCTCCGGACGCGCAGGCTCAGCGGCCATGGCTCACGGGCCCAGCCGCTCCGCGACGTGTGGGATCCTCCCGGACCGGGGCACGAACCCGTGTCCCCTGCATCGGCAGGCGGACTCCCAACCACTGTGCCACCAGGGAAGCCCTAAAACTGCATTTTTATACACACTTTAAAAAGATGTTATTCACCTTCTATATGAAACACTATCTTCTGATTTATAGTTCTGTTAGAGAAAAATGTCTGTAATGCTGATAGGAAATGTATGGTCTTGTGTGTGGTGTGTATGCACACACGCGCACACACGCACGCGCGCGCACACACACACACACACACACACACACACACACACACAGCTCATATTCATTACTTTGCATTACGGAGCCAGAGAGAAAAAGAACAATTATCTTTGATTTCCAGCTCAAATATAAAATCTGGAGACATCAGTTAAGCAGCTGTTCATACTCATTGTCTCTCAGTGTATATTTAAATTAAAATAATTTCTCTGCTAATAACAAAAATGAATGCCTTCACATTTTATTTTTAATGTTTTCTTAATAAATTTTTCTTGCAAGACTAAAATGCTATAAAGAAAAATAACGTATGAAGATGCACAGCACATTTAGTAAAGACAAAGCGAAAAAATAGTTATATATTTTCTGTAAAAAGACTTAAGAAGGTATCTGATTGTTCGTCACAAAAGGTCTATATGGTTCTGTTGCCCCTTTAACTAAATTCTTAGAAGTAATCAGATGCAAACTGACAAATGGCAAGAAAAGCACATACCACTGCTGAATAATTTTATCATTTATACCTATAACTGTCAATCCACGAAGGACTATTTTTTAATACGTCACCTAAATCATAAGAGCTGGTACCTTTTTCTGTGATTCATGTTAGCCGTGCTCCATGATTTACTGCTAAATTATTTCCCTTCTCTTTCAGGAAATTTTTTTATGTCCTTTCTGTGATTAATCTCTCTGGTTTGAATGAGCAAAGCTTTTTAGATGAGTGAGTGTCACAATTTCGTTGAGTATAAATTTTTTCAGCGTGATTTTTTATACATATGTTTTTTTTTAATGTGCTCAGAAAAGACAATTATTTATTTAAAGGCTTGTATTTCCATTAGAAAAAAATCCTTGCCTACCTCAGTTACATGTTCCAGATTTTTCTCCCAGAAACAAACGGCGTTTGCTTCAACAAGACGTGGTGACAATGGTTATCGGCAGTGACATCACACACTCACAGAGCTCTTCTAGGAAGTAGACGGCCCTGGTTTGAGTGATTTAAGACCACAGAACATCTTGGTATCTACTTTCCCTGTGTGTGTGAGCACTAAATGATCGTGTGTGTGTGTGCGTGTGTGTGTGTGCGTGAGCTCTCCTGCTGGTTCGTAAATGCTAACAGACCTGCCCGGTCTGTGAATAACTAACACATTAGTCCTTGAATTTTAGTCCTTTGAACAGGGAAAGCAGATGTTTCAAACTGCCTTAGCGAGCCCCACCAACCAGACCCTGGTGCCACGTTGGATGCCCGGGAATCATTCTGTTTCGGATGGACACATCCAATACGCACATGGCAATCTTTCCGAAGGCAAGTGAAACTGCTCCCTTCCCTCCCACCTTCTCATACATCTTTTCTCCCTTCTTTTAGGACGAGCTTTACCTCATCTTTTCACATTTATATACCTAGCGCTCACGTTCACTCTATAAGTAGTCAAGTTGCCTTTGTGCTGCAGTATACCTAACCTACCTCAAGAAGAGCACACTTAGCCAACTTTTGTGTGTGTGTGTGTGTTTGGTAGTTTAGTCCATCTAACCTTTACCATGAAAGCTGTTTACAGATTATAATGTAAGTTTTATCCACCTTCTCTTCTTTTGCCCTCTCTGAAAGAGGAATGACCACAAGGAACTCAATTCTTAAATACAGTAGAGGAAGATCTCCTGGCCTCAGTTTTGCTGAAAACTGGATTATCCGTCGCTGAGTAATCCTAGTTTGACCTGTGTCCACCTGCAACTCCCGGCCCGACTTCACCATAAATACTGTCAAGAGAACCCTGGCCATAGGGAAAGTACCAAGGCACTGAGCCCAGGCTCAATAAATGTTAATTCCTTTTCCTTTCTTTTCTTGTGCCTTTTGACCTGAAGATCCAGCAGGGAGATCATCTTCCCATGCATGGCTTCTCCAAGTTGGATAAAAATTCCAGTTGGGTTTCACACTTCTGCTATTTTTCAATCCATCCACCTATCCATCAATAAATAAAATATCAAATTTAGTTAGAAAAAAATCAAGCACTGTCAGAAATCAGATTTTTGAAAAAAGAGCCACGTGCTCTAATTTTCAGATGACGTTGCCTCGAAACGTATGGTGTCTATACAAAACTAGATGAGATACCTTTCCTGAGATCCTTTACCAAAAATTATTGAAAAGTGGAATTCTAAAACTAGGCGCAGGCCACGCATGCAGAGAATAATGCACGTGGGCAGCATTACCCCTGCACTCTTCACGTGTGCACTCTTCACGTGTGCACTCTTCACGTGTGCACGCCTTCATTCGTTCCCGCCTCGCCAGGCATCCTGTTCCACACATTGGGCTATACATGTGGATTTAAAGATAAATAAAATCTGTGTGTGCCAGGTAGAGGGGAAGAGAGAGCAGCAAAGTGAATGGTGAAGACAGAATTGGATATATCTTCACTTCGAGGCAGAGTTAAGCCACAGACTATGGGTAACCAGGGTTAAGGCAACCCTGTGAAAGGGAGAAGTGAACTGGAAACGGAAACGATAATCCGGCATTTTTCAGAAACTTTGTTGTCTTGTATCGTCTGCTCACTACTTGAAGACACACACTTAAATCCATTGCATTTTATCCCATCTGTGCTACACTTACGAACATATACACATGCTCTGTCACAGGCCCCCTTTTCAGGAAAAAAGAACTGTTTTCCATTGTCCATTTTACAACAGGAAACGTTGAAGTCAGATGCTCAGTGGGCCACAGTGGCATTTATGGGTCAAGATGCAATTCAAATGCAAGTTGATTTTCACAGTAGGGGACATGAGACACAATAACACCGACCTGCAAAACCCTAAGGGCCAAACCTGAACAAGATCAAAAAAACATTTTAACAACAGCCTACAGCACATGAATTGGTTTCTATTTAGAGCAAAACTTAACTTTGTTGAGTTTGAAGACACGACTTGCACCCTAACTATTGATTTCTCATTTTCCCCCAGGTAATTATTACCTATGTAAAAAAAAAAAAAAAAAATCACACATTTCCTTTGTGAAATAAGTACAACTGAGATGGAAATTTTAAGAAAGGTTTAGAATTAGTGAAGAAACTTCGTGAACAGGTTTACAGTAATGTTTGACTTTGGGTTAATGAGTACCTTTACTCTGGTTATAAGACTATGACAATTTTGCAAGATTCTTATGAGGGTGGTAACTGTGATGATTACAATAGCCCCTCTGTGCTAGTGAATGTCAAGAATTTAGGGGTGCATTCATAATTCCTGAAGAACAGAGTATGCACAGAAGACAATTGTATTGCTGGGTTTTCTGAGTGTGAGTTAATCTATGTAAATTACTCAGAACAGCCTCACGACAGCACAGAGTAAGCATTCAGTGGCTGTTTGCTGGTATTATTAATCATTCATAGAACATGTTCAATGTTTCTGTCACTGATTGAAAGGCTTTAACATTCACAGTATTACAAAAGTGTTCATTTAATTGGAATATACAGGGTCTGCATTTAGTTGGGTCTTAGAACAGCTTAATTGCAAACACTTGCTTTGGAAGAGCCTCAGCTGACTGACTGTCAGTGTTAACTCAGGAATTTAAGAGTAGAAGCCAGCCCCAGCTCCATCCTATAAAGGTGACGGCTTCACGGGACCTTCTAACATGAAATCACTGAGTTTGGGGTGTCTCAGCACTGCTCTGAGCAAGATACGTATCCCGAACTTTGCCCAGACTGGCAGTGTCTACAATGGCCTCCATAACAAGTGGCCAAAACACATCACCTGTGTCCAGAGATGGCTGACCATCTCATGGCATGGACAGACAGCTGAAGACGAGCCTTCAGAGGCATTCTGCAATAGTATATTGAAAATATTTTGGAAAATAATAGATAGGCCAGCTTTTAGAAAGAATATGCAGCTGTGAAGGGGAGAACAAAGGAAAACGACTACTTTTCGTTTCTATAAAAGTTTGTGGTATATTCACGGCAAAGCTAATTTTGATGAATTGAAATCTCTACATACCCCACAGGTTAGTCATTAGAGTGTGGGATTTAACAGTTTCATTACAATGAGAAAAAAAAAAAGGAACAAAACCACTAAATAATAGTCATTTTCAGTAACTGCTTCCTAATGTCTCTCTACTAACACGTGTAACGGTCACAGCCTTATTTAAACTGGTTTCTTCTTCCACTGTGTGACTATTAAATGGTTTAACACAATTTTATTTTGCAGGTCTATAAAATCACTAATTTGGCGTGGCCGGGCATATTTCTAAAACTCATCCTACATTTAAACGCTGTGCTTCTCTCTGTTAATAAGAAGATCCAGAGTTGCAGCATATAAGTGCTTAGATAGTAAAGCAGAGATCACTTGTTTATAGAAAACAAAGATTCATTTAATAATGAACAGTGTAAAAAGAAAAAGTCTAAAAGAGAGGAAGGGAAAAGAAATCTAGTTTGTTCTAGATGAGAAAGCATTTTCAGAAAAGTATACAGTGGGCTACACTTGACCAAAGAATATAGAAACTAACATCTGAAGTCTTTATTTTTACTTTGTAAAAATGACAGCAGTTTTTCAAATAAAAAGAAGACTTACTAAATGATTCCTATGAAAGATAACAAATGAATCAAATGAACACTATTACTTAAAATATGTAGTTGCACCAATTTTCCAAAATCATCTTTTTCTTTCTCTACATATATCTATTGCATCCCCTGCAAAACTTTAAGACCAGTAAGACCAGTAAAAACTTACTTATCTGTGAATTTCCATAGCATCTAGTAGAGAGCTTTTTATATAATTGTGCTCAATAAATGTTTACTGAAGAAGGAAAGAAGGCTATGGGAGAACTTCTGTCCTTTAAATTATGTCAAAAACAGACAGCCTGAAATATAAATTTCTATCTGAGGAAAAGCCATTTTAGTTTTTCTCACTGAAGGAACAGAAGAAAAATATTTCTGACTCAACGACAGGTAGCTAACACTACTTAAACACAAACTAAAAAGATTTCTAAAGTATCCTTCTGACATGAGGAATTATCTGAAGAAAGATGTTCAGCTAAGAAGTTGAGAAGGACCCTAAAGCATTTGATGGAAAAATCTTGTTCTGTTATTTATGCTGTCGGGGCGGGGGGAGCACGCGTTGGTGTCTGAATCATATACTATCTGCAGCTGCTGACTCTGCACTGGAGCTGGTACAGTAGCTGTTTATTGTGCTTCGCCTACAAAGATGAGTAAAACTTGTTTGCCAGAACCCAGCAAAGGGCATGGTGACTCAGAAAATATGCATACTGATTCAACTGGCTTGATTTTCATTTGTCAGCCTGCATTCTGTTTCCCATACAAAAACACTTTCTATGGCTAAAATGTCAGAAAAATACAGACAAGTAATACTAATACCCTGAGAACGGTATTTTCAAAATTACAGTGAAACTTGTTTCCTGGTAACAGCCACTCCTGGATGAGAAAATATGCAGGGATTCCACTGAATGACATCGGCCATCTCTGAAAAACATCTATACGTTTTAGGAAACAACTCAACTTATCATTAATTACATGCTACCTTCCTGGCAAGAGAGGTCACATGATCACCTTTGCAATGTCAGACACATTCATGAGCTGGGTGCGGGCAGGGTGAGAATTCATCCTTTGACATTATTTGGAATTTTAAATATTATTCCATTTGGATTAGTCTTGTATTTTTAGAGATAAACTTCTCACCCGAGGCTCAACACGACCATGAACGTGAAAACTCCTCACCCGCCTGTGGAAGATGTCATTTCTAAAATATGTCTGAGAAATCTTTTTAAATGATCACTTGTCTGGAATAATTGAAAATGGATTTAATCAAACATTAAAAATGCAAAGAGGTTATTGAAATAATACCAACACTTTGTAATTTACGGTAACACAGACTAACATACAAAGGCATGGCATTGAATAAATCAGGAGGATACACTGTGTTCTTGTGGACGTGATTTCTAGTTGTGAATATCTGAAACCTTAAGTGTCACTTAAAACCTTGCCTCTAGAAATACAAAATTAATGAGATATTATTATGTAATGTTGGACCCAGATGACCAAAACATCTTGTTTAAACAGATAAAAAGCTTCAGATGAGGAATAGTGCATTCTACCAAACATCTAAAACTGGAAGAAACGATTTTAGTCACGTTCCTTACACTTAATTGTCTCCTGGCATCTTTTTAGATGACTATGTTAGAAAAACAAGCATTCATTTATATCCTTAATTTCCAAAAAAGGGACAGGTATTACATGCACCACTTTTTCTCTTTCTCAGTCTTAACCTTAAGACGTCTCTGAAAGCGGTTCTTACAGAGTATCGGCTCCCCGTCAGTGAGGTCACCCACGATACAAAGTAGCTCTTAACGCGCAGTCTGTCTGTTAATGCATTTAGGGATCGCCTAAGAAATCCAACACTTCGCTGACGTTGTCACATTTGTTTCCTTCAGCAACACATTCCTCACATTTTCACACAAATAGATTCATGTAACTGAATAAGATGTGAAAACATCAGATTAAAAGTCATCAGAGTTCTCGCATGGCTGAGTCACTTTGCACCTGAGACCATCACAACATTGTTAATTGGCTGTACTCCAATATAAAATGAAAAGTTAAGATAAATAAGTAAATAAGAGTCACAGGATTTCTTTTCTTTATACATGTAGAAGGATGAGGGATGGGAGAGTAGGAAGGCAGCAAGAAGGAAGAGTTTCTCGAAATTGCTTTAAAAATACTGAACTTTCACACCGAACTTCTTTTTCTGTACCACGTTTGGTAACAAGATTGGACTCTGGCTCTGCGCCTGGCTTCACCTCCTGCCATGCCCGCTTCCCCTCCGACATGCACCCTTGCATAGGAACTGGGGTGAGGGGTGAGAGGAATGGAATGCAGGACAGACATAAACAAAAACCTAGAAGTATAAACCCGCGCGGAGGATTCCAGGAACGCCAAGCAAAGCAGCCTAGACGTTTGAGCCAGAAACGGCCTGGAGTTTTCCCAGGTTCTTTTCCCTCCTATAATAATAACTAGTATTTGCTAAATGCTTCGCTGTGCTAGGCATACACACGGTCATCTCTTCACGGGTTTAACCCCTTTGATTTTCACCAAAGCCTCAGGAAGAGGGCGTTCATGTCAACTGCAGCTTAAACAGAAGGGAAGAACCGCTCAGGGTGTGGGTGCTCAAAGACCAGAAGGACTACAGAGGGCCCACCCCATTCATCACCTCCACATCACAGTACCTGGCCCGGCCAGCACGGAGTCGGTCGTCACGGAGACGCTGCTTCTGCTGCTGCTACAGGGCCCGCGCGGCGTCACCCCTCCCAGACCACTGCCTTGGACGCCCATCTGAATACTTCACCTGACCACAGCTCATCTGTGGCTCAGTGGCCACACCTGGTGCCTGTTTTCTAGGGCAGAAGGGCTCCACCGGGGGCCCGAGGAGAGGCAGCTGAGCACTACCTGGATACCGGTAAAAAACATAAATTCTTGGGCCCAACCCCAGACCTACAGAAGAATAAGAAAATCTGGGAGTGGACCCAGCAATCTGCATTTTAGCAAGCCTTCCAGATGATTCTGGTACAGGCTAAAGTTTGACAGTCACGGAGCCCCTGGCGTAGAGTGAAATGTAAGGTCTTAAGCAAGACGTTTGAAACTCATTATGATCTAGGAGTCTGTTTGAAACAGAGGTTAGAAGTGCTTGATTTGCACCTTTGCTCCACCAACGGCTCTGACCCTGATGAGTCACACCTGACATCCCGTTTTCTTATCTGTAAAATGGATATGAATTATTTCACAGATTTTAAGGGAAGATTAACCACATTTCTATGCCTCCTATATATACATATATATATTATATATATATATATATAAAATCAGTGCCCAATACATATTAGGTATTATTATGATTATTAATTCTCCAAACTTATTTCCTGTTACTCCTTACATCCAGCTTTTTTATTTTATTTATTTATACAGCAGGTTCTTATTAGTTACCTATTTTATACATATTAGTGTATAGACGTCAATCCCAATCTCCCAATTCATCCCCCCGCCCCGCCCCCCGCCACTTTCCCCCCTTGGTGTCCATACGTTTGTTCTCTACATCTGTGTCCCTATTTCTGCCCTGCAAACCGGTTCATCTGTAAAAATTTTCTAGATTCCACATATGTGCATTCATATACAATATATGTTTTCCTCTTTCTGACTTACTTCACTCTGTATGACACTCTCTAGGTCCATCCACGTCTCTACAAATGACCCAATTTCATTCCTTTTTATGGCTAAGTAATATTGCATTGTATATATGGACCATATCTTTATCTATTTGTCTGTCGATGGGCATTTAGGTTGCTTCCATGACCTGGCTATTGTAAATACTGCTGCAATGAACATTGGGGTGCATGTGTCTTTTTGAATTATGGTTTTCTCTGGGTATATGCCCAGTAGTGGGATTGCTGGGTTGTATGGTAGTTCTACTTTTAGTTTTTTAAGGAACCTCCATACTGTTCTCCATAGTGGCTGTATCAATTTACATTCCCAACAGTGCAAGAGGGTGTCCTTTTCTCGACACCCTCTCCAGCATTTGTTGTTTGTAGATTTTCTGATGATGCCCACTCTAACCGGTGTGAGGTGTTACCTCATTGCAGTTTTGATTTGCATTTCTCTAATAATTAGTGATGTTGAGCAGCTTTTCATGTGCCTCTTGGCCATCTGTATGTCTTCTTTGGAGAAATGTCTATTTAGGTCTTCTGCCCATTTTTTCGTTGGGTTGTTTGTTTTTTTAATATTGAGCTGCATGAGCTGTTTATATATTTTGGAGATTAATCCTTCGCACATTGATTTGTTTGCAAATATTTTCTCTCATTCTGAGGGTTGTCTTTTCGTCTTGTTTATAGTTTCCTTTGCTGTGCAAAAGCTTTTAAGTTTCATTAGGTCCCAGTTGTTTATTTTTGTTTTTATTTCCATTACTCTAGGAGGTGGATCAAAAAAGATCTTGCTGTGATTTATGTCAAAGAGGGTTCTTCCTATGTTTTCCTCTAAGAGTTCAATACTGTCTGGTCTCACATTTAGGTCTTTAATCCATTTTGAGTTTATTTTGGTGTATGGTGTTAGGGAGTGTTCTAATTTCATTCTTTTACATGTAGCAGTCCATTTTTCCCAGCACCACTTATTGAAAAGACTGTCTTTTCTGCATTGTATATCCTTGCCTCCTTTGTCATAGAGAAGTTGACCATAGGTGTGTGGGTTTATCTCTGGGCTTTCTATCCTGTTCCATTGATCTATATTTCTGTTTTTCAGCCAGTACCATATTGTCTTGATGACTGTAGCTTTGTAGTATAGTCTGAAGTCAGGGAGTCTAATTCCTCCAGATCCGTTTTTTTCCTTCAAGACTGCTTTGGCTATTCGGGGTCTTTTGTGTCTCCATACAACTTTCAAGATTTCTTGTTCTAGTCCTATAAAAAAATGCCATTGGTAATTTGATAAGGATTGCATTGAATCTGTAGACTGCTTTGCGTAGTATAGTCATCTTCACAATATTGATTCTTCCAGTCTAAGAACATGGTATATCTCTCCATCTGTTTCTATATCTTTAATTTCTTTCATCAGTGTCTTATAGTTTTCTGCCTAGAGGTCTTTTGTCTCCCTAGGTAGTTTATTCCTAGGTGTTTTATTCTTTTTGTTGCAGTGCTAAATGGGAGTGTTTCCTTAATTTCTCTTTCAGATTTTTTATCATTAGTGTATAGGAATGCAAGAGATTTCTGTGCGTTAATTTTGTATCCTGCTACCTTACCAAATTCACTGATTAGCTCTAGTAGTTTTCTGGTGGCATCTTTAGGATTCTCTATGTATAGCATCATGTCATCTGCAAACAGTGACAGTTTTACTTGTTCTTTTCCAATTTGTATTCCTTTTATTTCTTTTTCTTCTCTGATTGCCATGGTTAGGACTTCCAAAACTATGTTGAATAATAGCGGTGAGAGTGGACATCCTTGTCTTGTTCCTGATCTTAGAGTAAATGCTTTCAGTTTTTCACCATTGAGAATGATGTTTGCTGTGGGTTTTTCACATATGGCCTTTATTATGTTGAGGTAGGTTCCCCCTATGGCCAATTTCTGGAGAGTTTTTGTCATAAATGGGTGTGAATTTTCTCAAAAGCTTTTTCTGCATCTATTGAGATGATCATGTGGTTTTTATTCTTCAGTTTGTTAATATGGTGTATCACACTGATTTGTGTATATTGAAGAATCCTGGCATCACTGGGATAAATCCCACTTGACCATGGTGTATGATCCTTTTCATGTGTTGTCGGATTCTGTTTGCTAGTATTTTGTTGAGGATTTTTGCAACTATATTAATCTGTGATATTGGTCTGTAATTTCAGTTTTTGTAGTAACTCTGTCTGGTTTTGGTATTAAGGTGATGGTGGCCTTGTAGAATGAGTTTGGGGTGTCCCTTCCTCTGCAATTTTTTGGAAGAGTTTGAGAAGGATGGTTGTTAGCTCTTCCCTAAATGTTTGATAGAATTCACCTGTGAAGCCATCTGGTCCTGGACTTTTTTTGTTGGAAGATTTTAAATCACAGTTTCAATTTCATTACTTGTGATTGGTCTCTTCATGTTTTCTATTTCTTCCTGATTCAATCTTGGAAGGTTATACTTTTCTAAGAATTTGTCCATTTCTTCCAGGTTGTCCTTTTTATTGGCATAGAGTTGCTTGTAGTGGTCTCTTAGGATGCTCTGTATTTCTGCAGTGTCTGTTGTAACTTCTTTTTCATTTTTAATTTTATTGATTTGAGTCTTCTCCCTCTTTTTCTTGGTGAGTCTGGCTAATGGTTTATCAATTTTGTTTATCTTCTCAAAGAACCAGCTTTTAGTTTTATTGATCTTTGCTATTGCTTTCTTTGCTTCTCTGTCATTTATTTCTGCTCTGATCTTTATGATTTCTTTCCTTCTGCTAACTTTGGGTTTTGTTTGTTCTTCTTTCTCTAGTTCCTTCAGGTGTAAGGTTAGATTATTTATTTGAGATTTTTCTTGTTTCTTGAGGTAGGCTTATATAGCTATAAACTTCCCTCTTAGAACTGCTTTTGCTTCATCCCATAGGTTTTGGATTGTCGTGTTTTCATTGTCATTTGTCTCTAGGTATTTCTTGATTTCCTCTTTGATATCTTCAGTGATCTCTTGGTTATTTAGTAATGTAGTGTTTAGCCTCCATGTGTTTGTATTTTTCATGTTTTTTCCCCTATAATTCATTTCTAATATCATAGTGTTGTGGTCAGAAAAGATGCTTGATATGATTTCAATTTTCTTAAATTTACTGAGGCTTCATCTGTGACCCAAGATGGGATCTATCCTGGAGAATGTTCCGTGCACACTTGAAAATAAAGTGTAATCTGCTCTTTTTGGATGGAATGTCCTATAACTATCAGTTAAATCTATCTGGTCTACTGTGTCATTTAAAGCTTGTGTTTCCTTATTAATTTTCTGTTTGGATGATCTGTCCATTGGTGTAAGTGAGGTATTAAAGTCCCCCATTATTATTGTGTTACTGTCAATTTTCTCTTTTACAGCTGTTAGCATTTGCCTTATATATTGAGGTGATCCTATGTTGGGTGCGTATATATTTATAATTGTTATATCTTCTTCTTGGATTGATCCCTTGATCATTATGTAGTGTCCTTCCTTGTCTCTTGTAACATTCTTATTTTAAAGTCTGTTTTATCTGATATGAGTATTGCTACTCCGGCTTTCTTTTGATTTCCATTTGCATGGAATATCTTTTTCTATCCCCTCACTTTCAGTCTGTATGTGTCCCTAGGTCTGAAGTGGGTCTCTTGTAGACAGCATATATATGTCTTGTTTTTGTACCCATTCAGCAATCCTGTGTCTTTTGGTTGGAGCATTTAATCCATTCACGTTTAAGGTAATTATCGATATGTATGTTTCTATGACCATTTTCTTCATTGTTTTGGGTTTGTTCATGTAGGTCCTTTTTTTCTCTTGTGTTTCCCACTTAGAGAAGTTCCTTTAGCATTTGTTGTAGAGCTGGTTTGGTGGTGCTGAATTCTCTTAGCTTTGGCTTGTCTGTAAAGCTTTTGATTTCTCCATCGAATCTGAATGATACCCTTGCCGGGTAATCTTGGTTATAGGTTCTTCCCTTTCATCACTTTAAATAGATTGTGCCACTCCCTTCTGGCTTGTAGAGTTTCTGCTGAGAAAGCAGCTGTTAATCTTATGGGAATTCCCTTGTATGTTATTTGTCGTTTTTCCCTTGCTGCTTTCAATAATTTTTCTTTGTCTTTAATTTTTGCCAATTTGATTACTATGTGTCTCAGTGTGTTTCTCCTTGGGTTTAACCTGTATGGGACTCGCTGTGCTTCCAGGACTTGGGTGGCTATTTCCTTTCCCATGTTAGGAAGTTTTTGACTATAATCTCTTCAAATATTTTCTCAGGTCCTTTCTCTCTCTCTTCTCCTTCTGGGACCCCTATAATGCAAATGTTGTTGCGTTTCATGTTGTCCCAGAGGTCTCACAGGCTGTCATCATTTCTTTTCATTCTTTTTTCTTTATTCTGTTCTGCAGCAGTGAATTCCACCTTTCTGTCTTCCAGGTCCCTTATCCGTTCTTCTGCCTCAGTTATTCTGCTATTGATTCCTTCTAGTGTAGTTTTCATTTCAGTTACTGTATTGTTCATCTCTGTTTGTTCTTTAATTCTTCTAGGTCTTTGTTAAACATTTCTTGCATCTTCTAGATCTTTGCCTCCATTCTTTTTCCGAGGTCCTGGATCATCTTCACTATCATTATTCTGAATTCTTTTTCTGGAAGGTTGCCTATCTCCACTTCACTTAGTTGTTTTTCTGGGGTTTTATCTTAGTCCTTCGTCTGGTACACATTCCTCTGCCTTTTCATCTTGTCTATCTTTCTGTGAATGTGTTTTTCGTTCCACAGGCTGCAGGGCTGTAGTTCTTCTTGCTTCTGCTGTCTGTCCTCTGGTGGATGAGGCTATCTAAGAGGCTTGGGCAAGCTTCCTGATGGGAGGGACTGGTGGTGGGTAGAGCTGGGTGTTGTTCTGGTGGGCAGAGCTCAGTAAAACTTTAATCTGCTTGACTGTTGATGGGTGGGGCTGGGTTCCCTCCCTGTTGGTTGTTTGGCCTGAGGCAACCCAACACTGGAGCCTACCCGGGCTCTTTGGTGGGCCTAATGGCCTCCAACACTATCAGGTAGGTCTGCTTCAGTCTCCTATGGGGTCACTGCTCCTTCCCCTGGGTCTCGATGCGCACACTACTTTGAGTGTGCCCTGCAACAGTGGAGTCTCTGTTTCCCCCAGTCCTGTCAAAGTCCTGCAATCAAATCCCGCTAGCCTTCCAAGTCTGATTCTCTAGGAATTCCTCCTCCCGTTGCTGGACCCCCAGGTTGGGAAGCCTGACGTGGGGCTCAGAACCTTCATTCCAGTGGGTGGACTTCTGTGGGATAAGTGTTCTCCAGTTTGTGAGTCACCCACCCAGTGGTTATGGGATTTAATTTTATTGTGATTGCACCCCTCCTACCATCTCATTGTGGCTTCTCCTTTGTCTTTGGGTGTGGGGTATCTTTTTTGGTGAGATCCAGTGTCTCTCTGTTGATGACTGTTCAGCAGTTAGTTGTGATTCTGGTGCTCTCGCAAGAGGGAGTGAGAGCACATCCTTCTACTCCTCCATCTTGAACCAATCTCCCCAACTTTAAATTTATTCTAAAATAAATTCCAATTCCTTATATTGCCCCCAGCATACTACATTTTGCATTCCTGTCTCTGGGCTGATGCTTCTTTATCTGGAGTACTCACCCTTCTTTCACTAACCTTGTCTCTGCCACCAGAAAAATTTCTATTCATCATTCCAAATCAAGCCGAGATATAACCTCTTCTATGGAAACTTCCAGGCCTTCTCTTTCTCTCCATAGTTTCAGTCAATCACTTCCTTCTTTGTGCTACCTTCCAACCCTCTTACTTCTATCGTTATGCTCCTAATGTTATAATTTATTTGTTTCATATCTGCATCCAGCTAGATGGTGAGCTCTTACTGGGTTGTCCGTCTTTTTCATCGCTGTCTCTGTCCCATCTAACCCTACCTAGTAGATACTTGGTAGAATTTTTTAAAAAGTTGATTGCATTTTCTAAGACCTTAATAACAGTAACTGTTTACAGATGGATGGAAACCTATTTACAGGTTTCTTCTGAAGGTCACTCCCCCAATGAACCGCATCCTGTCCCAGCTTCTGCTTCTAGGGAGCCCTGCCTCAGAGAGCCCCATTTTCCTGGCTAAGGAGCTGACACTCAGGAGAGTGCTGCCAGGGACCACACAAAAGGTGGAGAGAAATCCTGGACACAGGAGGGAGAGGATCTCAGCCCAGATTGGACAGAGCCTCTGTGCAGCCCCATCCCGACCATGTGGCCTTGGGAGGGCCACTTAAGCTCTCTGAACCTTGCTTGATCCATCTACAAAAAGGGGAAAAATGACTCTATCTGTCCTGTCTACCTAAAGAGTAATATGAGGTCAGGTAAAATAATAATGACAAAAACATAACAAAGTATAAAGCCTTAAAAATATAAGGGGCCTATTCTGTTCTGCAAAAAGCAGAGCTTTCCTCCCACGTTCTGTTCGAGGACTCTCTGTAAGTCATCTTTGAGATCCCAGGATCCTCCGCTGCCCTCCCAGCTGGCATGCTGCTGGGTCCACACCACCTCAGCCCCAATTCAAAGAGTCCTTGCTGTTTACCCACCTTAGCTCAGGATTTCATCATGTTTCGTTGGTCTCTGTGCTCATTCTGCCTCTTCCACACACTCCAAGTGAAGTGCTGTACGTTTTCTTCCTTATTTAATTTCATTCTACTTATTTCTGACCACTCTTCCAATCTACCAAGGTCATTTAAACATCACATTGTATTACATGTGGAACAAGGCAATCTTATGTATGAGTGTATACACACACGTTTATATGTTTTTTCTCTTCCCACCTTGGCCACGTTGTTTTGAGTCAGACCCCAAAGCAAGTCCAATTGCTTTATTTTAAATAACAGAGGTCATGGCCAAGGTTCACATAAAACGTCAGCGTCTACATGTAAAGAGGTCACGGGATCAACTGTTTTAACAATCAACGAGTCAATCTGATGAAACAACTACTTTTTCTCATTTTTCACTGAATTGACTGGTAAGCCACCCACACATGCAGACTTAAAGGGAAAAAGTCTTGGAAAAAAACCCCGCTGTCACTGAACAGAAAAACTCCACAAAAAAGGGATATTCAAAGTAAAGGTTCTAGCTGGTTTAATGAGGTTTCTAGCTCAATGATATAAACAGCCTCTGTGGCTGTGACCGATACTCACAAGGACTTCTTGTTGGACTATTTACTGAATTCTCTTTTTGTTAATTGTTGCAGTGGGTTTGAATTTTATTATGTTCCATGTTAGAGCTTTCAGTACTGGTCATATTTACATGGCTGGTCATTCACATCTACTAGGTTTCAAGAACCCAGCAATATTGTAACAATATATTGTTCTTAAATTCAGCCAAAATGATGGTTGATCCTTTGTCAATGTCATGTCGTGTAAATAGCATCAAGGCTTCGTTTCGGATGAGGTTATCTGAGTTAGAATATGATGCGTTGGAGTTTCCTTTGAGTCACATCTCACATGTGCAAATAATTTTGGAAACACTGATTAACATAGGGGGCAGCGTTTCATTACGTGATTGCCATATTTTAAATGAACTCTTTAAGACACTTACAAATATTTAGAAAGTTTACCTGCTTTACATTGTGGTTTATCTCTACTGGAAAAACAGCTGTGTCTGCCTAAAGCCAGCTTGTGTATTTGTATTTCTTTCTCAGAGAAATAGAAAGTATTTACTTGACGTATAGTCATGAGTTAGTAAGTCCTTGAATCATTACCATCCTGAAGTTGAAGTAATATTTTTGGTAATGTGAAGAAAGGTTTTAGACCAGGCAGAGTAAGCACTGGCTAACTTTATTGTAAATTTACTTATACCAAAAGGATATTGTGTCTAGGCAATAAAGAAAAATACCTTCTAGTTATGGATAGTGGAAACAGTATTCATACAATAATGGCCAACTGGAACCCTAAGGCTTTTCAGAATTGAGCAATTTTAGTGATAAATGCCTTTAGGACAAGGGGGAAAAAGTCTCTTCTGTTCTTTGCACTTGCCTCTGACCACCAAAATGGTTTCTTTCAGAGAGAAGAAAATATCAAGGTCCAGTTAAATGTTAGCAATTTCTACTTTTTTTAACTGAAATGCAACAATCCCGTCATTTATTTCCAATCGAGCTACATCTCAATCTTGGCAAATTATGGGACTTGACTTGCAAAGAATTTTTCAAATGGATTTGTCTCTCATCAACTGTGTTCTGTCTGGCTTGCAAATTTTGCACATGGACTGTTTCCATTTCCCAAGAATACACATATCTTGGGCATAGTGTATGCTAGTTCTCCTATATACTAAAATAATGTATTAATATACTTATAATAACATTTAGTATACCTCCCCTATACAATTTCCCATGAGAAACAAATAAAAAGAACAGAAAGATAACAGCCAGTGTATCTTCTAGTTCCCATTTTAGCTTTTAAGATGCCCTGATTTTTTTAGACCTTCTACACATGATTCAGTATTTCTCTTCATGGACAATTTACATAACTGTTTGAATAATTCAGGTAGAAACCCCTTTTTGGGAAACATAAAATCAATGGAAATTTTTGAATGTTGGGATTAAGGATGCATCTGTGAAATTTGCAATTTAGACTGACTTGAGTAATAGCAATATCTTATATCTGTCTAGCACTTTACAGCTTACAGAGCACCTTGGTTCCTCATGACAACACAACACTTTGTAGTGAGAAAAAACTAGAATAACTTATGATATCTATCAAATCTAGAATTATTCTGTTTTTATGACTCCCTGACTGGTTATTTGAACTATACAGTAGAAAACATCATTTTAAGACCTCAAAGATAGATACAAGAGAGAGAAACAGACAATTTGATTAAAAGCACACAAACAAAAATATACAACAATTTGATAGGGTTTTAGGTGGCAATAGTACTTGGTTCTATCTTTTTTGTCATCATTTCAAAAGCTTTGTAATTGTTCACTATAAAAAATGTTCCCATCGAAATATCCTGATGAGTTGTCAATGGATGACTTCTGGTCAAATTCACAAATTGAATCGTAGTTATTAGTAATTTATGTGCCACCTGAATTATCTTCAATGCTCTTTCAAAAAAGAAGTCACTACAAGCCTTTGAATACTTGAGGCCACACATGTGTTTTATTTTGGAAAACACTGTCATGGGCAAACCATCAAATACCACAGATCTCTTGTAGCTAAGGGCTGTGACCAACATGGGTCTAACCAGGTTGCTTTGGCAAGCACATCCTTAATCAGGATTTTCTTCTGTCTGTTAACTGCAGTTTGACTGGTTTGTTTGAACATATTTACAGAGCCCATTAAATTTCAGCTTAGAAAATGTTTATGACACGTTTAAAGTGATTAAAAGTATCATTTTTTAGAAAGATGAGTAAAATATTGGATATTCTTTGGGACAATTTTTATAAAAACATAGCAGAAAATACCACAGGGATTATTGTATTGAGAGTATCTATTATTTATAGCCTACATATTAATACTTTAGAGACAGTGTGTATGTATGTGTATGGTAAAGTAATTAGTTTACAGATCTACGAGTTCAAATATATTTCTGGAGGATATTAGCTCAGAAATAAGATTTTAGGAGGAAACGGGTTTAATTTCACAGACATAAAACAGAATGTTTAAATTTATGATATAGCGTGGCAGTAAGCTGTAGGTAGGTGTAGCTGAGAGCTACTCCTGGCATTTTTCACAGAGATAGGCGGTTACAACGAGATACAATTTTGAAAAGGAAATTGATTAGACACAATCATGATATACATGAGCAATTTGCCAGGTAAAACTCTGTCTTCTGAGTCAAGCCAGCTGGGAGATTCAGACAATGATTTGTGTATCAAGTCTCTTCCCGCCTGAACCCTACTTTAAACCAGCTACATAAATAATGCAGAAGCAAATGTTTAAATTATCTAGACAACCTCCCACTTTATTTTAAACATAGAGACTCAGTCTATGTATTATTTATACTACTATAACATATACGCTGTTTAGTATAATTCAGTCCCAATAATATATTTGATCAAATGTTTTAATTTGTCCCACTCTATAAATATATACCAGTTTTAAAGTGAATTAAATCAGTATCTTATATATATTTCTTCAGGAGGAAGGTGAGTTGTTTGCAGAATGATTTAGCCTAGATAAAAACAGCTTGAAAAACTATCAGTTTAATTGAATCTCCATCCAGCACAGTGAATCAAATCATGGAAGTATTCCAAATGCTGTAAAAGATATATGTGCTCCTTTGCATTCATCTTATTTTGGAAATTTGCGTGTTTTAAGGAACTTCATGTAAGAGTGAACATAAATTTTGTTTTAAACTGATTGTGTTAAGCAGGTGGTTTATAATTTACTACTGAGAAGTATTCGGACACAAAAGCGATTATTTGTATTCTCTTTGGATTGCTTTTATTTACAGCTTTTATTGGTAGACAGTGCTAATCCAAAATTGTGCTTTCTCTTTTTTGTTCTATTTAAAAACTTCCTGGGAAGTTTTCCATTCAAATAGCATAAGAGAGATGGTATAGATAGATACAGACATAAGTATGATGAAGAAAAATTAAGCAGATAGATTCTTTAGTACAAGTATGTGTGTAACAGTTTAACAAAGAATTTTTACAAGAAACATTTTTCTTAATGTATTATTAAATGACTAGTAAATGATACCTGTTTTTTGAAAGTTGAATTATGTATTTTGTTTTAGGACAAGTCATTTTGCAAAGTGAGTTCTATCTGTGTATCTACTGATATTTACTTTCAGTGACTATGTGGCTGTCAGTGAGTTTGGCACTAGAGTTGCAGTAGAGAACAAAGCAGAATTACTCTCTCCCTTTCAGGAGTAAAGGGGGACAGACACAAAAAAGGCCTCCTTTAGGGTCTCAATGTACAGCAAATTCCTTCCTGCCTGGAGATAGTCTCAGTGCTCTTCCCTCTGCCACAAATGCTTTTTCCCGCAGCCCCCTCCTTGGTCCCTCGTATTTTTCCACTTCAGCATTAAAACTACTTTCTCAGAAAAGTCTTTCCTGATTCCCTAAATCCCTCCTTCCCTTTCACTAAACTCTTTTCTTCAAAACAGTTATTACAATTCAAATTTTGCATACATTATTGTGGTATATTTGTGTATTTTCTGTCTTTCTTGTTAGATTATTAGGGCATAGAACTGTCAGAGCATAGAATTTGTCTATTTTGCCCACCAATGTTTACTATCAGCTTACAGTGTGTCTAGCACCTAGTAGATGCTCAATAAACATTTGTCGATTGAGTGCACAAAATAATCCCTAAAAGAATATACCTATATGACTGAGATAAATTCTCTCAAAGAGATATAGTGCTCTAAGACCATATGAAAGGGGAAGTTGACCTAGGGGATGAGAGAATGTTGTCCAAAGGGGATTGGGAGAGTGGAGGAACACGGAAGAAACTACTTGAAATCTCTTATGTGGGAAGAAGTACAGCTTATTGAAGGGACTGAAATAAGAATAGTGAGTCTGGAAATTAGAAAAAAAGAGGAGGTTAGGAATGAGAAATGAGGCTCCAGGGCTAGGCAGGGCCCAGATGAGAAAAAGCCTCATTGATCATTTAAGGGTCTTCTTTATTCAAAGAAAAATGAAAAGGCTTTCAATGATTTTAAGCAGGGGAGAATCATAACCCTGTTTGAACGTCTAAGGAAGCATTCCAACTACAGAGTGGAAACTGATAATTGGGGAAAGCATGAATCGAAGAACGCAGAACAATCAGGAAGCTATGTTGTCATTTAGGTAAGGGAAAGGGGTACCTTTGACTGTGAGAGGCAATGGACAATGGTGACAAGAAGATACATTTGAAGACAAGAGAACCTGTTAACAGACTGGGTCATGTGAAGTGAGGGAGGAAACATTTCAAAGAAATGTCTCTCTTTGGCACAGTTGGGTGATGACTACACCATTCCCTGGAAGTTAATTCTGGAAGAGGATTAGGTTTGGAGAAGACCAACTCTTAAGAGTACGGCTGAAACACGGTAAGTTTTAGATGTGTATGAAGATATCCAAATAGAGATGGCAAATAGGGAGTTGTACACGAGTCAGAAAGTTGGAGGTCAGAACTGGAGATGAACTTTGTGAATCATGGTCATTAGGGGGTAAGAGAAGCAACGGGCATATATGGCTTCTCTTAGGAAGGGAATATGGGGTAAGAAGGGCAGAATGTGAAGACCAGTTTATGAGGAACTACTGATAGTGAAGGGTCAAGCAGAGATCAAGAAGCCTGCGAGAGAGACCGAAGGAGCAGCCCGGGGCAAAAACCAAGGTAAAAAACTATTTCAGGAAGAAAGGAGTGGTCATTAAGATTCGTCATATGTAACGGGTGTTAAACCATGGCTCCCAGATGTAATGGTCTGGAAGGCAGCCGTCACTCTAGGGAGAGCTATCACGGGGGACTATTTTGGACGTACGTAAAGTATGTTGGGGACTGTGTGGCTTCCTTATTTGTGACTAGTATGATACACTTCATACACGTAACCCCATTTAAAAATGTGCTTTAATTTTAACATATTTGTGACCTTTAACGTTGATGCAAGCTCTGGCTTACGCTTAGAAAGAGAGCCATTACATTTTTGTAATGAAACAGATGACCTGCTGAGATCCACTACCATCCAAACCTTATTTTATAGATGAGGAAAACAAGATTAAGAAAGAGTCTGGGTACTTTTCCAAGCTTGCAGTCATCCATAGACTTTGCAACAGAGCCCTGGCTTCCTAACTTTTAGTCATTTTCCCCCTTTCCTACCGGTTATCTCCCACGCTATATATTGTTTGTGAATTTGCCTTTTTATAGATCTAATACCAACTGTAATCTAGGCCAGTGCACATTTCATTGCAATATGCTTTCATTCAGATTGTAAGTCCAATTTATAACGTATTTTGAGGCTCAAAACTATGCTGAAAAGATGGTGCCTGTCAAGGAAGCTATAGAAAAAGAAAATCCCCCCTCGCCCCAAGCCTCACGTAACACTTTAAAAGAGCTCATTAGTAATGGTTCTATTGGAAAATATACTGAAAATGGGTCAGTGGATGAGGAAGAAACTTGATTTATGATGGAACATTTTTCTTTTGTTTACGTTCTCTCTTCTAAGATATATTTCTGCATAAGACTTTTCCATATTTTCCTAAGGGATTTTATTATCAAACCTACCAATTTAACCCAATTCAAACTGGAGTAGTTAATATGGAATCTGAAATTATCGAATTAGAGAAGTCCAAACTATATTTTTCCACCAACTCTGCCTTTGTTTTTCACGCCAAACAGAAGTATCCTCAGAGAAAAATATTTACCCCGATGATGCAACTGTAAAGCAATGATGACAATTTTCCTACGAAAATCAAGCTTGCCGCTCTATGGCCACACATTAGAGAAATACTACCACGATGGAGAAGATTTCTGCAGTGCCCATCATAGTACCTGACACAGTGAGCCCTTAACAACCATCTGTTAAAAAGATAATAAAATGAATTGAAAATTCTATACGTACTTGAATTCCATCTTGACTTATATCTAATCAGTGTTTACAGTTAGTGACAGATAGGACTAATCATAACAAAAGTTTGTAAATCAGAGAAATGAAACAAATTTTAATATATTGCTAAGTTCTGAAACAGTAGAGAAGGCCATATAAAATATTCATATTTATTACTACCTAGAAGCCACAATCCTTCCAATATAACTCATTTTCCAAACTGCAAAGAAATGGTTCATACTATAAAATATGAATGATTACTTAAAAAAAAGGCTCTGTCTTCCACATAAAGCCCAAGTTTCATATCTTATGTTTTCAGATCTGCTCTTTGATTTGATAACATTTCTGGGAAATAACTTCGATTCAAGTAAACCTAGATTCAGGTGGCAAGTGTATCAGGACAGACAGACCCAGTCTTGCTTTTTTAGCTGGTAGCCCACGTAAGACTTCTTCAAGGACCATAAGTCACCATCAACAAATAGCTTTTGTGTGTGTGTGTGGTACACGGGCCTCTCCCTGCTGTGGCCTCTCCCGTTGCGGAGCACAGGCTCCGGACGCGCAGGCTCAGCGGCCATGGCTCACGGGCCCAGCCGCTCCGCGGCATGTGGGATCTTCCCGGACCGGGGCACGAACCCGTGTCCCCTGCATCGGCAGGCGGACTCCCAACCACTGCGCCGCCAGGGAAGCCCAACAAGTATCTTTTATTCATGTACCTTTTGTGTCTACAATGCTGAACTCGGCGTTGGAGTGATTTATGGGGCAGTGTTAAAGATACAGACTCTGTTCCTAATTCAGCTTTTGAGTGAAAAAATATGTGATGGTAATTTGGGGAAATTTGATGACTATGCAATACATGTAAAGAGCCCCTATTGTAAATTTCAATATGATTTCTGGTAATCATATATTAACAAAAGCAAGAAATTTGGGAAACACAGAGTGCTCTTCTAAACGTGGTCCAAAACACAAAGAGAGAGTATGTGTATTGACCTGCTGATTACCATACTGTTTACTCAGAACCACTCTGGTCCAAGAAATTCATCAGTGGCCTCAGCTGTCCCCTTTTCCAAATCAGCTTTTCTGATTTGTTCTGGGGAACACTTAAGAGAAGCCCTGTGGGGGAAAAGTTACATATTCAGCTAAGTTTATAAAATTCTGAACTACTTTCTTGGAATCTCACGATGCCTTGAGGCTCAAGAAAGCTTCTGGAAATCCTATACGAAAGGAACCTGCTTGCGTTTGTCTAACTCAGCGTTTCCCAAACTTAATCAGGGAACAGGTTTTTTTCATAGACCATTTACTAACATCCCAGTAAACTCTAGTTTGGAAAACCTCGGCTAGATACTTCGATGGGATGATTACTGTAGTTGTGAAATCTCAACGTTGCGCTGGGTAGAAATTGCGCAGTACCCCAGTTGTAGTTGTTGGTTTACAAGAACGTAAGCACAGTCATATGTAATGTGTGGCATGCAGACATATACACTCTCACACACACACACCCTACACACACACTCACATGTTCACACACACTCTCTCACACACTCTCTCTCTCTCTCACACACACACACACACACACACACACACACACACACACACTTCTGTCTTTTCCAAGGTCACCGCCACCCCTTGGTGAAAATGTCCTGTGGAAAGCAGTGTCACCCAGGAGACCTTGAATTAAGAATGAACTTAATTTACAACAACTACACATGTTGAGAAACAGTAACACCAAGTAACAATACGTATATTTTCTTCTTCTTCTTAGGTTTTTCCATTTAAAAGGAATTGTTAGTAGTAAACTATGTCTTTGAAAGTAGTCCTTTGGACCTCCTTATTTTACAATGAGACCACTGCTAGCTCTTTGTGGGCACTGACATCCTCGTAACTACTCTGTTTCTCCCTCTGAGTACTATGGTATGTACACTGCAGATGTTCAATACATGATTGCTACACTGATGAATTTGTATAAAATTTCCACCATAATTCTCGTCAACAACCATTAATATGTATTGAACTGCTTGTCTTTACATGATATTTTACTCCATATGTGAACAGACTTTATTTTCTAGAGCAGCTTTTAGGTTCACAGCAAAATGGAGTAGCAGGTACAATATTTCCCATATACCCCCTGCCCTACACGTGCACAGCCTCCTCCTTTACCAGTATCCTCCACCAAAGTGGTACGTTTCTTATAATCCATGAACCTACAGAGACACATCCTTATCACCCAAAGTCCATAGTTCACATTAGGGTTCACTCTTCATGTTGTATTTACATTCCATGGGTTTGGACAAATGGCATATATCCACCATTACAGTACCACACAGAGTAGTTTTAACACTGTTGTAGAAATCCTCTGTGCTCTGCCTATCTATCCTTTCCTCCCCACCAGCCTCTGGCAACCGCTGATCATTTTATCATGTCTCCAAAGTTTTGCCTTTTTCAGTGTCACATAATTGGAATCCTACAGCACATAGCCTTTTTAGATTGGCTTCCTGAAGTTAGTAATGTGATTCAACTGTCCTCTATGTCTTTTCCTGGCTTGATAGCTCATTTCTTTTTAGCCCTGAATAAAAATCCATTGTCTGGATGGACCACAGCTGATTTATCCATTCGCCCATTGAAGGGCATCTCAGTTGCTTAAATGTTGGCAATTATGAATAAAGCTGCTATAAATATCTGTGTCCATGTTTTTGTGTAGACATACGTTTCAACTTCTTTGGGTAAATACCAAGGAGCCAATTGCTGGAGGGCACGGTAAGAGTGTGTCCAGTTTCGTGAGACGCTGCCCAAATCCCCCAAAATGCCTGCAGCATCTTGCACTCCCACCAGCAATGAATGAGCGTTCCCGTTGCTCCACACTTATCAGCATTTGGTGTTGTCAGTGTTCTGAATGCTGGCCATTCTAATAGGCGCGCAGTGCTATACCATTGTTTTGATTCGTATTTCTCTGCTGACATGGGATGTGGAACAGGTATGTGGGTTTTTAAATCAAAAGCAGGCCTCATATAAAGCAGAGGAAGCCGTCATTTTGGTTCAGATACAGCTAAACAGAAAAACAAGTCAATAGACCGAGAAACTATAGAAATACCTATAGCACATGGAAGAATCCACATTCCCTACTGAGACACGTTTGGGGTATATTGAAAAGAGATTTGGTCTTTTACAAGGAGGTAGGAACACAGCTTAGGGAGGGCGTTCATGAGCCTGTAATATGCCAGGTTTCTGTAAGGGCCCTGTTGGGACTTACTAGGTACTAACTAAGACAGTGCCCTGGGTTCTAGTCCTTGTTTTCCTACTTCAGGATATTTCCTTGAGTGTTGAGGTCCTTCTCTGTGATATGGAAACCATACCATCTGCCTCTTTGTTTTCCTACATTGCTCAAAACAAACTGACACAGCTACTTCAGATTGACAGAGGCAGCTACAGAAAGAGTGGCCTTCAGAGCTGAGAGAGAGAGCCAGGCCACCAATGAGCCCCATGGCGAGGATGAAGTACTCAACTCTTTGAGCCTCAGTTTCTACTTCTATAAGATGAGGCGCACACCCACGATGTAATTTATTTAGAAGACTGATTATACTATATTCAAAGTGTATGTAGCACAGTTCCTGGCACGTAAAAGAGGAAATTATCGCTAGGACCTATAATGCAAGTGAAAGCACTCTCGTAAATGGTTACGGAAATAAAATATAATTAGCAATAATCTTTATGACAACACATCATACTGACTGCTAGAATGTTCTCCCCTGTGATCTGAGTAGACCTTTATACAGTAGGACAGGAGAGAAGTTGCACTTGGTCCTATTTGTTGCCTATTTGTCATTTGATCTTAGTTTATTTCACGAAGCACAGTTTCCTTGGATAACAGAGGACGTTAATATCACTTCACTCACAGCAGTGCTCGCAGGTTTAAATGAGGTAATATTTGAAAACTCCTTAGCATACTGCTTGGCTGGCAGAAGGTACTCAAGAAACGTTCATTTTCTTCATTTCTGTCTCAGAGACGAGTGTTAGCACCATACATAGAAGTAACAAACAAAGCAAATCTTGGCTTTTTAGAGCGTCTAACATGTCTTCAAACTCACTTAAAAATCACAGTGGATTCTGTATTACTCTCTACTTCACAGGAAAAGAAAGTAAGGTTTGGAGAGATTAAGATACATGCTCAAGAGAGGGGGCCTGGAATCTCGTGCGGTGGTTTTATCATAGTACCATGTCCTCTGGACAGACTCTCACAACATTCTTATTACAGCAGAAGTGCATATAACATTTGCAGTATATTCTGCATATGCAAACACGATTACTGACTCTCTAGAGGGGGCAGATATTCCAAGGTACTATCAAAAGGATATATTTTGGGATTCTGAAACTTAAGAAGTTCTGAGGAATATCATTTTATCAGGAAAAACTAAAGAGGGAAAAATCCCTACTCCATCTTCAGGTATGATTCTTTACACGTGCCAGGGATACGTCAGAGCTGCTTCGACTGTCCCTGCCCCAGAAACCAGAGCACGGCCGAAGGAGGCCGGCTAATGTATGATTAACGCATGGACGAGAACTACCAGGTACCAGGCCTTTTGTTCATTACAGGGAATGGAAAGACAGAAAAGTTGTCTTCCTATGAATAAACAACTCGCTGGGAAAAACAGACAAGCAGTTACTGAACTGCTATGTAGTAAGTATACTTCTTGCGTATAAAGGGCCAGAGCAAGAAATAAAACAGTTGAGCGCCAGGCACTAAAGTGCTTTGCATAGTTTTCCACGTTTCATTCCTCTACTGACCCTGTGAGGCAGGAATTATTGTTCAGATGTGGAAACGGAAAGTCAGAAAGGTGAAAAGACTTGCCCCAAATCATGAACTAATAAGCGGTTAAACCAGGAGTTATGGAGGTCTGGTTGCTCCCAAGACCACACTGTACTGCAGGGCGGTCTGGATGACCTGAAACCCGGGCGTGGTTTCTCCACTGTTCTGTGCTGGTAAGTATAGCTTGGGTACGGCAGCCTCTGAGAGTAAACAGAGCGGCATTCTCGTATTCCTTTATACGTACTTAATATACAGGTCCATTTATTCAAGACAAGCTCTAGTAATAATCACCCTCACATTTCTAATGGAAGGCAGGTTGATTATAGTTTTTGGAAAATACAAAATAAGCTGTTAAGAAGCCTAATTTACTCCACCTAAAATTAGGCTCAGCTCTCAGGGATCTTCATCACTTTCTAATTTGAAGCATTTACTTTCATGGAGGACGTTACCTACCCATGCTGGTAGATCGCTTTCTATAAATTATGTACAACGCAAGCAGCAGTGTATAATACCACTACTTAAATAAATATGTATTATTTATAGTGTCACAGGTGAAGTATTGAAAGAAATGATATAATTTGCCAAGAATCCTATTTTGAAAATAACTTGTCCGGAATGCTGAACTTGTGCAATACTGGCTTTTTTCTGCTGTTTAGATTTTTTTGTAATAAATGTGTGTTATAATAAAATATTTCAAATAAACACTGCATTATTAATGTACCTTGTACTTGCCCTACAGCAGCAAAGGCATAAATGATTCATTTAAATCCAGGGCTCTTCCTGCAACACACAGTCAGTACTTCTGAGTTCTATATGTGAAGACTGTACCTTTACTGTTTCCATTTCGACACGAATGTCACATGCTAATGTGGTACCTACAGTATTTCATGCTCTACAACCAAGTATAAATCTTTTTACTCTTACTTCCATGCCAGGGATCTGTGGCAAAACTAATACGACTATTTAGTATGGCCGGTATTTTCAAAACAAAACATACACAGGTGAATTTCTTCTCTAGTTCTATCCGATTCCTTGTCTTTTCTTTTTCTCTCCATCTTTCACTGGGTTCAAACAATCCATTTGAAACGGCGACAAAATGCATGGGTCTTACATCGTGTTATAGATCATTTCAAGGCCAAGAGAATTAATATAGTAGCATCACTTCATGCTTTGGGACATGAATAATCCAGAAATACCAGAGAAGGAAACACGATAACAAACTGGTTACTCCCGGCAATTACTTGTTACCACAATGGGACCAAGGGACAGAACACTTCTACCTTCCCATTTTTCATATTCATATATATTACATTATGTAGTTTCCATTAAATATTACCTAGTGGTTAATTAAACATTATGAAATGGTATTCACTCCAAAGTATTAATCAATACTTGCAATTCATTCACCTGGAGTGTAGAGATCAATTTCTAGAAGTAGTACTATAAGCTGTTTATCTTCTACATTTTTCATATCTAAAACTGGAAATTGTAAACTGCCTTTTAACGCAATAATCATAAAATGATTCTTATTAATAGCTTTCTAATAAAGCCATCTTTTACATTCCCTCTACGCGAGATTTTCAACTTGTTGCTACTGTGTTGAAACATCCCAGCAGGCAGATACAGACTCAAGTTCTCTCAAGAGGGCCTATCAAACAAGCATTTCAACAGTCATAACGTTCTTGAACAAAGTGGGCTTTATCTGTGGGCTCCAAAGTCAGGGTTAGATTAATCCACTGAACAGGCATCCAGGTGGACCAGGCACTGGACAGGTCATTCTCCAGGTCTGCAAGTCAGAAAGGGAGCAGAAACAATTAGTCTCCTTAGAGAACTCCCCCATGTGCTGATACGCTGGGGGCTGTCTGGCTGGCTTAAGCGATTCACAAGTCTGAATTGGGAGACACTGGCAAAACGTGGAGGAGAGAAGAGCAGATGAGAGAGACCTGGGGAGAATGGATAAGAAAAGTCTATTTACTGAAAATCCTAACCCCGCTTCTTTACGACTCCTGATACGGCTTTATTCAAAAATTACCCCTTAAATGGCGTAAGATTTAGGGACTTTTTTTTTTTAAATCTCCTTAAAAATCAAGGAATTTAGAATAGTGCTGGTCTCTGAAGAGCCTTGGTACAACTCGCAAGAAATCACTAAGTAGTGTAAGGCCTTGAACAACTTATTTAACGTCTCTGGAAATCCCTTCATCAAATAAATGTGGATGACGATTATATTATCTCTTAGGGCTGCAGTAAAGATTAAATGCATTAGTATGTAAAGAGGTTAGAGCGATGTCGATACATCTTAGCTACTACTACTATGAAATATTCTTAGCAGTTTGGGGAATTTGAGCCTTTGTTGCCTAAACTGTGCTACGTTTTAACTGGCAAAATGTTTCTCAGGCAGCCTTTTCATTCCCGACAATGCTGTGAACTGTGAGGGAGCCACAGTTACTCATTCCTTCGCTAATATTGGTGGCATTTTAAAGCAGAGCACTTCACCAGACAAGAGGGAATGCGTTTCTCCCCTCTCCCTTCTCTCCTCCCTCCCTCTCTCCCTCCTTCCTTCCATTTCTATCTATATCTACCCTATGCTTATGTTCTCAAGGACCTCGCTGTCAAGGAGAAGAGACAAAATGAAAAAACATCAAAAGCTATTAAAGTGCGAGTCAGGTTTAACTTTCTGATCTTACAGGAGTTGAAGTCCTTGAGTGAGAGTCAGATATTTCGAGGGCGAGCGGGGCATTCCACTCTGGGGAGAAGGGCAAGTGCGATGGCAGAGAGTAGGAATCTTTGTGGGTTGAACTGTGTGCTCCCCAAAATCCACATGCTGAATTTCTAACCCCCAGTGCCTCAGAGTGTAACCTGATATGTAAATAGGGTTGTTGCAGATATACTTAGTTCAGATGAGGTCATACTGGTGTAGGGCAGCCCTTAATCCAACATGACTGGTGTGCTTATACAAAGGGGAAATCTGGACACAGACACACTGCCATGGGAAGACTGGAACTGTGCCACCACGAGCCAAGGAACGACCAGAAGCTAGAAGAGAGGCCTGGAACAGATATTTCCATCCTCCCTCAGTGGGAGCTTGACCCTGCTGACACCCTGATCGTGAACTTCTGCCGTACAGAACTGTGAAAGGATACATTTCTGTTGGTTAACCCACTCAACTTGTGATACTTCGCGATGGCAGCTCTAGCAACTGCTACAGCAATAAAGATGGAGCTTGTAGAGGACTGATCTGGTTTCAGATTAGTAGAACCAGTGGAGGGTAAGCCCAGATAGGGTAGAAATAACTGCAGATATGAAAGTCAGGCAGAGAAATGTGGGGGTGTGTGTCAGATGTATATGTACGTGTGTATATATATACATATATATATAATACATTTAATTAATATTAATTTTATGAAGAATTTCATGAATAGTATTAGTATTTTAATTCTATCCAACACATATCTGAGCATCTACTATATGCCAGACACTGCTGTAGACCCTTGGGATACACTGGGTCCAAAACAAAAGTATGAGACATATAAAAATTCCTGTCTTTGTGGCACTTATGTTCTAGTGGACAGACACACACACATATACTTCTCAGTAGAAATATTTCTTCATATGAAATATCACATGGAATATATCAAACTATATACAAATATATAAGAAATATAAGACCAACAAAAGTAAATTGCTGTGGTAGAAGACGTAAGTGGTGAGTGTGGACACAGGAGTGGTTACTATTTAACCTGCCTGTCTCACACCGCGGTGCCCCAGGGACAGGTCCTCAGCCTCTTTCTGAATTTACAGAACTTCCTCTGAAGAGGACGGTTTGTGAGCCTTTGTCATAAACCAATGGCAGTGGTCACAGATTGTGGAACAGAGGAGTGACATGATGAAAAGATATTTTAGAAGAATCGTTTGGTGGTGATAGATAGGATGGAATAGGATGAAAAGAGATTAAGGAAAGAACAAAACCGAGAGGCTGAAAGTCGGAATGAATGGGTGGATACAAGAGCAGTGATGTCCAATGTGGGGCATTTGGGGACCATATTTAATGGAGAAGAATACGGGATCTAGGAAGGAACAAAATTCCAAAAATTTATCCTACAGATACAGTCCTGTGCAAAGATGCATGTGCAAGAACATACATTTCAGCACTCTTTGTACTAATAAAAATTTTAGCATTTATCAAAATATGATGGTATGGATACCTCTATAGAGGGGGCTATTATGCAGTCATAAGAAAGAATGAGGTAGACCTTTATGCACTGAAATGGAAAGTCTCTATATTGTCTCATGAAATGAGACTAGTGTGGGAGCTGTGGATGTCCTGGGGGCAGAGAGAGGGGAGCAGGTCTACCCTGGGTGCCGGCAATAAGGGGACACGTTTTCTGTCCAGTATTTTAAAATGGTATGAAACTCACTATATCTGGTATGCTTTTTATTATCACTGTGCACCAGCATCTCCCAAATGTCAGTGATAAAATACTTCTCCCTGAAAAATATTTTATTGGTCTAAGTTTGAAACAATTGCAGCAGTTACAATATATATGGAAACTTCAAATTAGTACATTTTTATAACTTACCCCTTAATAAGCCTTGTGTTCTACCTAGAAGTTAATTCAGAGAATTAACTCTCTACCATTTAGAGAGCTGGTCCCTGACTCAGCAACACACGTTCATTCTGAGAGTGAAACCTCAAGTTCTGTTTCTCAGTCTTTTCAGTCACTGTGCTATCATTGGTAACTTTGAATCTACTCTTTAAATGTAGGAAGTAGGGGCATAAACTGCTTCCAAAGAAAGCTTGAAAAATTCTGAACTATTATGAATGTTGGAAGTTCTTACAAAAATGTAATAGGAATTTATAACGAATTTTCTGGTGAATATATTTTAGTGGAAAAATTTTGAGTGCATACATATTTAAAAGCTGCTAAAGTCTAACCCAAACAGAAAAAAGACATGGAAAATATTTTAATTGCTAGAACGTTTTTGTGAAATGGGATTTTATAAATACCTGCCAGACTTTCCCTCATGTGTAAGCCTTTCCTTAATTCGTGTACGTATTGCCTTACGTGAAGGAAAATTTTCAAGATTAAAACTAATAGAAAGCGAACAAAAACATACATGGAGCTCTACTAAACATTTTCACATCTTGTATTTCTTTCTTGAACATTATTTTTTAAATTTTATGATGTTGCCAAAAATAAAGGAGAATGTTTAAAAATTCTATCCAGCATCAAATGTGCTAGTTTTCCATGTCTCTGTGCACAATGTGTGTGTATATATATAGTTCCACCCATTAACAAATATAATGTAATATACACATTCATATTATCTATATAAATGCACACATAATGTCTGTATTAGTACTTGAATATGTATAGAGCATTTTGGAAGGATGCACTAGAATGTTTCTCTTAGGAAATGGGATTCAGAGAAAAAGAGAAGAAACCACTTATTTCTTGTTTTATATCTTCTGTTCTTTTTCCACAATGTTTATATGCTATCTTGGTAATACTTTAAAAACTAGTTTCATTTTTCAAGAGAAAATGACCTAAGATTTAACACCTTTAATATTCCAGCTACTTGTTTCAGAAGTTTACAAAAGAGAAGATGTTGTAGTGCCTAAGAGTGTAGGTTCTGGACTGTCTCCAGCTGAGTCTGGAACCTGACTTGGCCACTGCAAGGTGAGTTTGGGATGCTGCCTCACCCATCTGAACCTCACTTTCTACTTCAGTGAAATAGGAATGAGAGTAATAGCACCAATATGGGAATGTAAGTCTGTGCAGCCACTATGGAAAACAGTACAGAGGTTCCTCAGAAAACTAAAAATAGAACTGCCATACAATCCAGCAATCCCACTCCTGGGCATATATCCGGACAAAGCAACAACTCAGAAAGATACATGCATCCCTATGTTCACAGCAGCACTTTTCACAATAGCCAGGACATGGAAACAACCTAAATGTCCATCAGCAGATGAACGGATAAAGAAGATGTGGTGCACACACACACATATACAATAGAATACTACTCAGCCATAAGAAAGAATGAAATAATGCCATGTGCAGCAACATGGACGGACTCTGAGCTTATCATCCTAAGTGAAGTAAATTAGAAAGACAAGTACCATATGATATCGCTTATATGTGGAATCTAAAATATGACACCAATAACCTGTCTATGAAACAGAAACAGACTCACAGATATAGAGAACAGACTTGTGGTTGCCAAGGGGGAGGGGGGAGCAGAGGAGGGATGGAGTGGGGGTCTGAGGTTGGCAGACGTAAACTATTATATATAGAACGGATAAACAGCAAGGTCCTAGTGTATAGCACAGGGATCTACAGTCAATGTCCTGTGATAAACCGTAATGGAAAAGAATTTTAAGAAGCATATATATATATGTGTGTATTACTGCATCGCTTTGCTGTACAGCAGAAATTAACACAACATTGTCAATCAACTATAACTCAATTAAAATAAAAGAATAACGTCAATAAAATTGACAGGAGTGTCAAATGAGTTAATCACCGTCACACACTCGGAACGGTACTGGCGCTCTTAATGTTACCTGCTAGTAAGATTATTATCTCACCTACGAAAAGAAAAAAATAATAATAACTAAGTTCCCTGGGAAAACATAAGAATTACAGGAGTTGACAAACAGCACAGGGGGCAAACAGCATTCATCACCGACAGGATTCTTCCTGTTTCTCTAGCACAAGTGCGAGGGCTGAGAGCAAAGGTGGAGAAAGCAGGTGGTAAAGGTGCAGGCAGCATGGTGACAGGAAGAGCCCCAGACAGGGGGCACCATCGACATGACAGGCAGCTAAGTCTTGCAAGGAGGCTGGGGATGAGGGGGACACACTGTAGTTCAGATCTTTGGCAGCTGAAGCACTGTCCCGACAAGGTGTGGCCAAGTACGGAAGCTGAGTAGTGAGCTTGCAGGTCTGTACACATCATTTGTGATGCTAATGGTAACAGCTAATAAGATGTATTAGGTTATCACTGTAAGTACTTTTGCTACATTTATTCATTTAAACCTCACAACAAGAGTCTTCTATATTAGGTACTATTATTCGCTCTATTAAAAGATGAGGAAACCGAGTTACTGAAAAGGTAGGAAGCTTGCCCAGATGGTCCAGTTTCACAGATCAGTCTCTTTACCACGACACTAAATCATCTCTCTGAGTAGTAACGAAGAATTATGTCTTCAAAGAGTCTAAAATGCCATCTACCTGACAACTGAAGTCATCAAGGATAATGGTGGAAGAAAATGATAGTAAGAAAACACTGGAATCCTCTGGAAAGATGAAAATAGCTGCTAGGGGAATCAGAAGATGGCAGCATTGATAACTGAAATGGGATCGCAAGGGAATCAAACACTGGAAGCTGAGGTGGGCCTGTCAGTCAACGACTGGGAAAGCGGTAAGTAATGAGGGCCAGGGGAGAGGAGACTCTCCCTCAAATGTTTCTTTGCGTCCCTCTTCCCCTGCCCCCCGTGGTGGACACTAGAGTCAGAACTCACTCTGCAAATATATTCCCTTAATTTTAAGGGCGTTCTCCCCATCGTTGCTTGGTGAAATCGTACAGCACTTCAAGGCTAAGAGAAGACATTACGTTTCCTAAAATTTTTCCCAGTTCTCCCATTTGGAATTAGTTTTTCCCAACTTTGGGTTCCTCAAACTCTATTTTTATAATATTTTCCCCCTAACACTGTAAGCCCATTGATGAGAATGGACATAAGGGACATGAGGAGTCCAGCAGGGTCAAGGATGGAGAAGTGGAGAAAAGGGAGGAGAAACTGATTTGGAAAACAAGACTGTATAATCGTCAATGACTGACGGTATAATTTTGATGAACTTTTAACATCATTACATTAGAATGCACAGTTGCCCAGATCCGTGTGCATTTGGAGAGATTCAAGCAGTTACTCCTGTGTTAAGGGAATACACCGAACCCAGGACAGAGCAAACCTCTGTCTACCAACCAATGGCCCATGCAGACAGCATCACTAGGAGCAAAAGCAAAGGACCCAAAGGCACTTCAGGGGCTGGGAAGTGAAGGCTTCCTTATGGAATATTGTCCAAGTCCCCTGGAAAATGTCCATGAAGCAGAACACTTGTTTGATCATCAATAACCAGCAATAAGTTTTCAGATCCAGTTGAAAAAATTTTTTTCATAATTTTACTAAGTAGAAATTGGTCCTGAATAACATGAAAATGGAAAACGAGAAAACAAATTGTCCAGAAGCCCTGCCGGCCAGATTATCAGTAGCATGCGGGTCCTAGGCTCAGGATGGAGTCGATCTTCAAGACTACTGTAGTTTTTCATCTTTACCTTTTATCTTGAATCGGTCTATTTACTACCAAGACTGTTGGGCAGGCACTGGAGCATTTCCTCCTCCTTTTCCACCCTCTCTGTGTTAATAGAAAACAGGAGAGGGTAAAAGGGGCAATTCTAAAGGGGCAAAAAGGTCTCTCAGAATAAACTGGGCAGAAGCAATGTGGAAAACCCTTCAAGGAGAAGAATATAAAGCACTCACTTGTTTATTGTTCTGTGACTTCACTTCAGCCCTTTCATTATGTGGCTGACATGAGACACATATGGTCCAATTGTCTTGTGTCTCCATAATAACGCTAAAATTATTCAGTAGAAAGCATACATTACAATCGTGACACGATGCCCGAATGAGAGAGTGGAGTCTTGGGTCTATGCCCAGGCCAAGGTCAGGAAGAAAGTCCCACACTTAGATTCCTGGGATGTCAATATCCAAGAGAGGAGAGACAAGGGATGTTGGTTCAAAAGTTGTACAGAGAAGTAACAAAATAGTACAATGACTGCAGAACACGTATTGTACTGATTCAAATAATGACACAATCCACAGAAACAAACTACATACATTAAAGTACGAAGGCCCATGGATTTTTGCAGGGTTTCAAAAAATCAAATGAGAATAACTCTGTCGTTTTAGCCCAGCATGCAAACTCAGCATTGCATATAAATACTGGAAAAAAGGACTTCAGTTAGTTTTGCTTCTGTATCTAAAGTAAACTAATTCAGCACATATAAGCCACTTCATTTGAATTCTGAAATAAATATATTATTCTATCAAGAATAAATTTAAGCTAACAAACATAGCAAAGGAAGAAGAACTGCAATTTTGTGACATCCTTTGTGTTTCTGGCTACTATCGGAACACCTAGGAAACTCTCGGGGAATGTCTCTTTAAAAAGAAGTGATGTAACTGTATAACCATTTTGAAACAATTAGAGTCTGTTATCTCAAACATTACCAATTTGATAAGGCCAAGTCCAAGAATGGAAAAATAGAACGAGTGTTTTTACAAATTGCCACTCCTTAGTGACTGCCACACGTATACCTTTTGGACTTTGAAAAAGACCCTTTAGGGAGAAGAAAACGGCAGAAGAAAGAGGGGAAAATCTACTTAATGTTTTATGGACTCTTATTAAAAGAAAGTCTCTCCTTTTATTAACTGTGGGAAAAAAAAAAAAAGAAACCCTCCATTAATATAGAAACTACAGCTACCAACTGGAGGAGACTGTGATAACTGCGCCTCCCAAGATAACAATATAGGCATATCAGTAATCGGTTTTCTGAATTTTAATGATAGTTTTCAAACGGGGCTCATGATTCAGTAGGGGCCAGTAAAACTTTACACTATCTGTTTAAGAATTTCTTTTTCTTTTGGTACACATTTTTGATCAGAGTTTTGCTCTAGATATTAGTCCAAAGACTCTGAATCAGGCTGAAGTTTTAGCTAAGCAGCCTTTAAGAACCAAAGGGAAAAGGGAGTTCTGTGATGAAATTAAAATGAGATTTCTTTTTTGGTCAGGTTTCGTCGTCTTAAATAATTTCTCAACTTAGCACAGGAAGATTATGTGAAAAGACAATTTTCCAAATACGGTCATCCCGAAAGTTTGCTTTTCTGAGAGCTACTTGGATCATGAAATAAGAAGAATAAATTGTGGATTTTATTTTTACTCATTCTAAATCGCTAGCCTATGAGAATGTGCTGATTTTAAAGTGTAAAGTAAGATCAAGGAATAAATGGTCACCATGAATATTAAAATTAATTTTTAGGTCATTAAGTATTTTCATCACTATACAACTGATTGAGCATCTTGCTTGTAAAATTTTTAAATTATTCATCTTCAAATAGTTTGAAATATTTACCATGTATATACTTAAGTTTGGGGTCCATATGTAATTTCTTATTTCTAATGAGTAGACAGTACATCTGTGGTGCTTTCAGCAGCCGGTTGCCCTCTGACTTAATGAAAAAAGAAATCATTTGTGTCAGTGTTTGGATGCAAAGTACGATGAACCAGGAATAAAATTTAATCCTCAGAAATACAGACTTTTAATATATTCGACATCATAAAATATGCTGAATATTAGCTTTTATATTAGTTGCTATAAATTAATCCATCTATAATGCCTCAACAGGTACAAAACATATGGAATGAGGGATTTTGCCTGTAATGTAAGCGGCATTGGGGCCGATGCGCTTTGTACCGAACGATTTCATGTTTCAACGTGACACAATGGATGAGCCACGTGAAGCCTCATTTCAGGTGCAAACTGCGAGCTGGAGTAAGTTCCAGAATAGTAAACAATTAGCTGCTTTATTGTCTTTTTAATAAGACTGAATTACCAGATAATATCTACTGGCATCAGCTTGGCTAATAAAAATCTGTTTAATAGGATTTGCCATTTTTCCAATTGCTATCATGATCAGCTTTGCATTTTGATTATCTCCAAACTCTGCCTCAATTTTCTCATAGAAAAGCTCTCAGTGGTAATTGCTTTAACATTTATTCCAGGTCAAGTGGTTAAGTATGAATAATGATCTGTCAAAAATGTACAGTAATGCCGTCAATAGAGCAATTACCATTTAGCTGGAGAGTATTACGGCAAAGGAGCACATTAACCGGGCACAATAAACACAACAACAGAGGAAAAGGGGCAAAGGGACTGACTGTTTGCAAAACCTGTACGTGTTGTATGTGTTCCTGACAGATATTAATTGTCTTTCAAGACCAGTTTACCCATACCTTCACAATGGTCTTCCCCATCTAGAACGAATTAGGAGTTTTTCATTACTGGTAAAAGGAAAACAAGTGTTTATACAGCTTACATTTAATATTCCCCAAAAGGTCGTCTCGCTCTATTTTCTTGCCACGGTGTTTATTTCTGCAGCCCCTCTTTTCTCCTAGGACGGCCCACCACAGGGCGGTATTAGTTGTCTATGGTAGTGAATCACCGATTAAATTCATGTTAATGGGAGGTGACAACACCTGCTTTTGTTGTCAATATTACTACAAAGGCCCAATTTTTCAAAGTGTCTTTCTGTAGAAGAAGCAATGAATAAGGCTGTAACTCAATATGTACAGCACTACTTCGGGGGGAAAACGGTGATAAAAAGGAAATATGATGTTTACCCAGTCGACACACAGCACTGTTTAGTTGCTACTCCCTTAATATCTGGGGCTAAGGGGAAACCTTGTAACCAATATTCAAGAGCAGATGAAAAATTACCTTTGCTTAGAGGTAATTCTGTAGGTAGTAACTCTGCAGCTAGCTAAACACTTCAGCGCCCTTACTGAAAAACTTGCATGGAATTTGGCAACAGGCTGCTGTCAGATTTACCTCTTACACTTCCACTGACTGATGTTTAGTTAGAAGAAATATGCTCAGATTTTAATTTTAAGGAAAATGCACTCAGAAAAGTGGCCATAGGTTACCAAAAACTATTTATGTTTACACACTCACTCAGAAAACGATTCTTCGAGTTTACTCTGTATAGACGATGGGTGTGGGTCCACACTTGCGGGTCACGTAGATTTGGGATTTAACCTCTCAGTTTTCTCATCTGCAAGGTGGGGTAATTATGTAGCTTACCTGCTATACAGCCACAATGACGTAGTGAATGGGATGTGTCAGGTAGAGTGGCAGGCACCTGGTACACGTGTCATAAACATCCTCTCGTTCATCGTGCTATGGATGTTAGAGGGTCAATATAATGAAACCCTGCCTTCGGAGAGCTTCAGCTAGGATTTGTATGCAGCAAGTAGAATAATGCACTATATGGGATGACAGCCACTAGCAGCGGTGGGCATGGGACACACAGATGTGCTAGGGGATTCCAGCAAAACCTTCTCTCCTGGTTGAGAGGCTAAGAGAAGGTCGAGGTTGCCCCGGTACACTGGAGCTACGGCTCACCCTCTGTGCTTCCTCCAATTCTCAAACGTTTTAAGGTTTATTCTCCAGTTTCCACCACTTTACCACTTACTCACTGGCTCCACCCACATCCTGAAGTATTTCTCAACATGGGATTTCTGATTTTAATAGACAGTATGGGAGGAAGCAGCTCCACGATCAAACAAGTTAGGAAGACACCAGGTTAAACAATGTTCACCTTTTCTTTCTACTGAAAATGTCATGTATTTCTTAAACTAGTTTGCGTTCTAAATTCCCAGGGAAGGGAAGGGGTTGGTATGTGGTTTTCCCCACACTCATTTGACGACGGAATGGTTTTTTCCTGGTGTACCTAGTGCTATGAAGAGCATGCCTAGGGCGACGTGGGTCTTCTAAACAGCTCCCATCACGGCCACAAAAACCTTCATAGCCAAGTCCAACGATTGCTTCCCCCTCTTTGCTTTTTTTTGTTGTTCTTGTTTTGTACTGAAAGCACAGGCTGTGGAGCTGGCCTCCCCACACTGGATCCCGCGCACTGTGGGAGGGAGCTTGGGCGATCCAGTCTCCTGGTGAGTCAGGTTCCCCCACTTACAAAACAGAGGCTGTAAGAGAATATTCCTTCACTGTGTTGTTATAAGGTAATTCCTGTAAAGAACGTAGAACAATGCCTGGCATGTGCTAAACTCTAAATACACCTTAGTTCTTGTCAGCTTCATCTCCTCCTTCCTTCTTGAAACTCTCTCCTTCCTCGGCTTCTTTGAGATACTCCTCTGTTGGCATCACTTCTGGTCAGTTTTCCATGACCTCCTTCCCCCGCCCCGCCTGCCCCCCTTCCACGTTCAGGCCATAGTTCCACTCCTTCACTTTTTACATTTTCCCTGGAGGTACAACAACGCAGAAGGCATCAACGTCAGCTCTTCCTGGTGGTCTCCCAGACACCCACCCTCGCCTCGCACTCTATATTTAAAACCGCTTGATGAATCTTTCGGAAACTGAACTCAGAGCCTCCCCACTGCCCTGCCGGGCCCATCTACACCCCATCTTCTCCCGTGCCCTGAACGTGGGTGATGACGGCCCTGTCCATTCAGTATTCAGTTTTCCACCCAGAAACATGGGAATCATCCCTGACCCCTTCCTTCCTCCAGCCGCTCTACATAACTGACCAAGAGCCGAGTCATTCTATATGTCCACTCTTCTCCATCCACTCCGCACCTCCTTCATCCTAACCAGCCTCCCTGCCTCCAGTCTGCTAAGATCAAATCCTTTAATTACAGTTCTCTCTAGAAATCTCTTCAGGCTACACTCTGGCTTAAATCCATCCAGTTCCTGTAGGATACGGTTTAAACTCCTTCACTATTGTTGCCGAGATCCTGGGTTGGCTGGCTTCTGCTGTAGGCTGCTGTGCTGTTCTCTAGATCCTGCCCTTTCCACGGTGCGGGATATTACCTGGGCCTGGAACTGCATTCCCTAGCTTCCCTGCAGTGAGGTTCTTGTTAATGGGCTGACAGAAGTGATGTGTTCTGCTTCCAAGGTTTGTCATTAAGATGACTGGGTCTGGGATCACTGGTCCACTTCTTGCATGTTTCTGGCAGGAGGTGACAACAACTGAACCATCTGCTTGAACCCAGAGAGGAAACTGCCATGTCTAGGGGGACAGCAGCTCCTCTCGTGCACGACCACCTCTGGTCAGTCACCTCTGGATCGTTACACTAGAAAGAAAGAAGCTCCTAGCATCTTGAAAAACTTTGTTTTCTTGTCTTTTTACTACTGAAGAGTGGACACTACCCTAACTAACCTGTCCCTTAAGAGCTGCTACCTCATTCCTTCGCCTCAGGTCGAACAAACTGCTTTCCGTTCCTCAAAGGCACCACGTACTTTATCCCTACTGGACTTTGCACACATTGTTTTTTCTTTTCAGCATCTATTCCCTCTTTTCCTTCTCCTTTTACTTAAAACTCTAGTATATCCTTTAGGTCTTAATGGAATAACACTCCCTCTGGCAAGTCCTCAAGGACTGTCGTCCTGCATCCCAGTCTACGACCTGGACAGCTGCCATGCACTCCCAAGGCACCTGCACTTCACCAGGCATGGCAGGGACCCGCCATGATTTCAATCATTGGTTCAATTATCTCCGGTGTTGGGTTCTGGGCTTCATGAACACAGGAACCCACTGTCGTCCTTACTGGTTCCCCTCACAGCTCTGCATGATGTCTGGCGCATAATAGGTCCTCCATACATCTTTGTTGCATCCAACTCAATTCAAACTCAGCAGGACCAAAACCAACTAAGTGATCCTCTCCCCTGAGCCCCTGGCCATTTTCTTGACTGTGACTTATGTCTTAGTTAATGAGAGTTCCCACCCTCTCGATGCCCCAAATAGGAAATATAACGTGTCACCCTTATTCCCCCCTTTTCCTCACTTCTCACTCTAATTGGACACCACGTTATTTTTAAGGCACCTCTGCAGCCTCCTAAGTAATCTTGGTGTTGGATCCCACTGTCACCTTTCTTCCCTTACCTGGATGAGTCCAGTACTTGTTTCCCATCAGCTGCCCCCAAGCCTGCTCTCCCTGTGTCCAGCACTTCCTTCTGGAACGAATACAGCTGATTTCATTCGTATCCTTAAAAATCTCTAACTACCCTCTCTTGCAGACACCTGAAAATGGCTAGCCGGCTAACTGTCCGTCTTTAAACCTGGTTTCACCTTATATGTCTGTATTCACCCTTTCCCTGATCCTGATCTAGGGCAGTGATGGTCTCACTTTGAGTTGAAGTTAAAAACAAAGATGCTTAAGTTTCAATCACTCAAAGTTGGGGGATCACAGCCAGCCTAGGCATCTGCATTTGTAACAAACACCAGTGAGTGATCTGAGGACCACTGAGAAACACTGGCTTGGCCAAAATGAACTTCTTCACGTAGCCCAGATAAATGTATCACGCCGTCTCACACCCGTGGGCACACATCATTATCCTTTCCCGAAAATGCTCTTTTCTTCCAATCAAGCTCAAATGTCTCAAAACTACGGAGTTTTACTTATTCCATCCGAGTTGTTACTGAGGCCAGATCCCTGAAGCCTGAAATGTCTGGGTCACGAGTCTGCATGTGGGAGCCAGGGATCGAACCCGGGCCCCCTGTGTTGGGTGCGCGGAGTGTTAAACGCTGCGCCACCAGGAAAGTCCCTGTCTTTCGTTGATGCCACCAAAATCCCAACCGGTCAGGCTGGAGAACGGAAAGGCCTCCTTTACTCCTGTTTATAATCTCTCTCACTTTCTCACTGCCACCCTCTTTTCTGTGCTTAAACACTTGGCATTTTGGAGTAACTTCCATAATTGTTCCTTAATATTTTCATGAAGAGGGCCAAGTAAAAGGCTCTGAAATCTCCCTGCAACCAAGAAAAAAATGTTTTAAATATATAAATAAAAATAATGTTGCAACCCAGTGTGTGTATGTGCGTGTGTGTGTTTTCAGAGTTGGGAGATTTACAATATGTTTCTAAGCCAAGGGGCAGGGCCAACACCATGGACATCACTGGACACATGGAAGATGTATGAGAGAGAAGAGGTAACTCATAAAACAATGCTAGATGGTGGTGGTCCAACATGGGAGCGAATGACGAAAGATGGCATCAGTCATATTATTTGGCCTTTGTCTTAAAAAGTAGGAGACAAGTTGTTGTTTGTAAAGAGAGTATAGGGGTTGAGGAAGAGAGTGTGGGGATGAAAGGCGGCAAAATGTTTCGAGCAGCCTGTATATCTTAGCGTGGGGCCCACTGACTTCTGCAAAGAGCAACACGCTTATTGGTCCAATAATGATGACTTTGGAAACCTTTCCCTTTGAAGAAATGTCAGAATGAATTATGGGCTTCCTTCAACCATGTCCCACAGAAGACCACAGCAACCTGAGGTTTTGTTTGTTTTGTTTTTTTCCCCAAAGGGTTTGCAGTTTGCCAAAAGAGAAATAAAAATGGGACCGAAAGAAGAGAAACAATTTGATTCTATGCCAACAGGAAAACCACATGTGTGCTAAATAACGGTTTTATATTATATGATGTAAACTATGTGACGAGCAAGTATTATATTCATCTTAACAAGGAAAATTGAAGGCTAATCCCTATATAATATAAAAGTTACCAAAAGATTTGAAATAAAAATTTTCGTCAAATGACCTGCTTTCTTTTGCACAATATTTTTTTTTTTTTTGGTCAATTAAAGTGCAGTATAGGCAAATCAGTCTGATTTGAATGGAAGTTTTATTTGAAATACATACTAGGATTATTCTGGAATCTGCTACTGCAGAACAAGCCCAGGTAACACATTAGACACAACACTATCTTAATCACATTGTTTCTGAAAATTCTACAAGTTCAAAGTTCCTTGGTGTCAGCTGCGATGTCAGTTTATCCTTTCTGTCTACTCAGGAAACTAACAGTTCTCCCTGTCTAGTATGAGTTACAAAAATGCTGACATCAGGTTAGAGTTATACACTGATGCTTTTTATTACATTGGCTTATGATTTAAAATGCTGTCCTTATTTAGGTTAGTTTTGGAAAACAATTCACATTATTTTTCTTTGAAGTTCTGATATCCATATTATTTTATAATCTTTAAATGAATACCATCGATAGAAATGGCAAATTTTCGGCTGTACTCGGTAACCACAGATTAATATTTTCTTTCTCTTTGATCTTTTTTATTCCCCAAGTTTCAGTAACCTCTTCAGCGTTACAGACAAGAAGACACACATCATCCTTATTGAAAGGCCGGAAGAAATCCCCCATGTGCTGAGAAACTGCAAGTGGGGACAAAGCATTGAACAGTGGCTCTTACACAGTTATTTATGAGATAATACACTGCCCTATTGTATGCTTGCAAAATATATGTTTTAATTAAAATATAAATCAAAGTAAAGATAAGAATACCACTGTTGTTTCTCTTTCCAAATACTATATGACATTTTGATTTAAAAATAGGAATTTGACATTTGCCCCTTGAACACCATTAAATGTACTCATCTTTCTCTCCAAAATCTGCCTCAGCTCTCCTTCTCTGGATGTATCTATTATAGAAAGTTCTAGATTTCGGTTATTCAGTTAATAGTATTAAATGACATCCAGGGTTTGCCAGCTTTCCTTAGTCACCATATATTTTCCTATACACGTTAAGCCAGAAGGATCTACTACAACTACTACTAATTGGGAGCTGTAGTATTACAGGTGATAAAGACACAATGTGATTGCAGCCATGACAACTGAGATAGGAAGAAAGAAAACGGATGCTGAAGACCCAGATTTCACTTGATAAGCTTGAGGGTAAAGACTGTTCCAAAGCAGAAGTTTCTAGTCGAGCTGGAAAGGATTAACAATCCCTACATCACTGCTGTGTAATAAGCAAGTGTAATAGACGGCGGCGAACGTGGTTTGAGTCAGTGCTCTGGTTTCCTAACATGCGTTCTTATGTTTTCTTCTTTAATTTGAGCTCTGAACACCTCATCTGCAGCAGAACCCTAAGAGGGTCTAATGGGTGAAGTTACAAAGGAGAATTTCTTGACACATGCAGGCTTCAGATTCAACTTTTAGTAAATCTGTTTTAGGAAATGCAGTATCCTGGGAATTTAAAACAGAGTAATATGCCCTTTTGAGGCTATCATGCATAATCTTTGAGTGACAGGTATTCCTTTCCTGCTATCAAACCTGCTCAGATTTTTATAATCAGAAGCCCACATGCTCTGAAAAAGTCTACCCGACTTGTTTAATGAGTGACTTTCCCCAAAGTTTGTCTCTGCTGTCAAAATCCCTCACCCATGATAATCACTCCCACCAGAACTCCATCAATTTCAGCTATTATTTCCTCCCAGATGCAACTTTTTAAGGACCCAAAACCCACTGCACATCTAAGTTGATTGAGATGACACATTATCTCTGTACCACAAGAGTTCTACTTACCAGGGACCGTAGACAATGATATTATTATAAAATATCACCCATTTTCTGTGCTGTCAAACATTATCCCCAGGGGATCAAAAAATGAATGAAATTTACCAACCGGCACTGAAATACAGTTTTCGTGTTTAACTAAACTTGTGCTAGGATAAACCAAACACAGTACTCTTGGATCTTTTTTCCCCCTTTTTAACACAACAAAACACATCCAGCCGTGCCAACCGGCACCCCCAAATGGTACCCAACTTTGCTGTTGCTCAGCAGTTCCCTAAAGATATGTTTGGCTTCTTTTAGCCAAGGGTCCATACAATGTGAATACTGATACAGATCTGTCAACCGAAAAGGCCACATGCTATGTGACACTGCCTGTCTGGACCAACACAGAAATAACCATTTAGAAGTAACTCACAGAAAACAAAAAGACACCCCCATCAAATGTGCCTTACTGCCTCTTCCTACCTGATCCCATTTATATTCCTCACGCCGTTATCGACGGACACGTCGGGGAGAGTGGCTGTAGGCTTGCCATTAGTCACTGTAATCACCAAACCCGATAACTGACAGGAAAGAGGCTCAGCTCTGCCAATAGGGAGCCAGCGAAAACCGTTTTCATGCAGCGGTTAACCGTTTATTCAAATACTCAGCCTGGTGCATTTTCAAAGATTGAAGAATTCCTTCTCTGCTAGAAATGGAGGTGGAGGCGGGTAAAAATGATACTTAAATGCAAAGGCCTCGGATTGCTTGCTCGCTGTAACCGTCAGAACCCTAGCCAAAAAAAAGGTTGAAAAGTTGCAATGCACCGGATACGGAAGAAAGGTTGACAGACGAGTGATGAAGCGTTTTAAGGGATGTTGCTACCGTTTCCCAGGTGTTTAGAATCACTTTATCTCACTAGTGATGCCCTCAGCTGGCCCACGTTTATGTACGAGCTCCTCCGAAGCGTGCGATGCTGCAGGGGCTGGATTTATATTGATGGGTGATCCTCACTCAGGCATCTTTGCTGATAACACACCCAGCTGTTATGCAGAATGGCCACCACTCACTCCTATTACTGTTAGGACAGAGGTTTAGAAACAGTTCCCTTAGGTGGACACTGCAGAATTAAGAGCCCAGTGTGTCCAGTCAGAGAGAAAGAGAGCTAAGGAAAGCATGTCCAGTTTCTTTAGCTCCGCCCGTGGTAAATGGGCGGAATCCCTTTGTAAACTGGAACAAGAGCCCCAAATGCAAAATGAAATTAGGGGGCTCGCTGGAGGAAACTGACATGAGAATTTTAGTGGCGAGTTTCAATTGTACAAAAGCCAGTCGTGGGGAATTCGTTTGTTTGGTTTTGTGTGTTTTCTTTCTGGCAACCACTTTGTATTCGGTTTGTCAGTCGAAGGGTTTTGCTAAGGTGGTAGCCAGCCTTGGAGGAGGGCTGGTGACCCAGCAGGCGATCTTACCCCAGGGCAGGGGAAACCCTTTCTAGGAAACCCTATGAACGTCCTCTACAATCTGTGCAAACTTCGTAGCAGTGGTGGGATTGGAGCCAACATGTCTCCATTCCAGTTGAGCAGCCCTCTGGTGAACTGGAGTCTTGTAGAACCTAAAAGAGCGGCGTCCGGACAATCATAATCACCACACCAGACAGACCAATGAGGCTGGGAATCTGGTACCTTCTCTCCAACACAGCCAATGCCGCACACTCCCGAAGACGTGAACCCCCCCCAATACACCTAACTGCGCATCACGGGACCACCGGGGGCCACGCCCACTCCTCTCAGTCCCCAGCTGGTGATCAGCAGTGCGTGTGCCCTGAAGCAGTGGAACTGAGCATCTTGTAAGCTTATCCTCAACACTAAACTGCCCAGGCTGTTCTTACTCGTGGCAATGCAGAATCCCTTTGGCAAACCTCCCCCCAAAGTTTGAATCCAGTGGAAAGCCAACAAGCCCCTCCGTGGGACTGCGGACGATGCGTTGAAAATCTGTTTCCCTTTCTCCCTAGATGTGCTGCTGTCTGGCTTCTCCGACGGCCTGGCTGGTTTCTTTGCTACTGAGAAGAGTACCAGCGCGTTTTCCTAACATCATTCCTTATTCCCCATAGCACATCCGCCACCGTGGCCTCTTGCTTGTCCCCGTTTCTATATTCGTGGATTTGATTCTTCTTCTTGCAGGAGTTTCTCCCCACTCACGGCTCTTGCAAATCTCATGACACATTTCTGGAATGTTGTGTTGTTATTTTCTCTTGCTGCCGTTTCATTTGTGGAACGAGGGACAAAGGTACACATAGACTCAATGTGTGAGCACACAACAGACTCAGAAAACTGCACATGTGACTACCAGGCATACTGTGCCATTCTGGTGTCCTTAATTAATATGGTCTAATATTAATTTACACATTGTGTATACACACTTTTTTCTTCTACAGCTGCTACACACACATGAAATAGGTATTCTCAGTTCCCAAAACTGATACCTCTGTCTTTGTCTCGAGAGGTTCAGAGATCATTTGGAATTGATCATAGATAAAGGATTCTTAATGTTCCATCACACAAAATACACGTGTGTGTGTACGTACGTTTATTCATTGTATGTGTTGTCTGGTACTTGTCTGTACCAAACTTAATTTACCTGCCAAGTTGACGCTTGGGCTTACGTTGTCATTTCGTGTTGTTTGGAGACCTTCATCGTTGTTTTCTCTTCCTAACTTACCCTAAAAACGTATCCTCAGCAAATATCAATACTTAACGTTTCCCTTGTCTTCTGAGTCATCAACACAGGCAATGTGTATACTACACTTAGTCTACTTTCTTCGGTCATTTCATACTTGATTTTTCCTTGGTGAAAACTTTGCCATTTAAAATAATGAGGCTTTTTTTTTCCTCCCCGTCTGTTTAATCCACAACAGAATTTCTGATTGCGCTCTGTGACTCTGCTGTCTTGACAGATTCTACCGAGAGAATGTATCATAAGACATTTCAGTGTTTAAATAAATTAGGTTCAGGGAGTTCTACTTTGTCACGGCTGCTATAGCTCCTAGAAAGTTTGCCAAGTGTCATACAAACCGTCATTCTGCTCAGTAGGTACTCGGGAGAGGTAGTTTGATGTAGGGCAAAGGACATGAGCCCGTCTGGGAGGAATCCCAGCTGCTGGCGATCACGGTCTTGAGCTAGTCACTCTGAGACTCCAATTCCCTCATCTATGAAATAGAGAGGATGCCCTTCCTCTCAGGGTCTTTAGGAGAATGAATGGGACAAGAGTTGATGTTCAACAAGTATGAATCCTCTGCCCTTCGTAGATCTGGGCCTGAGGAAAACCAACAACAGTGAGGCAAGGAAGAATGTTCTTTCCTCCTGATTCTAGAAGTCACTTTGACGGTTTCCTCCTCCCTCTTTTCATATAACACAGTTAAAGGGCCTTCCTTCCATCTCACCATCTGCCCCCTCAGATCACCACGCCCTGGGAGGCAGCAATCGTCTCTAGATCCCTGTAACACGTGGCCCAGACAACACCGTATTTCATCCTTAAGATAAAATGTCCTTGTTCTCCATGCAGGATGCAAGAAGGAAGTGTTAGTAACGGCAGAAATGAGATGTAAGGAAAAGAAACGGAGCGCAGGCAGGGGCAACCTTCCACAGTTGCTCACGTGTCTTCTAATGTCTGTGTGCAGGACTCACAACAATGGCAATAACACATCAGTGACACCATACCTTTCAATGTCACCTTTGTGTCAGGCCACACCACACTGTACGCTAGACTTGACAGGCACTGGCCTATTTAATTCACAATGAAGTGTGCCCATTGGGTGTCTACACCTGTGGGGGTTGGGAGTCTTTTGACTGTGTGCACGGAAGTTGATACTATGAGAGATAACAAGGGTGGTGAAAAGGCAAATTTTCTAGACCTAATGACAATTTTGTAGCCCAAGTGGTATTTATGAACTATGTGCAAGGCTATAGGGGAAATCATGTTAATTGTAAAGACATTTTTCTTAGCATCAGTATGAAACCCACAGATGTATAATTTCTGAGATCACCTCTAGTCCTATTAAAAAGATGGGTATCACCTTGGCAGTCTTCCAGTCTTCTAGTTGAGCAGCTGTTTTAAATGATAAATTACATATTTTTGTTAGTAGCACAGCCACTTCATTCTATAGTTCCTTCATATTGCTTGGACGAGTTCCACCTAGCTGATGATTTATTACAATTGCAAGGTTTTTTTTGAGCTGCTCCATCACTCCTCCACCCTTTACGTGCTTAAGCGTTTCACCTTCAAAACCAGTAAAGGGTAACCCAAGCTCAGCAATAATTTTAAGAGTAAATGAGAAATTGGACTATTGTCCTACCAGAAGGGTAGGCTGACCCAGGACCAAAGGTCCCCCAACAGCAAACGCCTGAGAGGGTGGCAAGTGGGGCTCCCAGCCCAGCTCCCCCGACCCTGAGCCCACAGACCACCTGCCCAAGGTCTCGCAGCATGGACCACACTCCTGGAATCCTGGGCAAAATGCTAAGAGCTGCTGATGAGGTGAGGCTGGGTCAAGGTGGGAGAATCAGGCCCAAATCACAGTCATGCAAACAGGTTTTCCAGAAGCTTCTCAAGTTCTCTTCCTCCTGAAAATTCTAGACTCAAGAAATATTTTTCACCCTAGAAAACTCTGATCCTCTGTGAGTGTTCAACTTTGAGCAGATCCCTGGTAATCTTGACGTTATTAACCACTTCTAGGAAAACAGTTCATTCTGCAAAATTGTCCTACTCTAGGGAGGTGCCTAGACTATGAATTACTTGAGAGACTGTTTTGTTTTGTTTTTTTCCCCATAACATATACTGTCTGGGGCAACATCCGTTAAGACTTGAGTCTCCCCAGCCTTTTTCTTCTCTCCCGATCTTTCTACAAACGGGACATTTTATTTCTGTTCAAAGACTCCTCTCAGTGGTCCTCTAAGTAGGTATCTCCTTTCCTTTTAGCCACATTCCAGGGCTTGAAACATCAGAGCGCAGGTATGCAGAGGCTGGACCAGAAGAAGGCTTTCTTGCTGAGTCACAAGGCCATGGGGTGGCCGTCCTCCATCGAAAGCCATCGCTCTGTTCTCTTCGCCCTTTCCCCCAGCTGAGTTTCTTGCTGGGTTTTTTTCACCAGTTTTTACTGTTGCACCTTCTCATTATTTCCAGCTCCAGAATATGCTTCTTCATCCTTTACTGTGGTTCTGGGACTCCAGCGTGCTTTCAAGTCACCTGGAGAGCTTGTTAACACGTAGATTGTTGGGTTCCATCCCCACAGTTTCTGACTAAGCAGGTCTGGAGGAGGGACTGAGAATTTGCATTTCTAACAAGTTCGCAGGTGATATTGATGCTCTTGGGCTAAGGACCTCCCAATAAGCACGGACACCTTATTGGTGTCTCTTAACCCTGCCCAGCTGTTCTCTCTTCTGCCCACTCTCTTCTGCTACCCCTTTTGATGTGTTCTGTCTGTGCGCTACCAGGGCCTGACTGACACAGTCAGATACCTTTCCCCAGTTACTATGGGAAAAAATGTACCCACTGCAACACAAAACAAATGGCAAAGAGACAGAGCATTGTAAACCACACAACCCACCGTACTCATACAGCCCATGATGACACACTCAGTGGCTGTACCACCGTAAGCCTCACTGGCAGGAATTTTGTCCATCACAGTGGCTCACATTGACCGAGAGGCAGGACCGAAAGCAGGAGTGGGTAGCATCACCGTAGTCAAGGGAAGGGTAGCACTCCGGGCATGGGAAAAATATGGACAGGACGTTGCCACGGGATGATGATGACGTCGTGCCATGGAGGATGGAGGGGAGTCTGGTTTGCTGCTCTTGGATGGTCACCATCAGACTGGCCATTTGCGTAACTAACTTGGGTTCCACGAGCCCAATTTATCCTTATTAAAAAATTCTCAATGAATAAATTAAACACCTCTCAATGCAATATGTTCCGGTGATGTTTACCATTTCTTTTGGACTATTATGCACGGTTCCCCTCTTGCTGGGCCTACTTGCTTTTTCTGTGCATCACTTTCCATTGCTTATTACTCCCAATATCTAGGAATCCAAAAGAATTTTCAACTATGTCAGGTTTATGGACTGCTACAAAGACATGTGATGACAGGAAAATACTTGAAATATTTTCAAGCAACCAGAAAAATGCAAAACAAAATAAATCCTAAACGACTCTTTGATTTAACGATTTGGACAGTTAGAACATATGTGAATCTAACAGGTATAGTGTTATTACAGTAAGTCCTGCAGTTTTATGCAAGAACAGAACCTTTCCCAATGACCTTTGGGCAACTACGAAATGTCAGTGACGAATACCTAGATGTGTTATTTCAGGAGGTAATTGCCCTCCTTTCCTGTGCATCTCTGCTGATATCAAGGCACTCTGGAATATATATCTTTGCATTTTTTAATACCTGGTGATTTTCAGTAAAGTAACATTGAAAAGTATACCATCTCAAACTATGAGGATAATTACAATTCATTTATCAATATTATGTTTTGCACAAAAGTTTTCATTTTTAACCACAGGGAAAATGGAACATAAGAGCAAAGTTGAGCAAATCTCCTTATTCCCAGGCTGAATTTTTAAGGTTCTAAAACAGTGAAAAGATGCAAATAGACAAACGATCTTTGAACTTCAGGATATCAACCTCTGACTTGGATTTGTTCTGCAAATGGAATATGGTAGAGAGGTGACGGCAGGAACACGGAAAAGATGACACTAATGGTTTTTATAATCCTAAAGGAAATACTTAGTGATCCCCAAACACTGGGAGACATTAAGTATTCTGTATAACTGCATCTTCCAAACGTTAACAGCCTTCTTTGTATGTAATTGTTGAAGAATAAATGAGTCCCGGCGCTTACGCTGAAGGGAATCTAACCTGATGCCTATTTATTCAGCTATTCCGGCTCATTCAACCACTGTCTGTCGCATGTCGCTCAGTCGAGGCACTCTACCAGGCGGCATGGGACGAGTGGATTCTGTGACCAACAAACAGCCCAACTGGTATGATACTCACGTCCTAGATTTGAGTAAACCAGGTTTGTACAGGTTACATAATAATAAAACTCAGTGACTAGATAAAGGGAACAGGATAGAGTCAACAAGCAATACCTCCGCTCCTTAGACTGTCTTTCACCTAATTTCTACCTTTGCTACTAAAAATGCCTGCTTGTGGTCCAAACCCCTCACACTGATCCAACTACAGCTAGAGCACGGAAAGGAGACTGACAGGGAACAGCCAGAGAGATGGGACAGAAACCACGGAGCAAGGCATCCTGGAAACCGAGGGAGGAAGCCTTTTAAGGAGAAGGGGTTGGTCATGCTGGAGGTCAAGTAAGGACTGAGGACTGAGCGTCCAAAATCGGATTTAGGTCCTTCGTGTCTAACAAAAGCATTCGCGACTGGAATGATGGAGGCGAAGTCTCCATGTGAGTGGACAGGAGAAGAACTGGAAAAAAGCAAGTACTGACAGTTCTTTCTAAAGGGTTTTGCTTTCAGAGAAATGAGGGAATAGGGGCGGAAGGCGGTGGAAGAGAGAGTGGCCAGTCGATGTGCTGATGCTAAGAGAAAGAAGGCAAATGCACGACACAGGAGAGACGAGAGCGTCAGTGCAGCGCTGCCCTTGGGTGGGGAGAGGAGACTGAACAGTGGTGCAGGGGTGGCCTTGTGATGGGAGAGCCAGGTGACAGGCAAGTCGGGTACAGGTACGGACAGGCAGTATCAGCAGATGCCGTGGTGGGAGCTGGTGGAAATTCTCTTCTGGCTGTGTCACAAGTGGCCACACCACACCAACCTCTCTGTCCCTGGACCCTCTTCCTCCTTCTCTCCCTCTGCTCCTTTCTCTTCTCTTTTCTCTTCTGGCCTCTCTACACACTTTTCCTTTTCTGATAATTTTACCCACATCCGTTGCTTCAACTACCGTCTCTATGGAGCAGACTCCCAAGTTTGATCCTCGTTTCTGAATTCTCTCCTCTGCTCCAATGCAGACACCTCCTACTTCAAAGTCACATCTCAAAATAAATGTCATGGTATCTGCCCCCTCAGTGCTTCTCACCCCTGCCTGCCCCATGATCACTCACACACACGCACACGCACACGCACACACACACACACACTCACACACACACACACACGTTCCCTCTTCTGCCTTCCCTTTTCTGAAACTGAGCTCACTAACTTCAGAACCAGTATTTGTAAGTGAAATCGCCCACCCCAAAGTAGGGGAATAAATATGAACAAAACTGGTAAAAACATGGATGATTTTTAAAGTTGTGATGCGATCCTGAGTCCTGTAAACCCCTCCTGCACAATCGTTTTCTCCTATGTGTCTTGCTGTCCAGCGAGTTCAGTTGAATTGGGGCTGTCAGGGTTTTGTGGGGTTTGTTTTTTAAGTCAAAGATGGTTATTGAACTGAGGATTTGATACCTAATTCCTTGAACGTGAGCGGTAGATGTATCGCCCAGGAATGATGGAAAGTGGTGGGAAAAAAATACCTGGATGAGATCAGAGGTGAAGACTCTGAATGTAACTCCCATTCACCGTGGTATTTCTGCGCCTAAAGAAACCACTTCATCTCTTAATACTTTACTTACTTGCTGGAAAATAGGAAAGGAGGTGGTTGAGCAAATTAGTGTGAACTTGAGTCTTGTAGTCTGAATCTAGCCGAAGCTATTTCCCATAGCTATCTTCTTATTAGTTGGCGACATTAAAAAGTGAGAAACTTTTACAGGAGCATTTGGTTTCTAGCGCCATTTTAGTCCTAACATCCAACATCCGGCAACGCTGTGCCGTGTTCCCACGTGGTAGACCAGCGGCATCCTCAGAACGGGTGTGTGCTTCCCACGGTTCCTTAGCTCTTACCTGCCCCAGCGCATGGCAGCGTTTTGTCTGGGACTCCTGTCTGCCTCATGATCTCTAAGACTGTTTCTTAGATTGAAATCTGAACAAATGCCTTTGGCCAGAATGCGACAGACATCAGGAAACTCGAGCACTGCGTGTCTTCGTAGGTCCTATCCTAGCCCTCAGCGGACTCTTCCACGCATTTTTTCCTCGGCTGTTGAAAGGAAGACGCCTGTGCCCACATCTAGTGAGGCCAAGTTCAGAACAGTACAGACCACGCCAAGGGGTGTCTCTACTAACCCCACAGTGGAAATCACCTCACCTGGCAAATTTATGTCACCTACACAACACAAGATGATTGAAGACAGAACCAAGACTGGAACCGGGCACTTCTGAGCTCCAATTCCCTGGTCCTTCAACCGGACACACTCCTTTACGTCTCCCGGGATGTAACCAGTGTCTCTGTCTTTGTAATCCTCTACACACCCTTCTGTTCATTTCTACCAGCACTCGAAATCTGTACTCTTTCATTTGTTTGTTGTTTACCTGCTCACTGTTTGTCTTCCTGTGAGGCTGGGGACCTTGTCTGTCTGGTTCTTTTATGTAAGTCCAGTGTTTAGCACAGACCCTAGAACATAGTAAGTGTCCAGCAATATGCATTGTTCTGTTTTTTTCTGTCTCTGTGTGTGTGTGTGTGTGTGTCTCTGTGTGATTACATGCATATGAATGTGTGATTTTTATATATACATTTATACTCTCTACAGATTTATATATATATTCATATATATACACACATATAGAAAAAATATATATAATCACACACACACATACATATACCTATTAATACATATATACACACGTATGTCTGTGTGTGGTTATTCTGCATATACATATCTACATGTTGTCAGGGAGGAGAGAGCACATTGGGATTTAATCCCAATTCCCACCGATGGTCCTGTCTGTTTTTTCCTGACTGTGACCTTTCTCTTATGATTGTCTCTCTGAGGATGCCCTGACTCCATCCAGACGCCTGTGTTATTACAGTGCTTTGCAATAGTTTTTTTGAAAGCTCTTGAGTCCATCCTCTACAGGAAATCCTGCAAAGAAGACTAATATATAAAACAGCTAAGAGAGAATTGCTGTTCCAGCTTAAAGGCAGAAGGGGGGGTCAGCCTGGGTCCAGTCTGCCTCCACCCCCTCCATGCCTGCAGCTCCCAGAACCTTCCAAGTGTGGGTGCCCGCACTGCTGATGAAGAGGAGACCACTGGTCCCCTAAGGCCGTCTCAGCCGAAGAGCATGGAATCGTTTATTTCCACCTCAACACCAGTATGTACTGAGCTATCCTCTCCCATTCAACTTGGCCATTTGATGCAAATGAGTCCTGTTGTCCCTCTTGAAGACTGATTAATTTTTCAACCCCACGTTTAGATATAACTAGAAAATCAGTGTTCATTTTCACTCTGGAGTAAACATATACCAGATAGTTATATCCATAACGAGCTGCACTCGTACTGAGGCGCAATGTTAATTATGTAACAATTGCAATAAAACATTTAGGTCCGAGACATTCATTTTTCAACTTTCTCCTTTGCTCTGCCCACATACGTGCCTTCTGCTGATGCAGAGAAAACTCTGACGCTAAATCCCATCAGAATTAATGTGACTATTACTCCTGGTACCTCTCTCGGGCACAAATAAGAAATAAACAACCTTATTTTTCGAGATGGCGCTCACAATATTTATATGTCTGTTAGTAGCTTACATATCTTTTTCTCTTTTCCCTGTTACGAAATCCGATAGAAGATGAAAACAGGGTGATGGATAATAGAATATATTTCTCACAAAAGGGTGCAGGGAATATATTGATTTGAAAGGAATACATGTCATTTATTAATTGAAACTCCAACGGAAAATACTCTGGACACTCAGATTTTATGCTAAACAAAAAATTGTAAACAGCTATGACTGGATTGTTTGATGAAAATCAGAGAAGATTAGTAACAAGATTCATTAAAGAAATGGCTGTATTAATTTAAAGTGATTGAAATTCTGATGTAAATTATGGATCATCTATCAGAGACGAGCGGAGGCTTTTAGCAAGTTAGTCATAAGGAGTAATACAGGGCTATATCTTATTTTCTACAAGAGGGACTTAAAATATGTGTATCTTGAGTTTCCTCACAACAGTAAGATCAATCACTTGAGGCATATGGTGCTAGCGATATAAAATACATAGGAAAACAGATAACATATGGGCTGCATTTGCAAGGTATGCTTGTTGGAAAAAAAAAGTATTTCACACCTTTCCTCTCAATTATAAATGGCTATAAAGGAAATAAGGACTCTTGCAAAAAAAATGGATTAAAAAAAATCAAACAGACATGTATATTGAAAATGGTCCCTTTGGAGAGACCATGTTTTGTTCAAAGGGACTGAAGAAACAAGGCCACATTTGTTGCTTCAATATTTCTTATCCAAGGTGAACTTTCACAGAGCAAATGGCAAATGTTTACAGCCGCAAGGCCAACAACAATCAAAGGGAAATTTACAGCTGGCAAAGGCCAATATGTAAATAAGGTTCATTGCTCCTCCAAACATCAGGCTTTCTAAATTGCGACAAGACAGAATACCTGTTAACGGCATGTGATCATTGCCAAATGCTACCTACCATGGACGTGTTAGACTGAGGCTATCAGTGTGGCTGAACCAGAAAAGGAAGAGCCATTTTTTCCCTTACGAGCAAATCATAAATATGGAAGAAAGTAAAAAAGAAGATATTCCTCACTTGCCCCGGGAAAATGGCAGCACAACCTTAAACATAAACTAGCACGTTGCTTAAAAGGGTTGATACAGAACACGGGCTCGGTGCCCCGTAGAGGCCAGTATGAGCTAACTCAGTCCCCCAGAGTGTATGATGGGATGGTTTGTGGAACCTGCCTGTGGGTCGGAACAGTTTACTGAACCAAATTTATGGTCCATACGTTAAAGCACCCATGGTGTAAACTTCCAAAACCCATCCCAGAGCATCTGCAAGAAAATGGAGATGTTAGCAGTGCCTTCAGACCCTGGTTCTCAGTCTACAGAATCCCCTTCTCATCCCCGCACATCTCCAAACAGCTGTAAGCTCAGACCCTGGACCAAACCAGATGGAGAAACGCATCTGGATTAGCCCTGGACTCTATGATAATTTCATAGTTCTTATTTAGAGTTTAGGCTCGTCCAGTCTATCCCCTGCTTTTCTTCAGATAATACGTCCTTGAACTTTTAAAACTATCCATCAGTAAATCAACAAAATCTGCTGCAAGCCCATGATCGCGAGTTGGCTGACGAGGGGATCGTAGAGGAATAACTGCCCCGTCTTTGTCCTCGGCAGCCACACGAGATTAACCACCACACGGCGTAAGTGGACTGAGTTCCCTTTGAGGTCCCCTCGGGAAGACGAGCTGGACTAGCTCTTGATGGGTAACGGAGCCTCAGACAGGAATCTCAGGGCACTTTGGGCCGTGGACGGAACCCTCAACTGAAGTTGTTACCTAGCGCCCTAGTTATCTTTCGTCGGGGAAAGAGAACAAACCAAAGGTGACACTTATTCTCAGCACTTGTAGGAATGTTACTGAAGATTTATTTTATTGAAGTTGTTCGGTTCAGTTGAAGATTCCCATCCCCAAAGAGAGCCCACTGTGTCACTCTGCAGTCATAGCCTGAATTGCCTCCTTTTAAATACAGGTGACCTCAGTGAGGCACCCTTCAGGAAATGAGGGAGTTCAAGTCCAAGAAGGAGACAACCCAAGGATGTTATATGACCCAAGATAAGTATCAGTTACATTAGAGATCACGCATGACTTATACTGGGGCACGATCTCATATGCCATGGAGAAAGTCAATTAAAAATCATGATACCCATGTATAATTTCAAGAAAGATTCTGACTTTCCATTGTGATATAGATCTCACCCCATTCCCTCATATTTCTGTACACCCAAATCAGAGTATTGAAAAGTATTTTACTTAATATGTTTGAAGAACATTTGGATGCTTCAGGAAATTGTTGTAGAATGCAACAGTCTACATTTATGATGTCAAATATATGCAGACCTCACATCCAGTAAGTGGTGGCAACCTGGATTTCTGTAATAGTGAGAAGTTTCATTTATTCTATGAAATTCTGTTCTTTGTACTCTGTTTTAGAATTTGCTTTTCTCCTCAACTCCTACCTGATCATACAGGCAGGCTCTTAAAAAGTTACAAAGCTTATATGGGAGAACAGTGAATGCTACACTTTTTTGATACTGCACCTGTGGTAGGTAGAATTTGGAAATGGACACCAAGATTCCTGCCCCCTGGTGTACTGATCCTGTATAATTCCATTCCTGGGACTGGGTGAGGGTGTGAATATAATGATTAGATTACATTATATAGCAAAGGTGAAGGGATTTTTGAGATGTGATTAGGATATCAGTGTAGGTGAGTTTGAATTAAATAAAATTGAGACTGCCCTGGGTGGGCCAGGACTAATCAGGTGAGACTTCAAAAGGAACTGGGCCATTCCTGAAGGAAGAGATTGTGCGTAGGAGAAAGCCTAGGGGGAAGCTCAGTAAACATCTGAGATCAAACTCCGGGAGCTGAAAATGGGCTCAGGCCATCAGCCAGGTGGGCAAAGGACTGAAGTCTTCCAGTCACAAGGACATGGACTCTGCCAACAACCTGAGGGGGCTTTGGGAGTGGATCTGTCCTGAGCTAAGACTCTAGCTGAGGACACAGCAGGCCCACTCCTTGATTTCAGGCCACTGAGGCCCTAATCAGACAATCCACCTAACCTGGGCCTGGACTTCTGACATATAGAAATGTGAGCTGGTAAACAGATACTGCTTTAAGCTGTTATGTTTGTGCAGTTTTTTTAATGCAACAACAGAAAATTAATACGGTAGCCCATCAATAGAAGACTGTGAGCGCACACTTCTGTTAGTATTTAGAGCACAGTACTATCCACCTCAATATCAAATATTAAAAGGTCTTATTTTCTTATATTTCCAGTAAAATGCTCTGAATAATAGTTCTAATATTTACTTCTGCATCTCAGTGTATTAAGCACCCCTGGGGTGAAGACACCCCAATTTGCAAACCTTTTACTATTCTTAGAAGATAAGGAAATAGGACTCTCTTTAGGAGATTCCTTGCTTAACCCTCCTTAACTGCCCGGTACAGTCACATTCTCCTCGTTCTTCCCGTGGGGAGTCATCTGGACACCACCTCTCGCTCTCACCCCACATTTACTTTGTCATGAAGTCCTATCAATTCCTTCTGTTGTCTGGACCAGGCACCAGCATCTCTCCCTCGGACTCTGGACCACAGCCTTCCTCTGCTTCCATCTTGCCCTGGTTTTTGCACAACGCTTACAGTAACCTTTAAATGCACAGCTGACTATGTCTCTTTCTAGTTCAACACTCTTCTGCATGAAGTCTCAGGGTAAAATCTGGAACCTGTTTGAAAGGTCCTCATATCCACCTTGCCGTTCTCAGCTTCTGCGGCTCCTCCTGGCTGCACGGCCCCCGGGGCACACTGGCCTTCTCCAGTTCTGGGCCTGGGCGGTGCTGCTTCCTAACCGAGAACCTTCAGGCCTGCCGGCCCCCGACCGCTGCCCTCTGATTCTGACCCTGTGCCTGGCTCCAACCCCCTCACCCTTCTTCCAGTTTCTGCTTTTCCGTCACTTCCCCAGAAAACACCTCAGATGCCCACCCCCGAACACTGACGTGTCCATGTCAGTGCCTCTCTCATTCTCACTCACTGTGGTTCTTTTTTCACTCACTCTGTTTTATTCAGAGAACTTTTTATAATTCATCACCACATACTTCTTTTCACCGGTTACGTATCCAGTGGATGAGAAGCTCAGAGGACAGAGGCCCTCTGTTTGGTTCAACCACTGTGGTACTAGCGCCCAGAAGGCTCCCAGGCACGTACTGAATTTTCAACCAATACTTGCCAAGTGAACAAGGGAAACTCTTATTAATTAACTGGTTACTAATTCAATATGTGATAACTGCAGTTTCCACAGCTGAAAAGGAAGTCACATAAAAGGGTTAAGTTTATCCAGTTATGGCTGAACCAGGTGTGATGAGAAGACTGAATGAGCCCAGTCGGCAAAGATGTGCAAAGACCGCTTTGGCTTCCTGTTTCTCTATCACGGGAAATCACAGAAAAACTGATGCGTTTGTTTTTCACATCTCTGCGACTCATGCAGACATTAGAAAATAAACGTCCATCTGAAAAGTCCGTGAAGTAGATGCCGTCGGGGACGTCACTGGTGTCGAGGATCTTATTCACACTCTACCTTTTCAAGATTTCGAGCTGCTTTTACCATAGGAAATAAATACAGTCTCATTACAGAAGGAGAACAGAATCAGAAATGGCAAAGGGCAAATTACTCAGGTGCTATAGCAAAGAAGGCAGATAGCACTGCTGTGACGGAGCGGCGCCCAGGTTGGCAGGATGTACAAAAACAGTCAAGTGAAGAGCCCCTCACTTCCCACAAACGGAGACTGCATTTCTTCAGTCATTTTCCAAGCTGCAGTCCATCTGTAACAGAAACAAACCTGTCAAGAAATCCCTGGAAAACCATGGTATCCTCTCTGATATGGCTGAATGTACATTCTTTTTTTAAAAATTTATTTATTTATTCATTTATTTACTTTTGGCTGCACTGGGTCTTCGTTGCTGTGCGTGGGTTTTCTTTAGTTGTGGCGAGCGGGGGCTACTCTTCATTGCGGTGGGTGGGCTTCTCATTGCAGTGGCTTCTCTCGTTGCGGAGCAGGGGCTCTAGGCACGTGGGCTTCAGTAGTTGTGGCTCGCAGGCTCTAGAGCACGGGCTCAGTAGTTGTGGCGCACGGGCTTAGTTGCTCGTGGGATCTTCCCAGACCAGGGCTGGAACCTGTGTCTCCTGTGCCGGTAGGCGGGTTCTTAACCACTGCGCCACCAGGGAAGCCCCGGAATGTACATTCTCGGGACAGTCCATACAGCCACTGGCCACGCCCATGCTCTGCAGCGTGCAGACTGCTTGGAAAGTTGGCGGCAACAACGCCTCCACTCCCGTGGCTCATACGCTCCTTTACCACGGGGCCTGCTGCTCCTGCCAGCAAGCGTCTATCTCCCCGGCCTCACCCCCAAAGGGGCTGGCCCTGTAATGCTGCCTGGTGAACAGAATGCAGGGAAAGTGATGTCCTCGTAGGCCTTCTTACCTTCTCCTCAAGAAGCCTTTTGGCTTTCACTCTCGCCCTCGTGCTGCTCTGAGGTGACCATATAATGAGCCCTGGACTAGACTCCTTGAGTAAGAAAAGATCCTGGAGAAAGAGGTTCAGCCATCAGCCAAGACCATCACCAGAAAAATGAGCGAGGCTGTCTTGGACCTTCCAGACGTTGCTGCTGCCATGTGACTGAACGAGACCAACAGAAGAATCACTGGCTGAGCCTGGCCCAAACTGCAGCACCGCGAGCAAGCCAGTGGTGCCTTTTGTGATTACCCAGTTTTGAGATGGTTTATTTTGCAATAATAAAGGCACTTGTGAACAACCGCTGATACTATCCTGACTTGGCAACTTTGCACCGTGAGTGCGGCATTCCTCTTCATTTCACAGAATCACTTTATACAGTGTCCTTTGCTTCTTTCATAATGCAAATCTTGGATATATTAAATGTCTTCTGGCCCAAGCAGAGAGAATGAGCTCACAGACAAAGCACGTGGAATGAGAAAAGAGGAGATCGGTTACCGTTGCACTCACGAGGCTGTTCTCTAATTCTTTCCAGTTCTTTCTCTTTTGGGACATGGTAAAACCTCCCTTCCCTGCTTCTTCAAAGGAAGGTGTGGCCATGGGACTTGACTTTGGCCGTTGAAATCTGAGTGAAAGCCTTAAGGGCCCTTGCGTGGTTAGACCACGTCACCACTCTCTTTTCATACAGCACAGCGAGTGGCCATGCTCTAGACAGCGGCCGTCCCATCAGCCTGAATTCTGTAGTGAGGATAAGTCGAGCAGAGTCTCTAGCTGATAGGAGAGGAAATGTAAGCAGGGAGGTGGAGATCTGTCAGTGCAGAGTAAAGTCACCCATCCTGCCAGATATACATGCTCACGTAGAAGATCCGGGGCTAGTTACGTGGTGGGTATTTACTTTGCCAAAAGTGTTGCCCACCTCGCCCCCTAAGAGAGTCGCTTGGAATATCTAAGAGGCAAAGTCATTCCTCTTTGAATGCTTGTTCTCAAAAAGGAACGAGGGCAATCCCTTTGCTGAAAAGAATGAAAGAACAACACTGAATTACAAGTATTTCATCAGTATGTCCTATAAAATATTGTATAAATATTGACTGTAGACATTTCTCTATGCAGCACATTTCACTTTCCAGCTAACTTTATATCTCAAATATAAAATTGCTTAACATCGAAATGAAGACTTCTGTATCCCGGGGTGTCATCAAAATTGCTGCTTATACATGAAATCTTCTTGCTGGTAACTTCGTATTTTAACCTCCGAGGGATGTACCAAATAACTGTTTACAAAGCATAAGCGAGCCCATAGCACTGAAGAATGTTTGCAATGGCTCCTGTACAGGAAAGTTGGTGACTTTTAACTATGATTGTGCAGATTGTTAAGAATGATTTTCACATCAGGTGTCTTAATGAAGAGGTTGAGTTTCCTGAGTCATTACCCTGACGGCCCTGTGAACCACTGCCTGTTTTAGAAATTGATAACAGAATAGTTTTCTCGAACAGGAAAAAGGATAAATACTTGGTTTTCACATAGGCAAAAAGTTAGTCTAACCCTCGTCCTTGCTCCTTTAGCTTTTGGACATCCTCCAATCAGAGAACTGCTTACACTGTTCCATGAAATAAATCTGTCCCTCCATTTGGGTGTAGGACCTTTCCAGGGTATAAACAGAACATTTACGCTGCTAAGAGCTTTATATGTAATAACTCACAATCTCGTCGTGAACCTGAGGTAGGTAGTATTACTTTCCACATCTTACCATTGAAGCACAGAGAGGTTAAGTAACTTGTATAACGTCACACAGCTTATACAGAGCCGAACTGATATTCAAAACCAAATCTGGTAGAATCCAGAGCCTGGATTTTTCATTAACCTGGTATGATTTAAGTGGCATCAAAAAAGTTCTCTTTTCATCCCAACATATATCCATGATGATTTATGTACCACAGTGCCTAAAATACGACTATTAGAAATAAATTCACTAGGGTTTATCATTTTTCTTTCTATAATGTCTTTGTAAAGAATGTAATGCTGTTGGAAGAAGTAACATGTTGAGTTACTTATGTGTAGAAAATTATTAAAATTATTAAGATGTACTAAGTTATGGATTAATTCTGCGAGAGTTAGAGGCAGAATGAGGTCACAAGTCACCTAAAAGGCAGGGACTCGACAAAGATGGGACATTTCCAGAGACTGGGGGTGAGGGAGGGTGAGCCCAAAGGCAAACCTGATTGATATGAGCATTTCTCGGAGCTTGTTCTGTATTTAAAGAAAACACCTCCTCCATATCCTGCGAAGGCCATGTTATCTACAGTATTTATTACAAACAGAAGGATTCGAGGAACAGGTTCTGAGACTTGATATTTTATTGACTGACTGATCGCTAATGTTTTATTTGGCAAGTGCAACCCAAGGGCAGCAAAAGCGAGGGTAAGAGAAATGAGGCAGGAAGCAGGGGAACTGTGCGTGTGTAGTGACGCATGCCCTGCCGGCCACGACCTCACAGCCAGTCTCTGCAGAGCCGCTTGAGCACACGGGCATCTCTGGACGGGCCAATACGAAGAAACCGCCATCTTGGAAAAGCCCATTGGAGGCAAGAATGGAGAGACAATTAATCCCAGGTCTGACGTTGATCAAAGTTCACCTCAGAGAAGATATAATTCCCAGCACGTGATCCTTGTAATCTGGCTAATTGCAGTGCTGTTTATAGTTTACTGTGAATTAACGTCTTCACGTGCTAGATGAATTAACTGGGAAGGTATCACATGTTCGACTGGAAACGTCAGGCGGAGGGGAGAACCCACTTGGTTTTCAGGGCTGCCTCACAGCGGCTTGAGTCTTATAACCAAGACCCGTAGACCCTCTTACCTCTGACTCTTTAGTCTAGTGCAAACTTAGGAGTTGGTGGAATGTGCAGCTCCTTGCTTGGGCAAGGAGAGTTCATTTTACTGTTGTTGGATTCATTCCATGCTTGACTTTGTGAGTCTATCTTTAATATCCAGTTATAAATGATATGATCCTGACTTTTGAGAATACTGGAGAAATGGGACAACACCCATAATATATTAAATGATTTTTTGGGTGAGACCCTGGACAGAAATTGTAGCACGAGTTATAGACCTTGAGAGGCTCTCGGTGTCAGGAGGCTGTTCATAAAAGCACACTGCTTACAATAGCAGGTATCTGAGGAGGTGAGACCGAGGGTAATTAAAGTTAATTGATGTGTTATTGTTCTCTGTGTCGTAGCATTAAAATATAGAGGAAAAAACGAGCGTTAACTTGTCAGATTGCTCTTCGATGTAACAAAACAGAGAAAAAAAAAAAAAAAAGACATAGCCATGAAGAAGGTATTCATGAATATTTTCCTGGACCTTAACCTTTGTCTCCTCCCCAAACGGTAAGGTGAGGCATAAAGAAAATTGTTCGTTCATTTAATATGCACTTTGAAGGATGCAAATTTATCTGAAATGGTGGTTTCTGATTATGAGAGAAGCCACTGAATTAAAAAGACGTTTGAGTCATTTTATCTACATTAAGTTTTGACCAAAGATCCTTAACTATCATACAGTTTGACCTCTTTGATTATTGTAACTGGGTTCATTTCTTTCTTCTCTCCTCTTTCTTCCACCTCCCTCAACAGGCACATACAGAAATAAAATCTAGTTGAAGGTTTGTCTATGCCAAAAGAATTAACTAACTTCAGAAGTCAAGAGGATAGCTGAATTCTATTTATTCTACAGGTAACATACCCATCCGTAAGTTACTAAGACATCCTCAAATATTTTCTGCCTTCCGGTAAATGGTAATATAAAAATTTCCATTTGTGAAATCAGTAAAATAATTAGGATAACAATGACAACTAACATTTCCTGAATGTATGTGTCCCAGGCACACATTACTTATCGTTAATTCTTACAACTTTCTGAGTTAGGCGCTATCATTATTGCTACTTAAATAAAGAAATTGACCCCTTGATGCTATAAACTGTTTCCTTTCTCCTCATGTAGGCATAACCTGTTTGATATAAGGAATCTATTCCTGAAAAACAAATTTTCTGCATGGAAACATTGAGCCCCTTTCCATCTATCTTAAATGGTAAAAATTATGATGCATTACATGTCAAGCCAAAACCTTGATTCAGGTTCCTAAAAGGTAACGAAAACAAGTAAAACACATACAGGTAAGAAACAACTGGTTTAGGATATCAAAGTCCTAAAGCTTCATTTCTTGAGAGACACAATGAATGTAGCTGTTGACAGGGATTTAGAATGAGCGGAATGGCTACTAGTGACAGCAGCCTCCAAGGTGGGCGTGCCCCAGGCTGGCAGGCCTCCCCCTTCCCAAAGGACTCGGGCCGTCTACCAGTTTGTCAGGCGGCTTGAGGCTGACATGCACACGGATTTGTTTAAAATGAGTATTGAGTTTTGAGACCTTGAATATAAATGTTTTTCTTTGTGAAAATTAGCCATAGATTATTTTGGTCAGAATTACCTCTAGAAACAAGAAATGCAAAGAGATAACACGAGGTAATTGAAGATTTTATAAAAGGACTGTTCATCAAGGTATGAGCGAGACTAAGAGAAACCATCTGTAGGCCTGAAAACTTGTGTTTAAGTTGACACCTAGGGAAAGTAAGAAAGCCACAGTATAAAAGAGATCACCCAGAGGGAGCTGTGTCCTCAGCAGAGGGACAGGGCCATCCATAGCTCACCTGGGAGATGCCTGGGGAACAGTTATTCTAACCCAACTATCCTTCTTCCCTCCAACCTTTGGCTGGTTCCCCGTTGGCCAAGCCCCAGTGGAAGCCAGAGATCAAAAGAGCCTGCTGACGGAGTCCAGAAAAGTCAGCTTTCCAAGTAGGGTGTAGGAAGGTGGGGAGTGGACCTGAGGGGGGCAAACTGGAAACATCCATCACGACAAGCATTGAATAGTTGTGTTTTGCTTTGAATTCTCTGGTTTGACGCTCCTTGTTGAGCTGCTGTCCATAAGCGGTATCAATTCTCTTGTCCTTTCCGCATCTTCCAGAAACCAAACATTGAAGTGAAAACCTCGTCCAACCCAAAACTCCTAACCAATTTCTTATTGCAGAGATCCTTCAAGTAAAACGTGCATCCACAAACACTAGTCAGACCAATGAACAACATATTACATGCTCCAGACAAGACAACTCCAAGAGGAAGACGTTTTAGGTCTTCCCTTTGCAATGAAAATATTTGTAGGATGAGTTCTATCTATAGAATGTGATTCAGTTCAAATCCCCTGAATTTTCCAAATTGGCTTAGAAGCCTTAGGGCTTTCAAAACTACAATTGCTTCCAAAATCTTTGGGCAAAGATAGACTCCTACTGTGGCACAGCAGATGCAGACATCAGCAACTTGTAGGAAGTTAACACTGACGCGGCCTGAGACCTAAATCACCCTCTGGCCAGCAGCTGCCGGGCTGGCTGCCCCCCCTTTCTGAGCAGCAATCACACAGAGGGCTGGCTATGGCTGCCGGTAAGTTCCATGTGCACGGAACCCCTTCAGTCTGGGACAGTCTCTGCTGCTTTACCTGAACGAAGTGTTCTGAGAGGACACAGCTAACCGCTTTGCTGGCTGTGTGAATCCGCGAAAGACCCACGATACAACCGAAAGAGGCGTTATGTTGATACGCTGCAAGCTCTGTATTGTCGTACTTCGTTTTCAAGGGTGACACCACGGAGGGTGACTGTGCTGTGGGTGTGTCGGGAAGCTAGCAACTCTGACGCAGGACTTCGGGTTCAATCACTTCGGGTGCACTCGTAAGGGCTGCCCTTCCGTACGTGGCCTCTGCCACTGTTTACAGAACCACGGAACTCTCTCTCCCCCAGTCCACCGGGTGAGCTGTCACTTGCTGTTGCATGTTTCTACAGGAATCCTTTTCAATGGCGATACTGGCTTCACTAACGGAAGTGTGTACAGTATCTGGTTTACTCCTGACGGTTCCACAGGCCCACAGAGAAGCTTCAGGGTATACAGAGAGATTCTTCTTTAGAGTATTTGCTACGATGGTCATTGGTGTTCCCTATTTTTCATCACTGTTCACTAGCTCATTGACAATCATGTCACTCCCAGCTTAAAGCTTCCAAAGGTTTCCTACCGTAAAAAGAATAAATCAGCAACTCACAACCACGGCAGACAAAGTCCATGCCTGTGTCTCTGACAGCTCTCACTCTGTCTGCCCTCCAGCCGTAGATCTTTTTCTTTCTGGCCCTTTGCGCTGTCATTTGTACTGCAGGAAACCTTCCCCTGACTCATCCTCAACGGTCCTGCCTCTGCTGCAGCGCGACCGCTTCGGAGCTAAGCTAGAATAATTCCCTGCTCCGTCCCAGTCATTTCTACTACACTGCCCTATATAGTTGCTTCATAACACTGACTAAAATTAAAATAAATGTAAAACATTTTGATGTGTTGATGACTACCACTTCTGTTCCCTATAGAATCCCCAGTTCCTAGAAGAATTCTCAACAGATAGTAAGTACTGAATACATATTTGTTGTATGACTTTCTTTAAATCTAAATCCCACTGGACCATCCATCATCTGTCAATCAGTTTCCAATCATTATTTGAAAAATTTTCTGAAGACGAGCGTGTTGGGGTGTGATGGTGGGTACACGGGTAGTGGGATGATGGGAATATAGAAGAAATGAACGATACACGTCCTCGTTTGCAGAAAGGAGGGCGAGGTTACCACTTTCTCAGGTTTGAGAAACGTTAGCATATGGAAAATACTGATTCCCCCTGAAGCATGTGTATGTATTCATTTTAATATAAATTCACCTCACAGTGGGAATTACTTAAGGGGTTAAAGCAACTTGGAAAATAATTATTACTGCGTTTATTTCTTATTCATGTTGTTATTTACATTTAATTGCCAAAGGAAGACGGAAAAACAAGTCCTCACTCGCTTACTGTCTCTCAGCCCAAATCAAGAAAACCTGCTCTAATCACCACGAAACCAACACAGAAAATAGGACTCTTAGTTACCATTGGTTATTTAAAAAACGACTTAGAATCTTCCTGCCTCAATTTTCTCAAACTTCCTTCTTTATGTGGGTAATAAAATGACTTTCTCAAAGTTAGATCCATTACTCCTTAGAAGACAGTAAAATGTCTCATCTGTAGGCAGATTTCTCAAAGGTTTCACATCATGTCTTTCTCATTGCCACGATCACTATGAATACAATCAACTAATGCACTTTGTTAATGAGGCACCCTCTGACCTCATAGAATTAATGCTACATTTTAAACTAGGGGGAAAAATTCTCTAAGTCTTAGTGGGAGCACGGCTGGTATATGAAGCCCTTATAATGCTTTCTGAGCTGCTGGAAGTTACTCACATTGGATGTTTGATGTACCCATTCTGTTTTGCTTTCCTCTGAAACAGTTCATTTGCCTTCTAAATGGAATCACAAAAACACTTAATAAAAATGGTAATACATCCAGGGGCACATGGGTATAGCCGAAGGACTGATGCAGAGAAAACTCTAGCAAGTGAAGGTGGAGGTGGTACGTGGAGGCTGGAGAAGGCTTTGGGGTATCCATTAAGTGCCAGTGGGCTTCATGACACTTTTTTGAAAGACAGTACGTTGTGGTCAGGGCTCTTTTTGTAAATTTTATCTGTGGGTCACTGTGCCTTTCTCTGGAGGATGTTTCACAACCAGTCACAAATGAGAGTTTGGCACAGAACTGCTCTGTGGAAAATTAGACTGTAGAACAGCTTGGAAGGCATCAACTCTCACATCCCAGTTCTAGTAAGTCTCGAGGCCATAAGCATCACAGATGAACCTCTCTGATCATAAAGAAGTGATTTAAAGAAGATGAGTAGAAATTCCCACAAACGACCGTAAACCTGGGAACCTGAAATTCAGCGGCAAGCTTTCGATTCCATATCAGCTTTCCCTTGCCCTGCATCTCCGAAAGATAAACAAAAGTCCGACGGCGAGAAAATCAGCAAGTTAGTTTCTAAAACTGCATTTCTCACGGACAGAATGGCCCTCATCAAAAAAATCTACAAACAACAAATGCTGGAGAGGGTGTGGAGAAAAGGGAACCCTCTTGCACTGTTGCTGGCAATGTAAATTGATACAGCCGCTGTGGAGAACAGTATGGAGGTTCCTTAAAAAACTACAAATAGAAATACCGTATGACCCAGCAATCCCACTACTGGGCATATACCCAGAGAAAACCATAATTCAGAAAGACACATGCACCCCAATGTTCATTGCAGCACTATTTACAATAGCCAGGACAGGGAATCAACCTAAGTGTCCATCAACAGAGGAATGGATAAAGAAGATGTGGTACATATATACAATGGAATACTCCTCAGCCATGAAAAGGAACGAAATTGGGTCATTTGTCGAGACGTGGATGGACCTAGAGAGTGTCATACAGAGTGAAGTAAGTCAGAAAGAGAGAAACAAAATATTGTATATTAATGCATATATGTGGAATCTAGAAAAATGGTACAGATGGACTTGTTTGCAAGACAGAAATAGAGATACAGATGTAGAGAACAAACGTCTGGACACCAAGGGGGGAAAGCCAGGGGGGTGGTGGTGGGATGAATTGGGAGATTGGGATTGACATGCATACACTGATATGTATCAAATAGATAACTAATAAGAACATGCTGTATAAAAAAATAAAATAAAAAAAAATAAAAAAAAAAAATAAAATAAAATAAAATTCAAAAAGAAAAGAGAAATTTTAAAGACTTCAAAGCATTTATGAGGATTATATCTATCAATATTTATACTGGAGATATAAAATGAGAAATTGAAAAATATGTATTTACGGAATCATTTAAAATAACAGTAATAGACTTATTACATGTTAACAAAACAACACATGTATTAATAAAAAGTAACTATTTTCCAAACTAACACTACAGTGAGAAGAGTGGCTTCGTTCCATATCCTTGCAAATCTCCACCGTCTGGCTTAACAGAAAACAGCTGCAGTCTCCTACCTGCTTCCACATTCCATCTGTGCAAAACCCCAGGCCACGTGAGTCCTGAACATCCTTAGACTGCTCACGAGAGAATCAGAGTTGAAAAAGTCAAATAACGCCTTAGCATCATTACGAAAATAATTCAGCCTAACTGACCCGTGGAAAGGATCCTGAGAACCCTCCCAGAGTTCTCCCTGCTGTCCGCGACCACAGTTTGAGGACAGGTGGATTATATTAAGGGGCCAACACGATTCTGAGCTCTTCGTTGTCATTCAACGCTCACAACAACCCTGTGAAGGACACATCGTTATCTTTATCCCTATTTTTAGGTGGGGAAACTGAGGCCGAGACTAAATAAGGTCAGTGGCAGAGCTGGACTTACACCCCGCGGCCAAACTCTAGCACCCTAGACCTTGACCCCGATGGTATACTGCCTGCAGGTCTAGAAAGCTGTGGGCAGGCGTATTCCCAGGACATTGGAAGTAAGAGTTTAGGCAACTAGCAAGGGCTTGCCGAAAGAGAACTGGGACTGAACTGAACTGCCAAACACACCTTACCCCCTCCAGATTCCCCCAGCCCGTGGCTCTGGGCTCCCACTGGACCGGCTTTGCTAGTGTGGCTTCAGTTCCAGGTGAAGGAATCCTTCAGCAGAAGGCATGGCACGAGAACTTGCAGTGCAAATCTGGGAACAGGGAGAGGGAGAGGTCCCTCCTTTATGTGTCGCCTGGCCTGGAGTCAGGAGCGTTTTCCACAATTAATGTCTCTCTTCTCAACACTGATCCTGCTGCCTTGCAGCAGCCCGACCAGCGTGCACTCACACATGAGTTCTTTCGGGGTTTTTCAAGCTATCAAACAGCACAATGAAAATTAGAATAACTATACCTTTACGAAAGTAAACTCTCACAAACTTTTGAAAGTTGATGTGTAGTGAAACTTAAGATCTATTAAAAATTAATAAAAATAGATGCTGTCATATTTTTAAACATAAATATTTTCTTGGTGTTGACAAAATACCATTTAACATCTCTGAAATGGGTGTCTCACAGCATTGTGTCTTTTTTATTCAACCAAGCATTGTGTCTCTCATCACACAATATTTTAGAACACTTCGTCTTTAGGTTACCTAGGCCTAAAATGAAGTCGTATTATGTCTTTCCCTTATGGAAAAGTCAACTAGTATGTTAGGCCTTTGGGCAAGGTCTTCTCTCCTTGCTACCCAGTATTTTAACAGACTTCTTACTCTATCAAATAAAAAGAGAAAAGGAAAAAGAAAACACAAAAACACGCCTTCTTAAAGTTTGGAAAAACACATTGAGGTACAGCCTGGCCATTGGTGGTAAGGACCCCACTGGTACAGAAGGAGTTAAATACTGTCTCATCTCTCCTCTCCTCTCTCTCACATCTTAACCAAAGAATCAGTTCCATCTCCAAGCTGTTTCTAATTAGGTGTTAATGACCTCAGACTTGTGTGAGTTTACCATGTTCTGTACCTCATTTGATTTCCCCCTCCTCCCGGGCTAAAACAATACCAAGAGGACTGAAATGAAGATAAAATGCACCTCTATGGTCCCAAAGGTTATTGGATCAGAGATCTATAAATACAGAGAAGTCCAGAGGGAACGATTATTATTAACACTAGTTCCATGACCTATGCTAACCAAGAAATGAAAGTAATTATAGCGCTTTCATGTGCTGGGCAAGGGGTCCTCAGACCTGGAAATCATGAATGAAACGAGGACACAGAGTGTGCCACTGATGCTTCGGAGGCTGGAAGTTTGGGGACCGACGGCCCCTGCGTACAGAAGGGACGACACACAGTCCCTGGAAAGTGTCAGAAAGAAAACGTTTTTTCCTGAAGTACAACAGCCACACTTATTAACCTGCAAAACAAGAACTAAGTAAATGGGAAAATAATCGAATAAGAGAAAAAAAAAGGTGTATTATATATGGTGCCTGACAGCAAAATGCCACACTACCCGCGAGGCTTCCAGAATGATGTTATGCAGACCTTACAGTGAATTCCAAAGGACCAAATGTGTCTTCTAATCGGTGAATTAAATGATTATATGCATATATGCCTGTGCTCTCTATACCCCGGCTTCCCATTTGTGAATGAATGAGGTTGAAGTAAATATTTAGTCTCCAGTAATCCTTGGTGCAATGTTTTATTTATTTATATTTTTTAAATTGCACACATTATGACTATAGCTGGCAGTGCCTCTTACTAAGGACTCATCCAGTTGTTTAAAAAACAAAAAAATTCTCAACAGATTTTAGCCAAGGATTCAGAGGAAAAAGAGTTACCAACCAAAACCTCCAATGTTATAAAACAAGATGAATCATCTTGAAGTGCTGTTTAATACGTAAATCTTGAACAGTCTCAAAAATATGCCTGAAAACAGAGTGACCTGGGTATCATTTAAAGAGGAGAAATGGAAAAAAAAAAAAAGGAGGAGGTGGAAGTAAAAGCAATATGCCATTACAGCATATTGACCGAGCTGGTACAGTCACCACGATTAAAACGAAGTAATTCACTTTGAACTAACTCTAGTTGGCTTGGCTAATGTGCCTGAGGACTGTCTGTGGCCAGCCAGAGGAAGCCTTTTGTGCTTCAGTTAGCAATACAGCTTGGAAATCCTTACTCTTTCAAAGATGAACACAGATAACAGAGGAAACCAGCAATGCCTGGGCTCTTGTATTATACTTTCAGCCTGCAAGTCGTCTAGCTGTGCTGCTCCAACACGGGTGAGGTTTTTATACGTGGACCACTTTAAACCTCGTAAAGCCTTCTGCACATAAAAACTCCATCAGTCACCCAATTTAGCCTATTAACATGGCAAAATACATTGTTCAAGATGTGTCCAAAGTAGAAGAGAAAATTGCATCAATGGTGAAAAAGGTAACTCTGATTCATGAAACCTACAAAATCGGCTAAGATTTCTATTATTAACCAAATACAAGATCAGTTGTTCTTTGGCCTTTTCAGGTGGGCTGTCCACGTGTCTGTATATCCCATTTCATTTTGTTTTGTGGAAAACCCGAACAATCTGTCAGGAACAGATGTTTTGCAGTCTTTGGGCGGGAGAACAGGGGTAGGATTAAGAAGCCCTTCTGATTCCTGTACTTCTTGCTCTGCTCTGATAAACACGGAACTTCCATTTCAGGAGGGCTGCTTGACGTCTGCATATCTGAGTACCTACAGTGTATTACCCACCCCCAAAACAAAACAAAACAAAATCTGCTAAACACCCTGCTTTCCCTTCCCCAGCAGTTATTTATGAGGCAATCTTACAACGTATTTTTACAGGTAGGTCAGTGTCACATCACTCACTTCTACAGTTTCAGATGCAGAAATGAATTGTCTCCCTGTTCTTCAGTGGGATAAATGCCTCGTTTTTGATGCTTTGATGCCACTGTGTAAAAGCGAAGTGAGGTACATGAAGCTAGGTTAAAAAGCTTCATATGGGCTTCCCTGGTGGCGCAGTGGTTGGGAGTCCGCCTGCCGATGCAGGGGACACGGGTTCGTGCCCCGGTCCGGGAAGATCCCACATGCCGCGGAGCGGCTGGGCCCGTGAGCCATGGCCGCTGAGCCTGCGCGTCCGGAGCCTGTGCTCCGCAACGGGAGAGGCCACAGCAGTGAGAGGCCCGCGTACCGCAAAAAAAAAAAAAAAAAGCTTCGTATAACTCTACTAGGTTGAGCTCTGGATTAAAAATCAGTCACGCATGCAAAACATGTAATAAATGAATGAAAATGGATGTTACGGGTCATTGCTGCTTTAACAGCACCTTTGTGCTACGGAAGCCAAATAGTAAGAGTCATTTTATCCTCGCCTCACAAATGAAATAACATTAGGCTTCTAGGCACCTAATGACACACAGCACAGAATGAGGCTCCTGCCCACGGATTTATTTCACGCCGACACCGAGGGCATGCAGAGACAGCTTATCAGTCCGAGATAGGACCCCACTTAAAGCCGCTGCAACACTGATGCTCTGGTTCGTCTCCATTTTTCAGCTAAACAGAGGTTTTCTTTTTCACTTCATTTAAAGTCTTCAACCAGCTCGATCGTTCTAGTAAATTGCAAACTCTGTAACAATATATCTTCTATTATGCCACTTGTTACCTTACTAAGACAGGAAATTAAAGCAATAAAACACTTTCAAAATGGTAGGGCACACTCAGGCACTCATTTTTCTTATGTCCCGTGTTATTCTTCAAAAGACCTTTTATGATACTAATATTAAATTCTAATATTAAATTCTTGGAAGTCTGAAGAATCTGTTGAAAGTGTTGAATTTCTAAGATATAGAGCCCAAACACTGCCTCTACTCATGCATTTATTAAAATAGAATATGTGGTTGAACATTTTAAAACACAAAATACAGTACGGTTAAATAATATATGACCAGATACATTTCAAGTCCACATTAGACAGCCCATTGTGTGGAAATTTGATTGAAGGCTCAGGAAAATCTATTTTGCTTTTTCTCACCTGGTGTGACCAAATGCACAACATATGTGGTCGTTCATATAAAAGGCTGGTAACTGCAAAACGAAGTGCTGAGAACCAAATACCGTGATGGCCACTTATGCAGCAGGTTCATATAAAAGAAATTGAAGCAGGCTTATGAGGCTGTTCATTCTTTATTAACCTCCTGGAAAAAGGTCAGACAACTGTTCTTTTAATGCTAAGAGTACTATGTGAAAATGGCTAAAAGAGAAATGTAAAAATCTGCAATGCATCCTAGGCAGTATATCAGGTAATTGCATTCAACAGCTTAGAGAGATGTGGGAAAAAGCCCTCCTCATTGACTACTATGAAAAAAAAATCGTCTTATTTTCGTTTTAGCAATATTCATTTCCATCCAATCTTACGGAAAAAGAAGTAGAAAAAAAAAGAAACGGAGAAAAGGAAAACCACTGAAAGTGAAAATTGAGGAGATGTGAGAGCTCATAAAACAGGTCTCTTCCCTCATTCACACCCACCTTCCAGGCTCTCCTCCCTCCTTTCTTCCTTCCTCCCTTCTTTTTGCAAAGGTTTGCTAAAAAAGCAGGCTGAAGGAGGATGAACATTCTTTCCCTCAAGACTACACAAAACTCTAACTTCCCATTAGGTGAAACTGCAATGTTGCCTCAGCTGTGCAGGAATTTTTCTCTTCTTTGGAAACCCCCAAAACAGTTGATCTCTTTCTCAACGTGTCATTTGAAACAACAGCTATTTAGCAGGTGTGAATGTTCCAGTTAGACAGCAAGTGCTTTTTGGAGGTGATCTAAGAGCCCTTGCAGTGTCAGGCTCCAACCCCATGCACTGCCTCTCCTTGCTCAGCTGATTAGGGCCAGCGCTTTAAAATTAGAAAATGAAGCCCTTGAGCCTCTCATCACCACTATAGGCGTACTTGCTAACGTGAAAGGATCTTCCCTCCACCAAAGGGAAGTCAAATTGGCCTGCCTGCCGATAATTTACTCCAGCCCTTTACCAATTCCTCTCCCTCTCGCAGAAATATCTTTTTGATACTTTTTGAAACACTGTGCTAAATTCCCAGTGATAAAATTAGCTGGTCCAATCTGAGGCGATAGTCCTCAATAACTTATGTTTCCCTTCTCATCTGCCACCATTCCTCTCTGCTGGAATTCCAAAGCAATCAACGACCTGGGGATACTTTTCCCCAGAGACCTTTTTTAGCACACGATATCAATTAACACAAAAGCAATTTTGGATCCCCTCCAATACCCAGCACTACCATCTGGTCTCCCTGGAACCTCATGGAGGGGGGCAGATTTCAATTTGTCAAAACAATGTAAATTCCCCAAATTATTTTCAAATTATGTGTGTTTAATGTCGTGCCCATTCATCTCTTAAAAGGTGTTTTGCAAATTCTTCTAAAGTGATCCTCCAGCTTGCAGGCTTGCTCGCTCTCTCAGGCAAGAAGAAATTAGGGTTTTAAAGGTTGAAGTTTAACTCAAAAGAAATAAGAGTTTGTAAAATCTAAATAGCTTACTAACCAAGGGCAATAAGAAATTATTAGACGTGTTCACACTCTACAAGCCCACTTGCCAGTCTCCCCGTGATGCCTGGGGATATGACTTTTAGGCAACGAAACGTGATAGTATCTGAGAGATGCCAAGAAGGCTCTCGCATCACAGGAAAATATTCCAAATGTCGCCGTTCTTCACTTTCCCTTTAAGGCTCTGCAAATTCCTGCTAGAATATAAGCAATTAATTTCAAAGTATTAATAAATGAAGTCATTTTTAAACTCATTTTAATCGGGTTGGCAGATGAGTTTGGCTGTTAACTTGAAAACTTCTGATGTGAAGACAAGTGGCAGGCAATCTCTTATCTTTTTTTTGGCTGTGTTGGGTCTTCTTTGCTGCGTGCGGGCTTTCGCTAGTTCCGGCGAGCGGGGGCTCCTCTGCTGCGGTGCGCGGGCTTCTCACTGCAGTGGCTTCTCTTGTTGCGGAGCACGGGCTCTAGGCACACGGCCTTCAGTAGCTGTGGCTCGCGGGCTCAGTAGTTGTGGTTCGCCGGCTCTAGAGCGCAGGCTCAGTAGTTGTGGCGCACGGGCTTAGTTGTTCCGCGGCATGTGGGATCTTCCCGGGCCAGGGCTCGAACCTGTGTCCCCTGCACTGGCAGACAGATATAACCACTGAGCCACCAGGGAAGCCCCAGTGGCAGGCAATCTCTAGATCAATGCTAGCCAACACAGTAGCCATTGGCCACCTGTGGCTATTTAATTTTAAATGTGAACTAGTTAAAACCAAATACACTTTTAGAAACTCAGCTCCTCAGTCATCCTAGCCACATTTTAGGTGCTCAGTAACCGTCTGTGGCTGGTGACTGCCCTGCTGGACAGCACACAATAAGACACCCCCATCGCCGAAGCCAGTGCTACTGGACCACACTGATGTCTAAGGACATGGGATGCGCCACGTGAAGTGTAGCCGGCAGTACAGTATGAAACACAATTATTCTTGATGGAAAAGACGGAAAATGGCCCTCAAGGCAGGCAGGACGTGTGCAAAAAAACAAATTGCAGAGTACTGAGTAGGGTTCCCTGTGCTGTATAGTAGGCCCTTATTAGCTATCTATTTTATATATGGTAGTGTGTGTGTGTCAATCCCAATCTCCCAATTTATCCCTCCCCCCCTTAACCCCCTGGTAACCATACGTTTATTTTTTACATCTGTGACTCTATTTCTGTTTTGTAGATAAGTTCATTTGTACCCTATTTTTTAGATTCCACATACAAGCGATATCATGTTTTCCTCTATATGGGAAAAGAATCTGAAAAAGAGTGGATATATGTACATGTATAACAGAGTCACTTTGCTGTACACCTGAAACTAACACAACATTGTAAATCAACTCTACTCCAATAAAAATTTAAGACAAACAACAAACAAATTGCAACTTGTCTGACTTTTGCTGAGACTGAAACAGAGCAGGACCAAACTATGGTCCTTCCTCCCAATCCCATGTCTCCGCTTGCCTTTTGTCTGTAGAAAAACTTTAGCCAAAGAATAAGTTTACTCAGAGAAGTGAGAAAATGCAGGAACAAAGGAAAACACTCCAACAAACTAAATCATAATAGTTTAGTCATTAAGCAAAGTCAAGGACCTTTAGGTCCTCCTCAAGGGCTACAGATCATATTGTGAGCGGCGTCCTGGGAGCTGTCTTGTACATACTAAACCCCACCAGGTGTAAGAAGTTAACTACGTGATGACCGGGCTGTAGCCATGACATGAGCTGCCACAATTCCGAGAACTGGCCTCAAGGAGATTTGGAACAAACCGACCCAGGAACTGAAGACTAACTGTCCTTGAAACAATCAAGATGACGCTGGTCAGACCCGTGCAGGACCAATTTCAAGATGGCGGTCAGAGCTGACTGTGCTGTTTCTGCAGGTAGCCCCTCCCTCCTCCTGTAGAAGCTCTTGCCCCTGATTGTCAGGGTGGGAGTCGGTCTCTGGACAGGAGTCCGCCGCCCCCCTCCCTGTTGCCAGCATCTGAAATAAATCAAAGTTTCCTTTCCACCAACCTCGCCTTTTTATTGGCTTTTGAGCAACAAGCGGGCGGGTCTCCACTTTCGGTAACAAGAGGGGGCCTTTTCCATTAGCGTGAAGCGTAAATGAAAGATGAGGACATCTCGGTGTGCTTGGTTGTACAGAACTGAACAGATTTATCTCATTTATGCCTGCTTCTGGCTGATGACTCCTGCCTCCGCTGATTGCAATAATCATCCCGCCACTCTGCCCAGCCAGGTGCTCTAAGTGGAGCTGATTCTAACCCTGGCTCTGGGAAAAGACCCTGGGCTGGCCGGCTCTTGCAACTCTCTAGTTACAGAGATAAACGGAAACTGTTCAGCCCCTGAAGCCGAGCTGATCGCATCCCACTAGAGCTGCTTCTGGCCTCCTGCCTGAGTGACTAGGAGGGAAAGCGCCGTCCCCTTCGGCTGGAGGTGCTCAGAAGGCGATGCCCCAGACTGGCAACCCTCTTACTCCATAAGAGGAGGCAAGCCCCTGACTGATGGCTACGCAGAGGACAGCAGAGGCAGAGGAGGTAAGAGACCAGGTCCTGGGGGCTGCATGTCAGGCACTGGGTCCAGTCATGCTCAAAGCCAGTTTTCCCCAGACTAGTACAATTCTCTCCATTTCCCCGTGGAACACAAACTTCTCTCGCATCCGTGGGTATATGTCCACACACACAGATGGGCACACAGCTTATAAGAGACCTTCAAGTTTTATGGAATAGATTAAAGAGCATTCCTGGCAGACAGAAGAACGTCTGCAAAGGTCCTAGGGCGGGAAAGAGCCTGACAAATGGAAGGAAGAAAGCAGGGCAGCGTGGCGGCAGGGTCACAAGCTAGGCTGGTTGAGCGGCCCAGCAAGAGGAAGAGATGCGGTGTGGAGATGGGGGCTCATTCCACAAACAGTGAGGACGACATGGGATGACTCTGTTCACATGAGTGACGACCCTCTGGCTGCTCGGGTGCATGGAAGAGAAACCAGGCCAGAAACATAGTGTCAGATAGGAACGTCAGGTGGGAGACTGTGCTGGGTTGGACCAGGATGCTGGTAGGAGCATGGAGAAAAGCAGGTGGAGGTGGGATGCAGTTTGAGGAGAGAATCGAAAGGGCTCGAAATCAGGAGTTTTGGCTGGCGCACCCGGTGGGTGTCGACAGCATTTACCAGGATGAGGGCCCGAGGAAGGAAGAGGGTGGAACTCACAGTGGTACCCTGTCATTTGATGAAAAGGATAACTGGACTTGCCCAATTAAATCCAAACTTACAAATGAATTCTCCACTCTTAGAGTTGGAAATTGCCCTGAGGAAACAATGAGTCAAAAATTCAACTTAGGCTTAAATCCCACAGGCCCAATACTATCAAAAGATTTTAACTGCTAACTTGTTTTTGGACAATTAGGGTACCGCTTATTAGATTATAATAATGTTCCAAAAATACCATTTCTAAGATGGGAGTTTGATGCTATTCTAGTACTTTTCTAGTCCTCTTGCTTTAGATTCTTTCTCTGGTGCTTAAGAAGATGACTGGACTGTACCGTAACTGTCTTCTATTGTATTGGTGTACGTGTTTTCTGATTTATTCATTTGTGTATTCCTTTAGCTTACCGTATGACCTAGTAGGTTCATATACCATCGTACACTAGTCCTGTATTTTTTATCTCAAGTGATCCACGCCACCTGGCGAGTCCAAAATTACATGACTGTATTATACCATAGCAATACAAGCCATCACTTAATAAACACTCTGTACAGTAACATGTATTAAATCAACCTCCACGACAACAATACGAGGTAGTCTCATTGCTCCATTTTACAGATGAAGAACTGAGGCGCAGAGAGGTTAGGTAACTTCCCAAGGACACAGGAGCTGAAACGTGCCCCAGACTGTTTGTATCCAGAAGCCACAGTCGGATTCTGTGCTACCTCCTGGGTCGTGCGACTAGGCTCAGTTCACACCCCTGGGGCCAGTATCTTGATTCAAATGCAGGGAGGTGAAATGCTCTGCATAAATCCTCCTTACCTTTCTATCTGAAAAAAATATTATCATAGCAGAATTTCAAATCCTACGATAAAATCATAATATGCCATAGACTACGATACATTGATTAGAAAATTCTTAAAGAAAAATTTCCTGTGGACAACTTTGGCCGGGCTCAGGGTAGGGGTGCAAGGCGTTCTGTCATTTCATGCTACGTTTAGTCTGGGGGTAGGGCAGCTGAGAAGGCAGTGGCCCTGGTCAGAATGCCCACATACTGCTGGGGCACTCAGGAGCGGGGTAACTCTTTGGACTTGGTGCTGTACATGGTCTCCAAGAAAATCCCACGTGGGGCTCAAAGCAGGAAAAGTATTATCTGATCTGAGAGGGCAGGAAGTACTGAGATGCCATCCTGAGGAACAGGAAGGAGATAATTTATGTTTTGAAGGATACCATAATGCTTCCTAATTTCTTCCTCTCTCTACAGTGAAAATTCTGATGAAGCATCTTTTTGAATTCTTGTTTAACAGAGGAGTCAGTGTATTTGATGAAAAGAGCATTCTGATATCTAAGTGGACCTTCCCAGTTTTTAGTGGAGACTTTTATTTTATTGCAGCCCTGATAGGACCAGGCCACTCAAAGCCTTAACCGCAACAGAAATTTCTTTAGGCAAGTTTCTAGTCTTTTCTTTTGTGCAATTTATTAGTGATGGCACATTCTCTTCTGAAGCTACTACTGAAAGAACATTTTCCCCATGATTTTATTTCCAAGGGGTTTTGAGATTTTGGAGGGCAAGGATTACAGTTTTATGCTCCTTTATACTCATCAAAGCAGCTTCTAGCATTCCTTGTGTGCAGTAGGTGCTCGCTGGATGGAAAAACGCACGATTTCTGTGGTATTTCAGGTCATTCTTATTGAAACTTTAGAGGAAACATTTAGGGACAAATTCTCCCTAGAAGGAAAGTTTGCTTTCCTTCCTGAACCTAAATATTTCACAGGCTTTTGAGGCACTGGAATCTTCTGATGGTTATCGTTGATTTTCTTCTTCTTCTTACGTAAGTGTTGACTTCTTTGGTGTCAGCAAACCAGTCCTAATGGAAGTGGCTGATAAGAACAACACGAAGCATTTAAATAATACTTTAAGATCTACAATTCTGGACTTCCCTGGCGGTCCCGTGGCTAAGACTCCATGCTTCCAGTGCAGGGGATGTGGGTTTGATCCCTGGTCCAGGAACTAGGATCCCACGTGCCATGCGGCATAGCCAAACCAAAAAAAAAAATTTCCTATCCATCCCTTCACTCCATGGACCCTCCCACAATATAATTATCGAGGTATTAGGATCTTCGACTGGAATTTTCTTCTCTTAAGTATCACACCACGATAGATGCAAGATCAGCTGATTGTCTCAACTGCATTTCAAAAAGCTTTTCCTGCTTCGTACAGAGTCAGTAAATGAATATGGCAGTAATTTCAACCACTGTGGCATCTGTCATTAAGAGCCTCTTCATGTCCTAGGAGTTTCATGTTGAGTCATCCCGATAGCCTGGTTACATCCCTAATAAACACTGAGAGGAGCAGGAAATGGCCATTTCAGCAGGTGGTACCTCACAGACTTGCAGTTTCTGGCCCTCCTTTAGGCAACAGAGTTGAAGGCTGCATGATGACTGAGTAACCACTGATTGGTCCTATTGTGTATCTGTCACTCTTCTTTTTTTATGTCGAATTTTAGTATGCAGAAGATACTGTGGGGGATCAAAACCAGATATGTGATACACGCACCAAGCTCAAATATAACAATGCCCTGTGGTCAGAGAATTTTTTCTTCCGGCTGACTAGGGCTGAGAGCAAGCTCTTATGGCAGTGGCCGTGTGTCAGAAGTCGCCTAGAGATGTTGAAATTTAGTCCCTATAACTGAAACTCCTTGCCTCCTCCACCTCTTTCTTGCTTTTTTAAACTTTGGGAGGAACGTTTCTTGAGGGTGGATGACTTGCCTAGCCTCACACAAGACGGATTTGGGCAGATATTAAGGATATTTCAATTGCCGATGATGGAGAATTTTCATTTCAAGTCTAGACTTCATGTAAAACTTGTCACTAATGACAAAAAAAAATCTTGGCAGAAATCTCGTACAAATGATGATGTGCAGTACCTACTAGTAACTACAATGAAGGAAAAACTCTCCAAAAGCAGTCACCTCAGTAGGTCTCAGAAAAATGGAAATCAAGGCACAAATAAAATGCCGTTTACCTCCATTTGACCGGCAAAATTACTCAGTGAGGAACACTCCTTAATGAGAGATGGGGTGGGGACTGACAGAATCTCCTTCTATGGCTGTGGGAGTATAAATTGGTAGATCCACTTTGCAAACTACTTTATCTTATAAAGTTGAGCATTTATATTGCCAGCATCTAGATTTCAGACATCTGGCCTCCCAAACTGCGAGAGAGGAAACGTCTGCTGTTTTGAGTCACCCAGTGCGTGATAATTTGTTATCGCAGCCTCAGGAAACTGACAGAGGCATCACATCCAAGAGAAACGGTTGCCCCGGAGCGCCGGCAGTCCTGCACCTAGAACGCAGCAAGTGGAACCCACACCTAGAGTCTCCTACAAATCACAATCATGGAGCCACAAAGCCTTTCCCCACCCCCTTTTGGGGAACATAAGAAATCTGCTTGAAAATTTGATAACCGACCCATCAACCCATTGGGGCTCCCTCCGCCCATGTCAAGGATGCACGTCTGAGGGTGAGGGTGTGGGTGTGTGCATGTGGTGGGAGGGTCAGAGCCACAGCCCTGGGAGGCCAGAGAAAGGAGGGCCTCCTCCCCGGATCCCCAGTGCCAGGGTCCAGGCGGGTCTGCCTCCCTAGCCCATGGCACGCTGCCTCCCTTCTGTTTGGATGGTATGGTTTGGGGAGGTGGCTAGAATTACCAGGAAACCTCAGGTCTCAAAAGCCGGGAGCTGGGGAGAGGACTTGCCTGCCAGGGAAGCTTCACTTTGTCCCACTGTGGGTTCACGCAGGTCTCATCACCTCCCAGGAAGAGCTGGCCCGAGTCTACCTTCTGCCTGCTCTGCCCCCTCAGGTCACAGACGCATGGTGGCTTCTTTAGCCTCTGGATTAGAGGTCCGTTCCTGAGAAATGGACTCTGGGTCCTTGGGTGGGAGCATGAGTCAGGCTGTGGTGCAGCTGAACTTATCACATTTACTATTTTGTGATGTGGTGCGTGAGCTTAAACTCTCCAGGGGGCGCTGTTTCAACAAGAATGTTCGTAACAGCTTTATGTGCAAGAGCAGAAACCTGGCAACAATCTAAATGCCCACAGGAGAAGAACGGATGGCTTCACTGAGGGTATATTCACACAATAGAACATTACACAGCAGTCAAAATGGCTGAATCACGGCAACGAGGAACAAGGTGGTTAGCCTTAGCAATAAAATAGTGAAAAAAGTGCGTCACGGGAGATTACACATGACACAACTAAGAAATATATGTGAAAACGACCAAAACTAAAAATATCTGATTTGGGGGCTTCCCTGGTGGCGCAGTGGTTGAGAGTCCGCCTGCCGATGCAGGGGACACGGGTTCGTGCCCCGGTCCGGGAAGATCCCACATGCCGCGGAGCAGCTGGGCCCGTGAGCCATGGCCGCTGAGCCTGCGCGTCCGGAGCCTGTGCTCCGCCAACGGGAGAGGCCACAGCAGTGAGAGGCCCGCGTACCGCAAAAAAAAAAAAAAAAAAAAAAATCTGATTTTAGCGACACACTTATCTAGGTTAGAGGAAAGAGAATGATGAGTACAAGATTTGGTGGGGCGAGTCCCCTGGTCCAGGGACAGAGGACTCAAGATGGGGAGGGAACTCTTGGGAAGATACGTTACTCTGAATGATCTAGATCTGGGGTTGTGAGGTGTGTTCATGAGAGTTAATACATTTTTGCAATAAATTAGTAAATAAATAATAAAAGAAAATCATAGCTGGATAAATGACAGGGAGGTATAACGAAGCAATGATTGTCTGATTATCTGCACATCTGGTCAAAGAATTAAAAGAGCAACCACCTTTTCTCAGAAGTGTTTTTAACTCATAAATACAATACTGTTTTTATGCAGATAACCGCTTATCGCACCTGACCAAGAACCTCGTCTAAACAGAACGAGTACTGAGGTAAAACAGAGAGGGCTACGTGAGTTACCTAACGCTGGGCTAAGTCACGAAACAAGCAAACCAGTCTTCTTGGTCACGTATACAATTTTAGTTGTGGAGGAAATACGACCGTCTCAGTGGTAGGAGAATGTGTGCAAATTATTCTGCTTTTGATAAGCTGGGTCTCAGCACAGCCTTGTTTGCCTAATAATTTGTCTGGGACAAAGCACTGGATCTGCAGTTTGTTGTGGCCTTTGAACAGGTTTCTCTGTGTGTCCTCCTTAACCAGGAGGTGACAGCGCCCCGCTGTTGCTTTTGTCCCGGTTTTGAATGTGGGACTTATAATGATAGCGTGAGTCACTGGAACCTTCCCTGTGCTATATCCCTGGTCCTGCGCATAATGAAGGGATAACGGTGCACTCCTCCAATTGGGACGCCCGGAGATAATGAGGCTTGTCGGTAAGACATCTCTGCTCAACGTGATTCCTCCATTCTCTTTCAACTTGTTTAGACGTATCCTACCTATGTGCTTATTAGTATTTGGGGATAACTAGATATGTTTGCCCTTGCCTGGATGTGTACACAACCTTTCACTTTGTCAGTTTCAACTACTGTAGCTGAGAAAACAGAGCTGAATGGAAAAACTTCAGATACTTAAATTGCCCACTGGTTAACAGGTTTTTTAAAAATGCAGTGCATGTAAAAGAAGACAGAAAAATTTGTTTCCATTTAAATTTGCATCCCCGGTATAATGAGATGACTATATATATATATATATATATATATTTGAAAAACTCGCAAGGTTAAAAACAGCGGCCTATAATATTTTCATAATACTTGAAAAATGGCAAACTGTTCCTTGAATTAATAAGCAGTCTTTGCATTCTGGTCAGAATTTCACGGCTGTGTTATTACAAGATCGAATCTTTTACTTTGGTGGCCCTCTTACTTTTCTTCTTTACATTGGGTTGGCCAAAAAGTTCGGTTGGGTTTTTCTATAAGATGTTACAAAAACCCAAATGAACTTTTTGGCCACCCCAATATTTCTTTAGTAATAAAATTAAGATATGTTAAATACTGGTCTTTTGATAATGGGATAAACATAACTTAGACAATACCTAAAATTTTTTACCTAAATTTCAGATGTTCACTTTTGTCAAAATGTCTTTTCATTGTGTCCTATAAGGTAATCAAATATATATCCTTTTAAAAGTAACTTTAAAAAATCTTTGAAAAGAAGTAACATTAGCATTTCTTCTACATAATGCAGTAACATTAGCATTTCTTCCTTCTAGAGGAGGAAACTCCACCAGCACCTTAGCTAAACATTTTGGTGGTACCCACTATATCCTATGTCTCCCATAAGCCTGCAGAAAAGAGCACTGAGTGGGGGGACAAAGCACAGGAAGAAATCGAAATCACCCCTTGGGCCTGATCGCTAGACATTATCAATACCATTCTTAAGGAAATGCGCATTGGAAACAGGCTAGCCAATATATAACCTTCCAGACAGCTATTGGGTGTTGGAAAAGCAAAAGAATTTTCCTGGAACCTTCTATGGCAACTCTGGAGCTGAATTATTGATCACTGGAAACACTCAAAACTGAGAAACACTTTGGACTTCTCTATGTTAATCCAAACTACAGCTTTCCCTCTTCCCAGTGTGTTTCAACACAACAGGAGCCCTGCTTTACTGAGGGAACCGATGCTGAGCTATTTTACAATGCTCTTTCTCCAGGGAGACTCAGTGGTATATCAATTAGGCAATATGTGACATACTAAAATATTTTATCGACAACTGTTAAGGAATATTTAAACAGGAGTGAGATATAGCCCTAGATATGCTAATACTTAAAAGAGAAGAAAAAGAAAACTGTTTCCTCAACAGGCAGAAATTTAATAAAAGATAATATATAGATATGTTAGCAGATAAAAGATAATGAGAAACATAACATGAAAAGAAGCACTGATGTCTGCTTCTACTCCTAAAGGTAGAAGCCCTGAGTTGTCAGATGTTCTTGAGATTATAGCCTCATCCTTACACCCTGTTGCAAAAACAGTTTAGGAAATGTTTAACATGGCTAAACTTGATTTACAGTTAACTGATTTCAGTCACTAAATAGTAAGGCTGAATCTAATTTTTCCCTGAAGAAATGAATACTGATTGTTTAAGAACTTACCATTCTTGCGCAGAAAGACCAATGTGGGTTTATTCTTAGGCAGACAACCTACGTAATAATATTTAAACAAAAGTTTCACAGGACAATGTTACTGTGATGGTTGGATTTGTGTGGTTCTGATTTTTGAAAGCTACAAAATGAAAATGAAATGAAAAGGTTACTCATCGATTTGGGATCTGGGGTCACAGACGTAACAGTTAGGTCCCATAAATAGTGGAAGTCAGGTTAAGCGTAGGATGAATACAAGGTATGAGTGGTAGGAATCTGTGAGCAGCTTAACTCTTCCTTATTGTGGCTCTGAGGAAAGGCAGACCTACAGGGTTGCCAGATGGTCAGGATAGTTAAAGGGGCCAGTGACTTGTATTTTTATGTAAAATCTTCATATGTTGTGTCATGGCTCATTAAAAAAAATGCAAAAACAAAACAAACCAAAAAAGGTGCTAGGTCGTCAAAACATCTGCACAGCAAACACCAGCTACTTGTAGAGCAGATCTGGAGAACATTTATGCCATGACAGAGGTTCAGAAATAGAGAGATATTTACACTATTTTCTTTAACTAAAACAACACATGTACCTATTTTTCGTAATCTACAAAAGTAAGCAGTCAGCCACTTATAAACGGTACTGAGCATCTGCCGTGCACCAGGAACTGTTCTAGGTGCTAAGGGCGTATCGATGAATGACATCAACGAAGACCTTGTCTTCAAGGTGTTATAATCTTACGAAGAGTGAAAATGAAAGTCATGATGGCAAACAAAGGAGCAGGAAAAGACAGGCGATGGGATCAAGCAACTCGGGTGGGGACTTGGTGGCGTGAGTGGCCAAGAATGACTCGTTCGTATATAAAACGAACACAGAGAAACGAGAGTTGGTGCTTAATGATAAAGGAAAAGAGACAAATCAAGTCTGGCGTGAAACGTTTTTGGCTTGGCCTAAGCAACTGGGAGGGTGGTCGGACCAGTTTCTGCGATGGGGAAAACTCTGAGAGAAGCATAAGCGGCCATGTTAAGTTTTGGGTGCTGGAATTATTTAAACGAAGGTATCTAGAGGGCAGCTGCATATGTGAGCCTAGTTTAGGAGATAGATCAGCATTAAAAACAATAGATTTGGGAATCTTCAGAACACTGATGGCATTGAGAGCCACAGACTGGATGCGGCTGCCTTTTCTTTTTTTTCTGTCTTTTTTTTAATATTAAGATGATGCTCTTTCTTCATTTTCTTTACTTATTTATTTGGCTGCATGTGCAGCTTGTGGGATCTTAGTTTCCCCACCAGGGACCAAACCCAGGCCCCCGGCAGTGAAAGCACCGAGTCCTAACCACTGGACCACCAGGGAATTCCTGGATGAAGCTGCTTAGATAGAGATATAGACGGTGATGGGAAATTACCAAGTAGAAAGTTCAGGGGCTCCCCAACATTGAGAAGTCCGGGAGACAGAGGTGACCCAGGATGATGAAAAGGGCTCTGGAAACGAGTGATTAGAGAGGGAGAAAGAAAACTAGCAGGGTGTTTTGTATGCAACACCTAGAAAGAAATGATTTCAAGAAGAAAAAGGTGGACTAAATACTGATGTAAGGTTAAGTAACCTGAAGCTCAAGAACTGACCATTGATGTGACCAAATCAGTTTATTTTGTAAACAGTTCAAGCACACCTTTTGAAAGAGTGCTAGCTGTTTAATTCTTAAACACAAATTGCAGACTCTTTTTGGAAAAATAAAAACTGATTAGAAATTTTCAGCGGGGTAACCATAAAAAACTTAAATTATTGGGTCATGTAGATAACTTACACGTTATCTTATTCAACATGCCTATGCACAGGTTGTAAAAGGAATAATACGTTTTCCTGTTTTCGAATTGTTACATGATTTCTCAGTCTAGAATGAATTAATCAAAAGGAGTCTTCTTACACCTGGAAACAGCTACCTTATTAGGTTGACTATCATTTCCGTCTTCACTGATAAATGAAGGCATCAAGCGGCCGCCACCAATTTCATTATTTTAAAACAAAAACTTCCTGCAGAGTTTATCCGTAACCCTTACATTTATTTTAATGGCCACTGTGTCGAGATTACTAGCAGATGGCTATGCCATGATTAACTCTTCTTCAGCATTTAAGGATTTACTCTGACACCAATAAGAAAACTGGAAAGAAAGTATTAGTTACTGTTAATAATACTTCTCACGGCTTCAATTATCACATTAATACACATCACCAGATCTTTACCCCCTGCCAATCCCTCCCCCCCCACCCCGTTGTCAACGATCCCTCCATGGCCCCCGACAGAGCTTGGTTAAGAAAACTTGATGATCCCCTTTCCATTCAAAATAGAACAATGTTAAACTATACAGTAGCAACAGAGTTGTGTTTTTTTCTGATTTCCATATTTTTTAGGTTATATCAAATATGATACTTTTTCAAAAATTGGGTGTTAATGCCTAAAAATATTTTTATACAGTGATGTGTTGTTTCCACTTTATGATCTGGTAATCACTTTGAGTGCAATTTATCTACAACGGTCCTCATCAATTTTTCCTAACAAAGAAATATTGCTTTTATTTTTATTTTTATTTTTTTTGCGGTACGCGGGCCTCTCACTGCTGTGGCCTCTCCCGTTGCGGAGCACAGGCTCCGGACGCGCAGGCTCAGCGGCCATGGCTCACGGGCCCAGCCGCTCCGCGGCATGTGGGATCTTCCCGGACCGGGGCACGAACCCGTGTCCCCTGCATCGGCAGACGGACTCTCAACCACTGCGCCACCAGGGAAGCCCAGAAATGTTGCGTTTAGACCAGCGGTTCTCGAACTATTTTGGGTCGAATGTCTCTTTGAAAAGCTGATGAAGCCTACAGACCTCTAAAAAATACTCATAAATACATACACAAGTATCTTCGACAGCTTTCTTTTCTCTCCCTCCGTGTTCATTCCCACTAGGGAGCTCGATGAGAAATGCCTCTGAAGAATCAGGTCACGTTCACTCTTGATTTTCATACCGATCACTTACTAACCGTACAGTGGAAATGGCTCCAAAGTGTGCAACTAAAACAAAATAAGCTTTAATTCTGCTCAAAACAACCGTTAATGAAGAGGCTATTGTTAGGTTTGTATGAGAAGTGACTGTGGCACAACTGGAAATGTGTAAATAATCTTTGAAAGCCAAAGATTGAAGATTTTGTCTTTGGTAGAGGGAGGGAAGAAAATCTGTGCTCACACACACACAAAAAAAATTTTTAATTTAAAAAGGCGGTAGCAAATGAAATCCAAACTCCCATGGCTGACTTTCTCCTATGAGGAGAAAGGTTTGTCAAGCCAGAATCCCCATCTCATCATTTCCTTTGTATCCAAGTCAAAGAAGACATGGTGGTCAGGGCTGAATCATTGAGACCATCTGTGTTAACAGCCAAAGGATTACAATTCTGTGTTTCAATTTTAAAGCCTTCTGAGCGGAAGTAACCTTCAGAAAAGTTCTGCAGATTTCTGCCTGCTGAGAAATTGAAAGGCGATGTTACTCTTGACACCGGCCTCCAGAAATGTTTCTTGCACGTTGAAAAGCTTACATTCTCTTCCACTTCCAATCTCTCCTTCCAGAAGGCAGCGGGGACAAAAGAAAGTAGATGTTTAGCAGAGCTCCAAAATAGTAACTTCAGACTTGAATCAAAAGTTTCACTTCTTTCTTACGGCTGAAAATGTCAGCCACACACCCGAGTCGGAGCAAACTCCTTCCGTCAGGCTGTGCGGGGAAGGGCTTCCGTGTCTCTGAAAACGAACAGAACTTCTGCCGTCGTTCAGTTTGGGGCTTCGAGATCTGTCCTGTGGAATGCAGCTTTGTTCAGTAATTCAGGATTAGGCCTTTGTGATCAGTCAAGTTAAATTTTGAGTAAGTTCCAGAAGGAAGGAAAGAAAGAAAGAAAGAAGGAAGGAAGGAAGGAAGGAAGGAAAGAAGGAAGGAAGGAAGGAAGGAAGGAAGGAAGGAAGGAAGGAAGGGAGAGAGAGAGAGAGAGAGAAAGGGAGGGAGGGAGGGAGGGAGAAAAGGGAGTTCCATGGTCTGTGGAGTTTGAGGAGGGCAGATATAAGGCCCTTCTTGACCTTTGTTAGCTCTGTGTGTGTGTGTGTGCGTGTGTGTGTGTGTGTCTATATGTGTGTGTCTGTGTGTGTGTCTGTCTCTGATTGTGTCTGTGTGTCTGTGTGTGTGTGTCTGTGTGTGTGTCTGTGTGTGTGTCTGTGTGTGTGTCTGTGTGTCTGTGTCTGTTTGTGTTTGTGTCTGTGTGTGTCTGTGTGTGTGTCTGTGTGTGTGTCTGTGTGTGTCTCTGTGTGTGTGTGTGTGTGTGTGTGTGTACACAACTTCTGAGCTATAACTGACCTACACTAACCGGAACACACTTAAAGCATAGGATCTGGCGAGTTCTGCCACGTGTGCACCAGGCAACCATCACCACAGCGAGGCCAGCGAACGCATCCGCTGTATCTGAAAGTTCTCCCGTGTCCTCTTTCACTTCTCTCCCATTCTTCTCAGAGGTTTCTTTGCATGAACCTTCTTCCTGTCACTGTAAATCAGTTGGCACTTCCCAGCTCTTAATATAAATGGACGCATAGAGTATGTACTCTTTTTTACAGCTTTTTTTAATCACTCAGCATAATTATTTTGAGATTCATCCATATTGTTCTATGTAACAACAGGTCATTTCTTTCTATTGGCGTAGTATTCTGCTGTATGTATGTGGACCACGATGTGTTTTCCCATTCATTTATTGATGGACATTCGGATTGTCTCCAGGTTTGGGCTATCACAAACAAAGCTGCTATGAACTTTGGTGTAACTCTTTGTATGGACACCTGCTTTCATTTCTCTGGGCGAATTCCTAGAACTGCTGAGTCACAGCGGAGGTGTATTTTTCGGTTTTCATTAAACTGCCCAACTGTTTTCCAATGAGCACGTTCCATCTGACATTCCCATCAGCCACGTATGAGAGTTTCAGTTATTTCACATTCTTGCCAACAACTGGTATGGTGAGTCTTTAAATTTTAGACATTCTAATACCTATGTAGTAGAATCATGATAATTTTATCTTTGGTTTTATGTTTTGACGTTTGGATTAGCGGGCACTTTGTTACATAAGCCACACTGAGGCTTTGGTATTCCAACATGTTTGTCAATGCCAAATTACCAAAGGTACATAAGATTCACTGTATTTGTTTTACCCTGACATTGACCGGTATAATCCAGGCTTGATGTAAACTAAAGAGAAACGTCAGTAATAATAAGGGTAGATTACGTCTGTCAAAATATTTTCGACAGCATAGCAAGGTGACCAAGGTGCATAATACATACATTCCTATCCTTGTTTGGAGTAAAATAATTTCTTAATAACAAAACTGGACAGGATTAATTTTTGTTGTTGATGTTCTTTGGGTTGTTTTCCCCCATAGAACTAATCTTCAAAGTATGAGAAAGGAAGACAATGAAGTAAGTACTTCCTTGAAAATCCAGTTCAGTATCTGAAACTCTTCCGTGGATTTTCCTGATTGATTTCAAATCCTTGCTCTAGATGTTTATGTTTTTATCTGTTGGGAAGAGAATTCCTCTAGTTTTCTCCTCATTTTTACTGGGTCCTCCCAAAGGAGAAGGGGCTGCTATAGCCTGGTTGGTCAGAGATCAGGACATTTATTGGCTCAGATTTCTCAGGGGGGCTCACCGTGTGCTAGAGGACAGCTCACCCACGGTCCACCCTAGCTGTCCTTTCTTACTCATCTGAGATGAGTTCCCAAAGCAGCGATGGCCTGGCCCCCAGCCCAGACCTGCTGAGCACCTTCCCTTCCGAAAGGACCACCTGTGACTGGGTAGGTCAATCAGACAGGAGTCTGTTCTCCAGCTGGGATAGCTGAGAGCCTTGATTAGAGGGAGGGAGAAGGAAGCAGAAGGTTCTTCCCCAGCTGTTTAACTGAAGCTGTATTTTGCACTGTTGTTCTCTCCAGGGAGCCCTCTTGGATTGGTAGTTCTAGCCCATTCCATTTGGTACTGTTTTATGTATATGGTTTTTTGGTCACCAGCCCTGGAGGAAAGAAGGGTTGAATGAAAGGATTTGGGGATGCAAATTCAAATGGTCTCTTTGAGTTGTACATCAAGCTTAGAATTATATTTGATGAAATACTTCTTCCTGAGTCATAACATTCTATCTATTCTTTCCCTTTAATTTTTACTTTCGTCTCCCCAATCCTGGCCCTTATCTTACTATACTTTGGTGATCACAACTGTTTCAAAAACCTACTCACTTCCATAAATTTTGTACACTACACATAGCATGCAATGTTCCCCCCCCAAAAAAAATCCATTATCGAGCAATAATGTTAAACATAAAGCATAAGGGATGTGACAATTTCTGTTAGGACTAGCCCTAAAGTAGTTTATAAACTAAAGCTGTAAAAACGATATGGAGTTATGAGTCAGAACCATTCATAATAAAAGCATAAAGTCCATCTATATATGAGGCCACCAAATTAGGGAAATGTCCAGAAAATTATTTACTTAATATACCCCTATCAAGTGTATTCTGTCCCGTCTCCCTTTCCAAGACAGATGACCACCCAAATCACTGAAGACAGATGGTTGCCTCTATGTTTAAAATGTTCTAGAGTCGATAACTTCACAAGCTCCTTTGGTAGTCTGTTTCAGTGTTTAATCACTCTTACACTCAAGACGTTCTTCCTTATGTCTAATATATGATGTCTAAATAATGAAATACACTGAGTGGAATAAGGAGGATAATTTTAACTCTCACAGCTGCTAGAACTAGAGACCTAAACGATTTTTCAAGGAGATACATGGCTCAATTATGTTCTCTGTGGGGCTGACATCTCCATCCCTGACCTTTCACCCTCTTTATAAGTCTATAATTCTTACTTTTCACAGGATATTGTCTACTGAATATCCTACAGACATTAGGAAGTTAAACTAGTCAAAGTAGACTCACTTCACTTCTTAAAAATGCAGTTTCCTTGAGTTTGTCATTCTAAGGTCTACCTTTACTTCTGTATTTTCCTCCCCCTGTTCTCTATTTGCAACACAAAATTCAGCCAACTGCTAAATCTATTCATTATCCCACAGTGTTTCTCAAAGCAACTCCATAGCCATGGTTTTGGTTAAGGATCTAGGGATTTCATTCCTAAACAATTGGTGATATAGGTCCCGGCTGGAATCTCTACCCTTCCTAACACCAGGAGTGACTACCTTCCTCATTATAGGACTTGGGGTAACAATGACAGCCTTCTGAACAAGACCCACTTTTCTTCCTTGCCCTCCACTGTCACCTTTCCTCCAGCCAGGGACGTCTCCTGAGGAGCTCTGATTAAGGCTAAGTTTTTACTCTTAAGTTTCTTTCAGGTGTCAGGAAACACTTTCAAAAGGATTTAGAGATGATTCAATGCGAAGAGAGACAGCTTAAGGAGTGTCCCCTCCTAGGGTAGGTGAACTTCAAGTGTGTCTGATGTGAGGGAAGGGATTGCCTCCCTGAGCGCTGAGCTCACGAAACACCATGGCGCGCTCTCTCAGAATGGTGACCGAAGGCAGTTCCCCATTCCTGCTGGCTGCGAATGAGTGGCTGCAGGGCAACCGGGCTTGTCTCACCTAGAAAGCACATGCCTGCCTGGGCGCTCCCTGCTTTCTTATCTTCCCATCAGACCCTGGCTCACCCCACTCCCCAGTGCACCGCCCCTCCCCTCCCTACCAACATGCCCGGCTCCCTCTCCCACAGGCTGCCCAGAAGGGCCATTCAGCCTTGTCACTCAAAGTCACTGCAGCAGGACCCAGAGGGATCCCTTCCAACTTTCCCCAGAACACTTATAATGAGCTTATCTACAAAACAGAAATAGAGTCACAGATGTACATAGAAAACAAACTTATGGTTACCAGGCGGTAAGCGGAGGGAGGGATAAATTGGGAGATTGGGATTGACACATACACACTACTACATATAAAATAGGTAACTAATAAAGACCTACTGCATAGCATGGGGAACTCTACTCCATACTCTGTAATGACCTATATGGGAAAAGAATCTTAGAAAAGAGTAGGGACTTCCCTGGTGGCACAGTGGTTAAGAATCCACCTGCCAATTCAGGAGACATGGGGTTCGAGCCCTGGTCCGGGAAGATCCCACACGCCACGGAGTAACTGAGCCCGTGCGCCACAACTACTGAGCCTGCGCTCTAGAGCCCACGAGCCACAACTACTGAGCCCACGAGCCACAACTACTGAATCCCGCACGCTTAGAGCCCATGCTCTGCAACAAGAGAAGCCACCACAATGAGAAGCCCCCGCTCGCCGCAACTAGAGAAATCCCACGCGCGGCAATGAAGACCCAACACAGTCAAAAAAATAAATAAATGAATGCAAATTTAAAAAAAATAAAAAAGAGTAGATATATGTATAGCTGATTCACTTTGCTGTACACCTGAAACTAGCACAGCATTGTAAATCAACTATACTCCAATAAAAATTTAAAAAAACAAAACAAAACCGCAGAGACGAAGGTAGATATCTTAATAATGCTGCTTAGGGTCATTCTACTCTCCAATTAAGAAGCTACGTGGAAGTTACTGATGATCTTGAAACAAAAAGGGAACAAAGCCAGGAGCAAGAATTGAAGAAATTCTCAGCATTCAAGTTAGTAATTGAGGAGAGATAAGTACAGCTTCTGGTTAACAGAGGGGTCCCAGAGCCTGAATGACCATGTTTGAATCCTTGTTCTTTCAATGCCTGCTAGTCAGACTGGGGCATGTCACTCGACCTCTCTGCCTCGGTTGCTTCATCTGTAAAATGGGGACAGTACTGACGTCAGTGTGATGGTTAGGCTTAAATGTCAGGCACAGAGTTGCCACATAAAGTGTTAGTGGTGCTCACTGATGAAGGATAAAAACTAGCAAATGGAGACTAGGTGTTTCAGAGTTTTTGGCAATGTGGAGAAAGAGGATAGAGCAGGTCTTCCTCCAGACAGGAGTGCCTTCAGTGTGCATGGAGCCTGTGGGAGGGGGCCCTGGGCGAGGTGAGCAGAAAAAATGGAATCAGTACAAGGGAGGCACCCAGTGCTGAGCATGGAGCCCAGAACTTCATAAATCATGGTTGAATTTAGTAAATACATAAGGGTCTATTTTTCCTCAGCTATGGGAATAAGGAGTGGGCACAGGAATATAGAAAGACTTCACACAAAAAAAGAGCATTTGACGCTAATTATGTTGGCCTAGGAATCTTTAATAAAGTGAATATGGTTTGTTAGCTGGACAGGATGGAGGGAGGGCAGAAAATAATAACCAGTATATTGGAAAGAGTAGGGGGAAGCTGGTTTCCACTTAAGAAATGTAGATAAGAGGAATAAAGAAAAGTGTAGTGGGAGTGAGTTAGTTAATGTGTTACTGATCAATAACAGCATAATGCATCCTTCTTTTAGATGCTTAAGACATTTCTTTCAGGGAAAAGGAATAGTTTTTGTTCATTTTATAAGGAAACCACGACCTGGCCTTGCATGTGAACAGAGGCAGTTCCAGAATGTTCTCCATTGCCTTGATCTCCATCAGCCGCTTGCCCAGCGTTTGGACCTTTTACTGGAGCTCTTGTTCTTCTTTGATCCATTGTCTTGTTTAGTCCTCACAACAGTGAAGTAGATATTATTTCCCTTTTAAGGACAAGAAAAGTGCCACAGTTGGAATCAGAAGAAGTCTGGGGATTTCCGCAGGTCTCTGCATGCGTCCCTTTCAATGCTGAGGACCTGCTACTGTGTTTTGTAATCTTTGTGTGTGAACTGGCCACTTACCACAGGTATTTGCCAATCAGGGAAATCTTTTAAAAATCCATTCACCTTCACAGATGATATATCAACTTGAAACTCTGGTAGGGAGAGTGAGTTCAAGTCTTCCCCTTCCCTCTACCCCACACAGTCACACAGTTCAAAGCAAAGCAATAATTTCTCTTCTTTTTTTTTTTTTTTTGGATAATTTCGACATCTGTGCCCTGCATTCTCATGATTAAGAAAAATTTGGAAGTCAACATTTTGCTGAATTCTAGTTCTTGCTGAGCCCCCAACTCCCTGGGAACCCTGAGGCTAGTCACTTAGCCTTTCTGGGCTTCTGCCAATCTAGTGATAAAACTGGGCAAAAAAAATAGAACCTCGGGCTTCCCTGGTGGCAGTGGTTGAGAGTCCGCCTGCCGATGCAGGGGACACGGGTTCGTGCCCCGGTCCGGGAAGATCCCACGTGCCGTGGAGCGGCTGGGCCTGTGAGCCATGGCCGCTGAGCCTGCGCGTCCGGAGCCTGTGCTCCGCAACGGGAGAGGCCACTACAGTGAGAGGCCCACGTACCGCAAAAAAACAAAACAAAACAAAACAAAAATAGGACCTCACTGAAAGAAGTCAAAGCCAGGTTTCCTCTTGTATAAATTAAAAGGGGAAAAGAAGTACATAGAAGAAACAGGCTACATAAAATAAGTGAAATAAAGGTTTTTGATGGACTAAGGGTGGTTTATAGAGGCCAAACGCACTGTCCTGCTAGAAATAAATACTTGATTAAAAGAATCCTAGGGGGCCTTCCCTGGGCTTCCCTGGTGGCACAGTGCTTGAGAGTCCGCCTGCCGATGCAGGGGACACGGGTTCGTGCCCCGGTCCGGGAGGATCCCACGTGCCGCGCAGCGGCTGGGCCCGTGAGCCATGGCCGCTGAGCCTGCGCGTCCGGAGCCTCTGCTCCACAGCGGGACAGGCCACAGCAGTGAGAGGCCCGCGTACCGCAAAAAAAAAAAAAAAAAAAAAAAAATTAAAATAAAGTTTTAAGGTTTAAATTTTAAAAAATCATGTTTTGAAAGCATTTTATTAAAAACACACTATAGTTCTAATATTGTTAGAAGAAGAAAAACTTGGATGGAATTCTGAGTCCTAGGGAGCATGCATCTGAACTTCCTTCATTTGGGGTCAGGACTGAAATAGACATTTTAAGTTTCCTGCATTAACTTAAAACATTTGTTTAAGTAGTTGGATATGTCAAAGGAGAAGAAAATTCTAACCACTGAGGGGATTTAGTTTATGTCATTCCCTTTATTTCAATGTTAGGTGATTTCTACAGCTATAAAAGGGGAATAATAACAATAATATTTAAAAATAGCACCAACGTTGACATTCAAAAGGGTCAATTGGCCACTCCGTGGTCACTCTCAGTCACGTCTACCACTGCCCCACTATTCACTGTGGATAATTGCTCTCCCAGAGTAGCTTTGACTATGTTTTTTTTCAAGTTGCTGTTCCTAAACCACACAGGGATAAAAATATTAAAATAATTAGGATATGACAAAAGCATTGCCATAAAGACTAAGCATTGATATTAGGACTAAGAAATGAAAAAGGAGACTAGTGGAGGCCAATCGTGAACAGCAAGGATGGACTAAATGGGGTGATCTAAGGACTAAAACAAAGTGATACAATAAAGACTTATTCAGGAGTTATACCTGAAGTTATATCTGAAGCAGGAGTTTACACCTGCTTCAGAAATCCTGAGGTATTCTGGCTTTGTTACTGCAGGGTTTGAGCCTCTGAAGAAAGAGTTCTTCTCTGTCCACCCCTCCCTTGTTTTTGCAGGATCCTTCAGTATCCACGTGAGATGTTAGAAGCCCCCTTCTGGCTTTTCTAGTAAGATATGGCCAATTGTTCTTTCAGCAAATACTTACTGAGCGTGTATTAATGTCTGTGCTATGAAGGCAATGTGCTCTTGGTGCTGGGGAAATACGGAAAGGCAAAGGAAAGTGCTACCTGCCTGCAAGGAGCGGAGAATCTTAGGGATATAGAGCTTAATCAGATAAATCTTCGTAAACTGATAACTGCTTTGGAAGGGGCTATGAGAACGTGTAACCAGGGAGAGTGATCGAGGCTAAGAGGACAGTGGAAGCTTCCTGAAGGGGATGAATTTTGAATTCAGAACAAGAACAAAGTCTGTTTCTGAAATTGTATTGAACCTATATTAGTGTTCATAGGATGTTATTAGAAAAAGTTAGGAGTAAATGGAAAAAATTACACGACATCGGGGGTCTGTGTATGTGAGAATGTTTTGAAAGGACAGAGGGTTGATGACAGGGTACGACTGAATTTCTGAAATCAGCAGGTAAGACTTTAGTCAAAGTTTAACAAAAACTCATGGGCAAGTTACCAAGCTTCAGTTTCTTCATCATTAATGTAATTTCATCTACCTTGAAAAAAGTCATTTTGTGATTAAACTAAATAATGTATATAAAGTACCTATCACAGTGACCAGCAGCTACTCATTTTTTAACTTAAATTATTTTCAAGGGTGAATTAAATGTACACGCAACAGCCCACGCGGCGACTCATATAACTAGACTCATGTTAAATTTATTGTCCAGAGCAGGACACTTTTGAGCATGAAAGCGACAGGACGAGACAGGTAAACTAAAAAGTATGTTCACCTTGCCTATACTTTACCGCCTGGCAGAGATGATATGGAAAAGCAATTAGCAAAAACTCCACTCATCACACACGAGACATAGCCAGCTCCCTCAAAACCATGCTTCACAGTACGGCCGGACAGAACTCTGCCTGGAGTATTCTGATCTAACACAACTCTGATAACACGGATCATTTTAAAGTATGTGAATACCAGAGGACTCTCTCATGGCTATTTTCCTTTTATTACATTTTCCTTTTATTACAAAAACAATACCTGCACAAAGTAAAAAATTTCAACACTACAGAAGGGTATAAAACAAAAGGTAAAAATCTCCTATGAAATAATGCAGCTCATCTCTTTTGAGATATAAGCGTATTTAGAATGAATAGTTAATGCTGCGGGCATATAACTTTCTCCAAAGGTGAGTTAACAAAGGCTTTCCTATTTTCTGACCAGTGATTGCACCAGAAAGCTGGCAGCTTTCCTTTTCAGAAGCTGAGGACCTTGGCCACCAGTGGCGGGGGTCCCCGTGCAGCCCGGTTTCCTGACCCTGGGCAGCTCCTCTCTGTTCCTTTCTCGCCACTGACAGCAAAGGAGTTTGATTTCACTCCCCTAACCGTGGGATTCTGCTCGTGTGGTTTAAAGTCACAGCAACTTTGTCTTGATTAGCCCAGTTCCCCTGCACCTGCGTGGACTCCAGCCCGTCTCAGCCACATGCACGCATGTCAGGCAATACAGATTCATTCCAGAGACCGGGAGGGAGACTCCAAGCTCGCTCGTGTTCACGCACCAATCACAAATGATTTCTTTCTCTCTCCGCTCCCTCTTCTCCTTCTAAATGCAAAACATGTACAACAGCTGTGAATGTGAGAGACAGGCCAGTGCCCCGTGCAAAGGAAAGCAATCACCAGTACTCGGAAAACATTATGGTGCCTGCCATCCTGAGCTCGTGAAACCAGGAACAGTGAATACATTTAGCCGTTAACAACTTTATTTCAAAGGCAAACATATGTGCTTGCAATTTGAGCCGGTGCTCATTGAGAATTAATTGCTTGACAAAATAAATTTAAGGCAGAGCGTCATTTGTGAGGGGGAAACACCGTGGAAGAAATTCACAACGGGCGGTAACGGATACAGCATTCTCCCGCAGATCCAACAAAGGAGCCAATGATTTGTCTCCTTGAATTTTTTAATAAATGCAGTGGTATTTTTAGAGTTTAAGAAGGGAAAAATCTGGCCCTCTGTGGTGTTTCCTGTGGAAAAACTACTAGATGCAAGAGAATAGTGAAGCTGGGACATCTGAAGAACCCGCAGTGGCTTTTCCCGATGGTAGCTACTCATTCTACTTACTCTCCTGGGGCCACTCTTTCCTCTCTTTGCTATGTGTACTATTTCTCCTATTTTCCTTTTGGGCTGAGAAGCATGGGAAGAACATTAGTATGTTCCTGGGTTTTCAAGGAAAACAGAATCAGTATAAGGCGACTTGGCTACTTGGATACAAGTGGCTGTTGTACGTGACCAGTCACACTTCCTGTGCCTGGATGGATGCTGGAGCACAGCCTCTTCGTTCCTTGACTCAGAAATTCTGAAACTACAGGAGCTACGAGATTCAGTGAGAATCTAGGCTTTGCTAAGAGGAGGTGCCAAGTCTAGGTCATTTCCGCCAGATTTTTTCTTTTTCTGACGTTGCACGGGGCAAATGTGAAAGTAAAACAGCTCTCTCGCTCTTTCTCTCATAACCCTAAGACTCCTCCCAGGAGATGCTGGGCCACCCATGTTTCCTCCTCTTCCTCTCTCTAGAGAGAACAATCTGACCATCTTAACCACAGTCAAGTGCTGGGAGCTCTCATCTTGATATCTGAGCTATCCACAGGGATTCCCTTATTTTCAAAACGTCATTTATTACTGAGACCCCTCTGTGAGAAGACACAGCCTCTCTCCTCTCTCTCTCTCAAGCTTTCTGGGGAGGGGAGTCACTTGGTCCTCTACAGACAGAGTTAGGGACCAGGAGGGGCGTAGTGAAGACTGTGTTACAAGCTTCCAAACAGAGGAGTTACGCCACGCGATCCCTCTAAGCGGATGCGTATTTCTCCTGGCAACCATGGGGGCGGTTTCCCAAAGGTCTTCTTCATCCCACTGGAAAGGCCCCCAGTCGTGGGAATGCTTATGAGCCCCTTCCACTGCACCTCCGTGGGCAGGAGGTTGAACGGGAAATAAGAAAACTCTTCCATTCTCGATAGACCCAGGTTCTTCTTCATGGGGCTGACCTGTGGGGCAAAGCTCCGCAGAAATTCTGGTTTAGGGATTCCCTTCAGCCTCAAACATTCCTTAAATCTCAAGGCTACTATTATTCTGGCCATCTGTGTGCTTCTGGGAAAAAAAAAATACTGTGTTGAAAGTTACTGAAAGGATTTGGAGATCATTTACATTTCAAAGATCAAAGTGACCGATTTGGTATAGTTATAAGGAGTCACTGAAAGCCCCGTATCTTATCGTATCTTATCATGCTTTTTCTAGAAGTGAAGAAGGAATACATTCAGCCTTCCCAGTTCACTGCCTGCCTACTTAACTCCACAAAGAATGTTATCTATATATTAGAATGGGAAGCATTTGGGAAGAGGCTAGATTTTCCAGAATTTTCTCAGAAGTGATAGCGTATCAAAGAATATCTGGGGAGGGCTTCCCTGGTGGTGCAGTGGTTGAGAGTCCACCTGCGATGCAGGGGACGCGAGTTCGGGAAGCCCCGGTCCGGGAAGATCCCACATGCCGCAGAGCGGCTGGGCCGGTGAGCCACGGCCGCTGAGCCTGTGCGTCCGGAGCCTGTGCTCCGCAATGGGAGAGGCCACAACAGTGAGAGGCCCACGTACCGCAAAAAAAAAAAAAAAAAGGAATATCTGGGGAAAAATAGAATGTTATTCTTAGCGTTTCTGTAATTCAAAAATTCAAGTTAGGTAGTTTGAAAAGATTCCTATGCCTGTAGTGTAGAGAATAGGTTGAAAAGGTAATTCTAACTTTAATAAAGGTAAGCAAGTAATTTTATTTCTGTGATGGTAGGAAACTTGTTCTCCTTTCATCTTTTCAGGTGGAGTTTGTCCACTATGACTTTTATTGAACTCATTTACTTTGGAATCATTCATCATATTCAAAGAAATGAGAGAACATTTACATGGAGGTTTATAGATGTTTTGGTTCCTTGATAGCCAAGACCTCAAAGAAAGTGATTGGGCAGGAGCTTGGAAAGAAATTTTCCTCAGCTGAACAGAAGCATAAAAGCAGGTATCAGAGATAGTTGTGGAATAACTCACTATATATTTCACAAGATTAAATATTTGGAGAGTTTCAATTTTATTAATGGCCTCTTTTCTGAGTCCTCGATTACTGTAAGATTTACGAATACACCTCTGAGTTTCTCAGCATGCAAACTGTACCCATATGATATCTTGGAGGTTTTTTTCCCCTTGCTTCTGGAAGCACATTTCTTTGAATTCCACCAATTTGTAATTTGAGATGTTTGGGACAGTTTCATTCTGAAGAATATACCTGTACCAGGAAGGGGCCTTGCTCAGCAACGACAGGGAATGAATGATAGTATAATTTTTTTTTTTTTTGGCCACACTGTGTGGCTTGCAGGATCTTAGTTCCCCAACCAGGGACTGAACCCACGCCCCCCTACAGTGGAAGCTTGGGAGTCATAACCACTGGACCGCCAGGGAATTCCTGAAATTATAATTTTAATGCTTGTCTACTTTCAAAGAATAGAATATTTGAAGGCACTCTTACAAAGTAAAGTGTTTATTTTCTAACATAACCTGAGTTCATTTTTGGTTAGGTTCAAATTTTAGCAGTAAATTCCTTATGTCCTAAGGCAAAAAAGAGTTTGGGTGGGATGAGAGAGAGAGAGAGAGAGAGAGAGAAGAAAACAAATGTTCACCAGGTGGCATTTAATTAGCTTAATTAGCTTTGGTCTGTTCCTTAAACGTGCATTTTCTATACTTCCTGCTTTCACAATTCATATCTTATAAGCAAGAATTTAGTTTTACATCATTAGCACATAGTTATTTTCCATTAGAATAAAACAGTAATGATCAGTCATCTGGCTGTATAAAGTAATATAAAGATCCCTATTTCTTTAAGAGAAAGTATTTTAAGAGTATAAAGCTTCTGTCAGAGTGGTGAGGCAGCCACATTTTTACAATGTTTTTTATTTTCCTAATGGAAATATAGACAGACTCTTGCTATGTAAACTTTGGATTATTATATTTTATATACTTTGTTTCCAGAAAGAAAAAAAAAAGTAGCAATACGTTAAAAATACAAATTATATCCTGTTGGGATTTTCTCCCTGAGACACTATGAGAAGCATTGAAAATCTTGCCAGGTTACTTCTCATGAGACCCTCAGCCCATTTGTTTAGTACTTTTGTTCTGAGGAATGTTTACTCAAGTATTCAAACTCTGGGAACTGCTAAATCAAATCTCTAAAACCGACAGAACTTTTTAAGTAGAAAAATGCTTGTAAATTTGTTAGGTTTCATAGTTATTGGAATGATGGTTTATCTATGGTTTTCAAACTCTTGCAGCGTCTCTAAGATGAACTATCATAAGATAAACTCTGCTAAAGCCATAAACATGCCTGCCTCTTATAAGAGCCAATATGTGCTATAAACTCATATCATCGTGGTTAAATATATATGTATACTTTCCTTTTCTTCTTTTCTCTCCAAAAGGAAAAGGAAGATAATAATACGTATAACAAGAAACTGAAATTATTAGTTGTCTGTGATGTCATAAATCTAGTAAAAGTATTATATGATATAAAGGATAGAACAAAAAAATTCGTTATGTCCAATAAAAATAGAGATTGGTTTTTAAACAGATATGTTTCATTTTATTATTTTAATTACTATTCAAGAATATATAGTTCTGTTCAATGCGGATCAATAACAAAAAATTTCCAAAAATAAAATAATTTAAAAACTCAATAGCATTTAATGAATGTCTACTATGTGCTGTTCACTGGCTCGGCAATGGTTTATCCAGTCAGCGTAACACAGTTCCTCTCCAGTTCCTTCCCTTTCTGCTTTCCTACCTCTAGCTTTCTTGAATTCCGAGGCCAATAAGAAAACGCGCCACTCAGATATGCTGCTGTGGTGAACATAACCAACCAGCACCAACTACTGCCCATCTCTACCCACTACTTCCTTTGGGTGTAAGCCCATAAATCCCAAGGATGCCCTCAGCCAGCAAAACAGGGATGATGACGTAGGCAAGTCCTAAAGGACACAGGACTCCTTAGCTCAGTTCTGGCTCGAATTCCCCCACCAGTGAGGCCGTCAGAGGTGCACCACAAAGTAAGGCCCTTCCTCCCCAGCGCTCTGCTTCACAGGGACACAAGGCTCTTCCTCTTTGACCTTCACTGGCTCTGTCTCCTTCTTCCATCACAGGTGTCCCCTCTTCCTCCAGTGAATCTCTTGCACACCTCATCCCGTCTCTTGTCTCAGAGGTCTGTTTCAGGAAGGATGCCAACGAACACCAGCCCTTTTTGGCATCTGCCCTTGGGGCCAGGCTACCCTTCTCTGCTTCACTTACCACTGCCTACCAGAAGCTTCCTTCTGACTATTTCTTACCCTCTTTCGGTTTCCTAAGCCCTCCTTCTCTGTGTGCACCACCCAACGCTACCATGTCTCTCTTTCTTATGTAGGTTTGTCACTGTCTGTGTTGTTTCCTGATATATCCTGAATGCTTAAAACCGTGGCTGACACATAGTAGGTCCTCAGTAAGTACTTACTGAATAAATGAATGTTAGTTCTGAGAAAGAATCAACAGTTCTGGAGTCTGCTTCTTTTCTGATAATGTCGCTGCAAACTGACCCATTGCTCCTGACATCTAGTGGCAGGACGGAAAACTGTCCTGAGACCAGAAGTAATTTCACTGGCGGGCTCAAGTCCAAACCGTAGAAAATGTCAGAAGGCCTACTCTTCGGGGCATATAACATTTTATAGGGTTAGTATACTTTTTAGATACTTAACAGGTTATGTATTTATCAGTGAAAACTCCAGTCAGTTCTAGCATGGACAGTCAGTTCTCACTGGATAGAAACCCAGTGAGAAAAGTGTAACCAGCCCCAGCTGGGTAAATGGGTTAGACAGCAAGCTGGATCTGTACCATCATAGAGGTTCTCCAATCCTGACATCCCATCCCATCTACCTACGGCAACAGAAATGGACACATGGAAACATACAACAATTTCAACAAGTTACGGTGTAGCAGCCACAGAACTTGGAATATGGATGAGTCTGGTTTCAATTCCGAGATTCCCAGTGGCCAAATGATGCACTTGAACTCCAAAAGGAGCTTGCACAAGGACCTGGTGAACCATATGCACACCACGCTCTTCCGCTGGAGGACCAGAGAGTGAAACGAGAAAAACACAGGCAGCAGGGAAGACTCATTTTTATCACTTTTTTTCCTGCATTCAACAAATATACTTAAGTGGCACCAATGTGTTCCAGGCACTGTACCAGGCTCTTGGGATACACCAAGGAACAGAAGACAACAATTCCTGCCCTCGGGGAATCAATCTCTCCCTCTTCCCATCCTCCAAACGGGCTACAGCTCTCCAGATGCCCCAGTGTGACAAGGATATGCTGCTTGTGTAACAGGGGACAAAGCCTGCTCTTAACAATGGTTAAGATCTGTAGTAGCTTGGAAAGGAGCAGGGAACTGGGGTCTGTTTTCCTCAAAAGGACACTTCACTAAGCCAGCCACTCCCAGAGACTGAATAAAGTATCAGATTCTCATGAGGGCTGTATTGCCTGAGAAATAGGTCAGAAAATGAAAGTTCATTTTTTGGAGGAAATATCCCAAAGTGCCAGGATCCCCTGAGAAGTTGGGTGGGAATGCGGAGTATCACACTGGCCCTGAGATGATGACAAGAGGAGGTGCGAGGATGTTCAGAGCCCCAGATGGAAAAAAAAAAAAAAGGGAGGCAAGTGTTAGGCACAAATGACCACCCTTAACCTCTTCATGTGGGTAAAACATATGCCTTGAAACCTACTGATTGTAAAAAAGGATGAGAAAGATGGTAGATGTTTATAATTCCTGTACTCAAATTTTAAGACACTCTATGAACTTCTTAGTTTCTAATATGGTGTATACGTATTTCTTGGAGAATACATATCTCCATCATGAAGTTGGCTGAATGCGCCACGGGCTTTGTCGACAGACAGATGTAGATGTAAACTCAACAACAGTAGAATTCCATGACCCTGGACACGCTGTTTTGCCTTTCTGTTCCTCAGCTTCCTTATCTATAAAATAAGTTATAATAGTATCTACCTAAATTCAGTATTATATATGGAAATGCCTGGTATATAACAGAACCCCAAACATGTTAATTTCCTTTTATTCTCTGGGTTGCCATCAACTTCTAGCTCACAAAAATCCATGTACTATGATTTCGCTGGTATTCTCAATCTTAACTGAAGAGGTATAGTTAGAAAAATGTAGGATGTCTCATTGTCTTATTATTTGTTTTGCATTAGACCAGAATTTTCTGTTTCAAATCACTTGCATTGTTTAGGAAAATGGGTATGGCTTGTTCACAAGGTTATCCATTCCATGGTGTCTGCCTCATGTGGTGATTACATAACTTATATTGGTGTTAATCAGCTCCTCCTTCTTGCTACAAGTATCAAAGTTCACAAAGTTTCTACACTTGCAAGAGACACCTAACAGAACACATATCAGTATATTTTTGAAAAGTCGTTTTATAAACTGTAAAATGAATCTTTAGAATGTACTAAGGGCACAAAGCTTTTAGTAAACTGAGTTTGACCACTGATTTTTAAAGGTGATAAAATAAAGCTGCCCTTTTAGGTACACTCCACCCTGCCCGCAGGGTCTGACAGTGCCTTAGCTGAGAATCACTGGCTATGAAGCCCCTCTTACTGATCAAGTATGGTGTCTGAAGTGGGATCTTTTGCAATAACCCCGCACATCCCAACTCTCTACTCCCCAGACCCAGATTTCCTTTAAGAGTATGTTTGGGGATGCTACAAAAAAGACTTTCCATTGAGACCCTTAAAAGACAGCATCTTTATGGGAAGTTTCTTGTATTGGTTGACACGGGAACGATTTTAGAGCCAGAGATGGTCTCAGGCAGCCTCACCAAATTTCCCACGGACCTAGAATAAGTATGGTTGGAGCAGCCTGGTTTTCCCTTGGTTTTGAGAAAGGCCCCGAGATGAGCTAGAAGAGAGCTGGCCGACACGAGGGGTCTCTCGGCCGAGAGGAGGTGGTGCTGGAATGGCTGCGGGGTGGACATGCGACTGATGTAAAGGCAGACTTTTCAGAGAAGAATAACAGAAACTGAGAACCAGACGGGCCTGTGTAAACCACACCTGGTAGCTGTGTGGACAGTTTCCAGACGAGAACCAGATGTCCGGTCCCAATGCTGAGCTATGACGTAAGCTCACCGGCTCTTTGATGCCAAGCTGGGGAGGCTGGGGAAAAGCGACATCTCAAACTGATGGTATTATAACCTGAAATTGAGTTTACCTGGCATTGACTAAATAAAAGTCTCTTCCTTCAAGTGGAATAGAAGTCCAGGATAGAGATTCAATTTAGTAATAGAAAAAAGAGTATCTTTTTTAAACATGTTTTTAGAGTACATTGAGTTCACTGGCAAATGTGTACTACACCTTCCCGAAATTTCTCCTGCATTCCTCCTGTCAGTATTTTCCAAACAGCGTTTTGTGAGACACTAATTCTGTGACATATTAGCAGATATTCCGGAGAAAGCAACGATTTCCCTAATAAATAATTTCGGGGAAACACTGTATAGTACGTTAAAGTTCTAAAAGATCTTGCAAAACGAGAACCGTTCCACTTTTCTCTCAGCTAACGTTTTCCCGTATCATTTCGATACAACCTATTTCTTATTTGCCAAGCATCAATAAACATCTCTGAGGAAACTACCAGTCTGTAGAAAACTTTGGCAACGCTCTTCCGCCAATAGGAACATATAATTTCCATCCCTGTCTCTTCAGTTTAAAACAGTGTGTTTGTAATTGATCTTTGCCTCATTTTAAATGAACTGATTCAACAAGCATTTTGTGATCTCCTACTGTGTGCCCCGTGTTAACTAGACGGTTCTGGAACTTCTCCTACTATGTGCCCGTGTTAACTACCGGATTCTGGAACTTCTGCAGGCTTTGTTTCCCAGCTTTACCGAGATGTAATTGACACGTAGTGCGTGATGACTGCATACACTCATGTGTTGTGAGCTGAGTGCCACGTGCTTGCTAACCCTCCACCAAAGCTTGCTCTCACTGCCATCAGGGTGGGAGTGTGTGGGGGTGCGCCATTCGGGCCACCGGGGGTGCCGGGGGTGCCTGTCGGGGGGTCCGTGGGCAAGATGTCCCAGTGCCTCCTGGGCTGGCCTCCCGATGGAGCCCGGCATTTAGCGGGTAGGATCCATTTTCCTTTGCTGACAGTCACGCAGTTCACAACTAGGAGTTCTGGGTTGGGTGAGAGAGAAACGGGCCTCTCTCACACTGTCCTACACGGCTGGGGAAGCCGACGTACTCTCACGCTCTCACTTTCTCACACAGGAGAAATCCTGGGCCGAGAAGGGCTCTCTCCGCAGTGAGCTGGGCTGCCTTGGGGGAGGGAAGATGTCGGGGAAGTCAAAGTGTTCCTCTTACCCCCTCCAATGAGTCCAAATTTGGATTTCTTTTGACCCTAACAGTGTGTTGGAAGTTCTCTGTTGCACTGCTGGACAAAGGCTGTGTCATCTCACAGCGCTCGTCTATCAGTGTCTGCAGAGACGCCTGGACCATGGCCAAGAGGGGCCAGAGCCGGCTCACAGGCTGCTTGGGGGGCCGCAACTGGGGCTGAGGTCGGTACATCTGTTGTCCTGCACAGGCACAGGTGAGGCCCCTCCCAGGGCCCTTGGAGTATGGCCCTCACAGCTCCCGCACAGGCCCTTTTGTCCATGGACGGTCACCAAACTGTTGTTGTCGATACACAAAGGGACGTCGTATTTGACCATCTTGCTATTTCTAAGGAGTTTTAGTGGTTTCAATAATTCTTTCTTAAAAACTGTATGATGTTCCCTTTTTCAGTACAAGTTCACATCATGGACTCTTCGTGTAAGAAAATCAATCCATCTCCGGCCTGCGCGGCTTCACCCTCCTTAGGCGACCTGGTGCCTCCCTGCTCCTGGGAGGTTACCATGCCGATGCCAAACTTAGTGTGGACACCCGATCAGCGTAGCGCACTACAGCCCAGATCTCCTGGGCTCACGCGATCCTCCTGCCTCAGCCTCCCGAGTAGCTGGGACTACAGGCGAGCGTGGTACATATATGCAATGGAATCTTACTCAGCCATTAAAAAGAATAAGATATTCCTGTTTCACCCCTAAACAGGAATAAAGACACAGACTTACTAGAGAATGGACTTGAGGCTATGGGGAGGGGGAAGGGTAAACGGTGACAAAGCGATAAAGAGGCATGGACATATATACACTACCAAAAGTAAGGTAGATAGCTAGTGGGAAGCAGCCGCATAGCACAGGGAGATCAGCTCGGTGCTTTGTGACCGCCTGGAGGGGTGGGATAGGGAGGGTGGGAGGGAGGGAGACGCAAGCGGGAAGAGATATGGGAACATATGTATATATATAACTGATTCATTTTGTTGTGAAGCTGAAACTAACATACCATTGTAAAGCAATTATACTCCAATAAAGATGTTAAAATAAAAAAAAAAAAAGAATAAGATAATGCCATTTGCAGCAACATGGATGGATGTAGAGATTGTCACACTAAGTGAAGTAAGTCAGACAGAGAAAGAGAAATATCGTATGATATTGCTTATATGTGGAATCTAAAAAGAAATGATACAGATGAACTTATTTACAAAACAGAAACAGATGCACAGACTTAGAGAACAAACTTAAAATATAAAAAATGATAATATTTAAAATAAAATATAAAGCGTATGCAATGCAAGCACATTCTTGAAGATTTAGTTCTGCCATTTCTTTCTATAGGAAATCACCCTGATGACCTCCCTCCACCCTATGACTCTGCTATGCGCCTTTCTCTGTGTCCCTGTGATATCCCGTATACACTTCTATCATTACATTTACTGTCTTGTGCTTATTGCTTTATATACCTGTTTCCCACAGTCTAAGGTGTGCTTATTGTTGGCTAGCGTTGCCTTGTTTGTTGTTGTACTGCTAAGGCTCGGCGTAATACCTGGCATATAGTAACCATTCAGTAAAGCTGATTGTCTAACTGTGCTTCTTTTCTGATGCCTAAGTTTAAATATGTGCATGTAACTTTGATGGATAATAGTAGATTGAAATTATTCATAGTGCCTCAGACTAATGGAGAAAAAAGTGAATCCCAGTTACCTACAATCTCCTATCCTGCAGTTTGTCCTCCAGCGAAGATCACACAGACAGTTATAGGAGAAAGCCGTATATAACTTAGGCGATCATTTGATAAATAACAAAAATTGCTCTGTAGAAAAAATGCTATAGTGTGAATAGTACAAACAGGCTGTTAATTCTCTTGTTATAAAGTGACAGATTCACAACTAAATAAGGAAGTTGAAACATTCATTTGATATATACAGTCGTGGTAATATCTGAGGATTTGGAGGTCCTTGAATAAAAGGATATAGTACTAGACGCGATGTATACTGATGAATTCTACTGATGGTTCCTTCAATGACAGAATAGTTTGATCAAAAAGCCACAAAGTTGCCCACTGAGATACACAGAGGAAAAAGTGGAGATTCATTAATACTTCAAAGGTGAACTTGCCCAGTGCTGACGACTCACACAGCAGGAACTCTGGGTTATGTAAATGATGCCTTCATTAAGGTACAAAAATATTTTGCAAATTACGGGAGGTCAGAGATGGTGATTGACTGGGGTTGCCTATGAACTCGTTCATTAACATTCTACACCTTCATACCAGAGAATCAACCTGACCACTGAGAAGGACGGAATGAAGAAGGATGGCATTTTCATTAAGACTCCTATTCATGCAAGATACTGGGTGATAAATTACATATATAATATATATTATACATATAATTATATAATATGATTATAATATATAATTATTATATAATATAAATCATAATATATATATATATATACACACACACACACTTTATTTAATGAAAAACTTGTAAGTACTTAGTGTCAGTCTCTTCTGATACTTGAGTCCACTAGACGTGTGTATTATCACATGGCATTTAAAATCTTGGGTCCTGAAAATGCAGGTACCTGCATTTCAATCTGCTCCTTGTTCGATAGCTCTGTGGCTTTAGGCAAGTCCCTCAACCTCTTTCTATAGCTCATTATATCCTCATCCTTTAAATAGGGAAAAAATAATGCCCACTTTGTAAGTTAGCAGTGACTTCAGTAACTCCTGAATATGTGTTACTAATATTATAATGAATGCCTCAATCTATCCTGAACCATTTACGATATTTTATCTATATTGTAAAGTTATAATGCAGTATACAAAAATTATGTGGTTCTAGTGCCTATTAGAAAATATCAATGGGAAAGAATAGAAAATACAGTAAGTAAATACATTGTTGGTCTCATTTTTCTTCCCAGTCTTATTGAGACATAATTGATATATAACATTGTATTAGTATTAGGTATACAACATAATGATTTGATATAGGTATGTATTGCAAAATGATTACCACAATAGGGTTAGTTAAAACATTCATCACCTCAATTTTTTTTTGCCAGTGATGAAAACTCAAGATCTACTCCCTTAGTGACTTTCAAATATACACTACAGTACTGTTAGCTACAGTCACCATGCTGTACTGTTGATCTCATTTTATAGCTGAGCATACTAGACATGAAATATATCACATGGTGTTTAAGAGCTTGGGTCTTGTTTTGAATATAACAAATATGGCATTTTAAACAGTGAGAAAATTGGGGGTTATTCAATGATACTGGAAAATTGGTTTAAGCATTGAATAAAAGTGCATTTATAGTCTCAAATGTTAGGCTAAAATAAATTCAAGATGGTGAGACCAACAGTTGACTCCCAGTTCTACATTCCCCTAACTTTCCCTTTGCCAAGGTAAAGACTATATTTCCAAGTGTCATTGGTCGAATTATGAACCCCCAAATTTATATGTGAAGTCCTAACCTCAGTGCCTTGGAATGTGACCTTATTTGGAAATAGGATCACTAAAGATACACTTAGTTAACATGGAGTGATTAGGGTAGGTCCTAATTCCCTATGACCGGTGTCCTTATACAAAGGGGAAGTCTAGGCACAGAGACACGCACACAGGGAGAACAGCAGGTGATGATGGAGGTCGAGGTCAGGCTGACACTCCTACAAGCCAAGGAACAGGAAAGCCAACGATGACTGCCAGCAAACCACCAGAAGTTAGAGGAGAGCCTGGGAACAGGTCCTTCCTCAAGCCTCAGATGCAAACCATCTCTGCCAACACCGTGATCTCGGACTTCAAGACTCCAACACTGTGATATAACGCATTGCTGTTGTCTACGTCACCCGTCTGTGGTACTTTGTCCTGGCAGCCCTAGCAAACTAAGACACCCAGTTTCCATTGCAGATGTGGCTGTGCAAAGAAGTCCCAGACATACTGGCATGAGTAAAATATTATGTGAAAGTCCTGGATGGCTTTCTTTAAAAAGAAGGGGAAAGAGAAGAAGAACAAGAAGAGGAAGAAAAAGAAGAGGAAGAGGAAGAAGAAGAAGAAGAAGAAGAGGAAGAGGAAGAGGAAGAAGAGGAAGAAGAGGAAGAAGAAGGAAGAAGAAGAGGAAGAAGAGGAAGAGGAAGAAGAGGAAGAGGAAGAAGAGGAAGAAGAGGAAGAAGAAGAAGAGGAAGAAGAAGAAGAGGAAGAAGAAGAGGAAGAAGAAAGAAGAGGAAGAAGAGGAAGAGGAAGAGGAAGAAGAAGGAGGAGAAGAAGAAGAAGAAGAAGGAGAAGAAGAGGAAGAAGGAGAAGGAGAGGAAGAGGAAGAGGAAGAAGAGGAAGGAGAAGAAGGAGAAGGAGAAGGAGAAGAAGGAGAAGAAGAAGAAGAAGAAAGAAGAAAGGAAGAAGAAGAAGAAAGAAAAAGAAGGAGAAGGAGAAGGAGGAGAGGAAGAGGAAGAGGAAGAAGAGGAAGAAGAAGATACTTGTTCTCTTCTCTCCCTGTCTCCTTTGCACAGATTGGAAAAGTAACTGTTTTTCTGGTGACCCAGCTTTGATTCTGTGGGTTAGGGAGAAAAAAGTTGAAATAGAGAAGCAACTTGATGGACAAAGGTCCCTAGAAGACCGGATATACCAAACTGCTTCCCTGTGTCAGACCACTGGTCTACATCTAGAACATTATGTGAGAAAGAATTAGTTTCTCTCACTTTTGAGCAACTCTATTGTGGGTGCTTGTTGTATGCTACCCCCTTGCTAATACAGTGGATTAAAAAAAGATAAATGTGAAAAATGAAATTAAAAGTTAGTATTTATCTGACTACATGTATATGTAACTTCAAAGCTAAAAACTTTATGGGTAAGAAGACCTTTTAAACATAAAAACAAAGTAAAAAATCAAAAGAGGCAAGGTTTCTCTATTTGTCTACAGAGAAATTTTTAAATTCTATACATCAAAACAAAGAACTAGTTAAGTAACATGAAACTGGCAAAAATATTTTAAATGTATGCTAGACAAATGTTTGTGTAAACACCCTATAAAACTCTTAACAACAAAAAAAGTGATCAACATCACAAAAGTTAAAACCCCATATCAAGTAGGCAAAGTGAAAAAGTGAAAGCAAGCTATCCACAATTAGAAGAAATTCAGGGCACTCTTCTGTCGCACTGGTAGTAAGAGTGTAAATTGCTGTCGTCTCCTTAGGTGGTTACTTGACAACATGCGTCAAAAAGCTGGGCCATGTCGTTCACACTCTTGGGACCAGAAGCTCCGCTTTTAATCTTAGAGAGTTTACCCGAGAGCAACAAAAGATACATATTCACGGCAGTGTTACTAATGACAGCAAAAATCAGAAATAAAAAGTCCAGTGGTCGGTTTTAAAGTCGGTTATGTGCAAAATGCCTGAGGGAATTACAGCACATTTCTAGGATGCAAAATTCCTGTTGTTAAATTTATCTATACATGTGTATGTGTATATATATATTATATAGATATATAATGCCATAGAGAGTGTTTATGACTTTCTACTAGGTGAAGCAGTAATTTGTTAAGAAAAATTATGAAAGTTTAATACTGATTTTCTCTGTTGCTGACATTATTAACTATCCTTAACATTTTTTTTTGCTTTTGACTTTCATATGTTCAAATTATATAATCAGAAAAGAAAAATCTCACCGCTCACCCAAAAAAATGCTACAGCCACCCAATTTCAATACGAACACCACACCCACAAAAGTCTTTCGATTTACCCAGGATGTAGGCAAAATCCCCTTTGAACTGTACACTTACAAACTGCATGAAATACATATTAAAAATGTTTTACATGAAGGAATAACATTATTAAGTTATAGTAAGTCACAGTCTTGCTCCTCCCTCCCTTGTTATTTCATCCTGAGCCTTCAAACCACGCCCCACTTATCCTGACACCTGTGTGGATGCCACCGAGCAAAGCAGCCAGGATGGAAGAGGCGCTACCTTCCCCAGGGGCTCCTGTATCAGGGGACCCGCCCTCCGTGAAATGGACCTTCATGCAATAGAATATTATGCAGCTGTTACCAAACTGAGGCGGGTCTACCGTGCTGCTCCTATGTAAAAGTTCCAACCTCTGTCATCAAACAGCAATAAAAAGGCCAAACATAATATGTTCCCTAGTTTCCATCTGTATGAAAAGGTGTGTGTGGCAGACACACACTCACATATGAACTAGAATATGGAGAGCATCTCTGGGAAGGCGGATTGGAGGCTGGCTCACGGATGAAGAAGCTGTCTGCTTTCACTGTACATCCTTCCACAGCGTTTGAATTTCCTCCATGTGTATACATAGCTTTAAAACCAAAAGCCAAATAAAAGAAAGCAAACAAGAAGCCAATCCCAGTTCAAACAGAAAATATACCATTATCTTTAAAAATGAGGTTTACAACATTTAAAAACATATTCATGTTTTTAAGATTCAAAATCTTCAAGTTCATTAAACTAGAGGACATAATATTTGTCCATTCCTTCTTTCAGCAGGAAGGCAGCGTGTGGTTATTAAACACCTTCTGTATGTGACATGGGCTCCCTGTCTACAAGCTCGTGGTCCAGTGGGAGAGATGGGTATGTAAATAAATATTTCATATACAAAGTTACTTTAAAAATAACAGAGGATTATATAAGCGAGGATGTAGGCACAGAGGAGAGAGTGGACAACACTGTACTATCATGAGTGTCAGTCACTAACTCTAACAAGAGTCAGAGAGATAGCTTAACCGAGCGTTGACAACGCTACATCTTGAAGATGCGGTAGAAGGTTGGCTGGAAGATTATGAGAATGGGGCTCCCAGGTGGGGGAACAGCAGGTGCAAGTGCACCGAAGCAGGAAACTGAACGGACCAGGCATGAAGCTGCTGTTTAAGAATCAATTCCATGACAGTCAAATATTAAATATACTAATAATACCTAACATTTATTGAACACTTAGTATATGTATATTGACAGGCACTGCTCTAAATGTTTGACATGGTACTACCTCATTTCACCTTCACAATAATGAAGGACGCTTATTATCGTAATTCTTTGAGTGAAAAAAACAGAGACTGGAAGAGCTCTAATTAGATCGCCCAGAGTCACAAAAATAGTAATTGGTAGAGCTGGGATTTGAACCTAGGTTTTTCTGCGTCTAGAGACACTTTTAATCACTACCCCATCTTGTCACCTGTATAAAATCTCATAGAAAAATACAAGCCACTATATGCTATTTGGGGTGTGTGTGTGTGTGTGTGTGTGTGTGTGTGTGTGTGTGTGTGTGTGTGTGTGTGTGTGTGTGTGTGTGTGTGTGTGTGTGTGTGTGTGTGTACTTTTTATTGAACTATTTAAGAAAGTAACACTTTTCCTGCTCTCAAGATTTAATCATTGAATATTTAGTAGATTATCAGAAAGAATCAGAAGAAACACATTTTAAATCCTTATGTTTTTCCCTTCATCATTAGTGAAAAATTACTTCAATTACTCTTTAGGAAGCACTTTGTTTATCTATACTCACAGGAATTGTAGATTACTTCTTTAATTTGAAAAGCTAATCAAAAATTAAAGTAAAACCTTCACTTCCATCCTCTGAAATATCAATGAATAAAGGGAAACAATAGTTGTGTGGTTCAGTGTGCTATCTACCAGAAAGTTCTAGTAGCCTGCACTCAACAGATTGACAGTTAAATAATAAATAAATTAAAAGTAAAATAATAATCACGATTCATAATTATATCCCTAAGGCTTTGTAGGTTCCCCGAATGCTTCTGAATTATCAACTAAGCCATGGTTAGACTATTTTTTAATAAATTGGATTTCATTGTATTTTAAATTCCTTAAAAATTGTCCATGTAGGCAAGGTATCTGGTAACCATAAAATCTGATTAACCCAAATATCTTCTGCCTGACTCACAGCATACTGCAGTCTGCTGTATAGATCTGCTCTCTTATGCATTTGGAGAACTGCCAGGTGTTTCCACGTTCTTTGCAGAACACTGACTATTGATAAATGTTACATCCTCACAACACAGGCGTCCCTGCCACACAAATGATCTAGAGGGGCCCTCCCAGCCTACCTATTAGACCCTAAATACATCCATTTAGGCTGACAGAGAACTGTCTGCTTGGATTATACAATGGTTTAGGAAAGAAAGTTTTCATAAGTGCTTGCCTCATAGTTCGTAATCCTGCATTGAATCGTTCATATACTAATTTATTACCCATGTCACGATCCAGATTTATATCTTTGCAGAGCTGTGGACCAACTGCTTATTCACGTTCAGGAATCACATCGGTGGTGGGTTTCACAAGCCTCGTGGAATTTATTGTTGAACTCGGTTGTGGAATGATCAGTCCTTTGACAGGGCATCATACTTTGTAAGTTCAAATCTATATTTCTGTCCACAAGATCGAGTGTGTTGACAAATTTTTGGCATAGAACTTCTATATTCTGTGTCAAGTGAGACTCTTGTCTGATGCTTTTACAAAGTCCTTGTGAAATGGATCTCCCATAGAGATTTTCTCATACACTCTTTCAATACCTGAACTTTCACCATAGTACTTTGGCATCAAAAATCAAATCCCTTCAAAGTCTCTGGAGAGTCACTCTCCCAACTGCTTTGGAAACCATGAAAGAGAACAAATTCACAGACTTGTCTGAAGAACAGTACTGGTGGCCTTAGCAATCACTGAAGGAATATACAAACCACCAGCTTCAACAGAGTGAAAGTTCCTTTGCTCTCTTATATCTTTACTTCTGCAGATCCAGTGAGAATCTTTGCTTTAATTTTAGTTTCAAATTTTTAATTTTAATATTTAGAGAGGTGTGTATTTTGCCTATCACATTCAATTTTTATGGAGTAACTTCAAAAATTTTTAATTGCTTTTAAAAATTTAATATATTTTCAGCATGTAGTTGCTCATATATTTAAGTACAATCTGATACATAAAAGACAAAAAGGGGGCTGTTTACTTTTTTTTTTACATCTTTATTGGAGTATAATTGCTTTACAATGGTGTGTTAGTTGCTGCTGTATAACAAAGTGAATCAGCTATACGTATACATATATCCCCATATCTCCTCCCTCTTGTGTCTCCCTCCCTCCCACCCTCCCTATCCCACCCCTCTAGGTGGTCACAAAGCACCGAGCTGATCTCCCTGTGCTATGCGGCTGCTTCCCACTAGCTATCTATTTTACGTCTGGTAGCGTATATATGTCCATGCCACTCTCTCACTTCGTCCCAGCTTACCCTTCCCCCCCGCCATGTCCTCAAGTCCATTCTCTACGTCTGCGTCTTTATTCCTGTCCTGCCACTAGGTTCATCAGTACCATTATTATTATTATTATTTTTTAGATTCCATGTATATGTGTTAGCATACAGTATTTTTCTCTTTCTGACTTACTTCACTCTGTATGACAGACTCTAGGTCCATCCACCTCACTACAAATAACTCAATATTGTTTCTTTTTATGGCTAACAGTCCATTGTATATATGTGCCCCATCTTCTTTAGCCATTCATCTGTCGATGGACACTTAGGTTGTTTCCATGTCCTGGCTACTGTAAATAGAGCTGCAATGAATATTGCGGTACATGACTCTTTTTGAATGATGGTTTTCTCAGGGTATATGCCCCGTACTGGAATTGCTGGGTCACATGGTAGTTCTATTTTCAGTATTTTAAGGAACCTCCATACTGTTCTCCATAGTGGCTGTATCAATTTACATTCCCACCAGCAGTGCAAGAGGGTTCCCTTTTCTCCACACCCTCTCCAGCATTTGCTGTTTCTACATTTTCTGATGATGCCCATTCTAACTGGTGTGAGGTGATACCTCATTGTAGTTTTGATTTGCATTTCTCTAATGATTAGTGATGTTGAGCGGCTTTTCATGTGCCTCTTGGCCATCTGTGTGTCTTCTTTGGTGAAATGTCTATTTAGGTCTTCTGCCAATTTTTTAATTGGATTGTTTGTTTTCAATCTGATGGCATGTATAACACAGTATCAAACAAGGAATTGGTCTTGGGTGACTATGCAAGGATTATAGCCATCATCTTCTAAATACTGACCTTTTGGCCCGCTGACCTTGTCTTTTGAACACACAGTAAAGAAAATAATAGTGATTCAAAGAGTAACTCCTCCTCATTCTTATTTGTTTATTAAGCAAATAATACTAGGTACCTATTATGTTCTATGTAAGACATGACACAATTTTTTCCCAATATTATTGTTTTGGCCACGTATATTTTAAATTTCCACCAAGAGCGATAATGCGGAAAGAGTTCAGAATGTAGAAATTTTAAAAAATAGAGATACATCTATGACTAAACTATCAGTAATGAGAATTTTCATATCAAGGCTGTAGGGGAAAGAGGTAATATTATATGAAATCAAAGAGTTTTGGAGAGCTTTAACAGGGTAAGAAAGGTTACATTTTCTCATTATACTGAATTTGGTATACCATGCACTTGAGATGTTGCAAGTTATAAAGTCTCAACTTAAAATTGAAGACAACGCACCTTGTCGAAGAAGAACAAATGAAAAATGTTATGAAGTCTCACGGTAATGACCCGCTGAGAAAAGAGGAACATATTAATTTTATCAAAAGTGCGTCAACACTTCAGGATGAATAATCCAGGAGAATAAAGTGAAGAATCGAGGTGGGGTTAGAAAAATAAAGTGAGCAGCGGATGTGTTCACAGCGGCTATCTTTATAGGCTGAGTAGTGCCTTTACTAGGGATACATGTGAAAAATCAGGTGTGGTAAGAAAGCATCCAGACTATACAACCAAAACAAATCACATGAGTCTTGAGACAATAAAGAAAAGGTTGGATTCTTAACATCTACTTTCTTAACTCACTGGTAGAACAGCAATTAGGTGTATGTTAATGTTAATCAAAGTTTATAAATTGTCTCCAATAAAGATGTTTAAAAAAAGCTTATAAATTGTGAAATCTTCATAAGATTATGTTGTAAAATTGATATATTCAACGTTATTCAATTTGGAAAAAAAAAACACACAAATTAGAATCTACTGAACACCCAATTAGTAAGTCATCAGGCGTGAAATTCCACTTCAATTCAATACATCAGTCTCTTACAATATAAAAAAATTCTCTCAGGTAGTGAAGATATATGGAAGGATAAAGTACATGGAAAATTCTACAATTCTGAGGAAGAAAATAAAAATAAGTTGTCTAAAATATTCTTTAATTATCATCAGCTAAGCTATCGCAATGTGAACCACAAGGCCTACGGACTTAGAACCTAAATCATCCCTAGAGTAGTAGTAAACGTGAAAATCTGAATACTTTTTGAATTTGTCAGTGAGTATACCTTAAGGTCTATACGGCATGGCTGGCACTGGCTGGTTAATTATTTACCAATGTCCATCGTCTTTCTGCCAGCCTCACTGCCAAACGACATTACCCATTTTTCCTTGGAGTGAAGTGTGTGCTTATAACTGAATTCTGGCCAACAGTATGTGGGTGAAAGTGATGTATGCTAATCCCTGATGTCTTCCATCCTGACCCTCCAACTTCTTTCTTTTCATTCAACATCTTGTCAAGTGCATAGGACACAGGGGAGAATTGCAAAGACTTATGAGATGGTAAGGGCACAGACAGAGGGAGCAAGTGTCCATTAACACATGGAACAGAGAATGAATTGATTTGCGTCAGACCTGAACTTGAACTAATCTTTGTTATGTTTAGCCATTGAAATTGTTGGAGCTCTAGGTCGGCTGCCCCTAAATGTGCCACAATGGCATATTGATGATTCTGAATTAAAGTTACTTAAGGTATGGCCATAAAAGAGGGACATTCTGAACCTCCTTTCTGTCCCCTGCTGAAAGCAGGAAATAAATCTCTCACGTGAAAGGTGCACTTCCTGCATCTGGAAGTAGAAGGACACCCTTACGCCAGAGACGGTGAGTTCAGGCTGAGAGGCCTATACAAACGAACCTTGTGGCTTCTTTAACGTACTACCCCAAGCCCAAAGTCTGTGTAGATTCTTCACTCATCGAGCATCCCAAATCTAAGCTTCTTTGTCCCGTCAGTTCCTTACAAACTTACTGTTTCTTTGTCTAAGGAGTAAAAAAGCTCCCTACTTTGGTCACTTCTTGGGCCCCATTTCTAGGCGACCTCCAAGTGTGCGAATTAAAATTTGTTTCTTTTTCTCCTGTTACTCTGTCCTGTGTCAATTTTATTATTAGTCCAGCCACAAGAATTCAAGAGGGAGAGGAGGGAAATTTCCTTTTCCCAGACAAAATGTTAGGGATATCTGTAACAAAGCTGGGTTAACGCAGTGAATACACAAGGAAAAGCTCGGGTTGGAAATAGAAGTCACTTGCTTTATGAAACTGTAAATAAGTTAACTCACAATGAATAATTTTGTTTTCTTAATTAAACATGGTTGCTTGTTGAGTTGTTTAAATTTGATTCCAGATTTCTATATACTGATTATACCTTAAATAAAACAATCACAGGAATTAAGACAGTTGAAGAAGAATCTTAAGAAAAGCACTTTTCTGTCCACTTAGAATGAGAAGCAACTGATTTTTAGCGGCGAAGATAATATATTCTAGAATGAGACAGAACTTGATTCGTATCTCAGCTCAAGCCGTCACCAGCTATGTGACCTTCGTCCAGTTTCTGAACCTCCACAGCTCTTAACTTCCTCATCTGTAAAGTGAGCAAAATAATAGCACCGACTTCATGGTTCTGAGGATTAAATGTGGCAACGCATTTAGGGTCCTTGGTCTGCCTGTCACATAGAAATCACTCTAAAAGTGTTAGCACTTATTACTGTTACTACTAATAAAAGCTAATGTGCTGGAAAAGGTTCATACTTTACAAAACATTTGACCATGTAAAGTGATAAAAACATTACTAGTTAAATTGTGTCTTAGCAGCTTTAAGTGATGACATTTAATCTGCCTAAGGTAAACAACAAATGTAGTGATGACTCAAATAAACAGATTTTATAACAGATAACAATACAAGGGTATAAAGCCCTCAGAGCTAGATTACCTATGTAGACCTTTTTTTCTTAAAGGCCACTTGCATCCATACAGGCTAATACTTCAAAGCGACTATTCAACAGGTTAACTTCTGTAAGAACGTTTTCCATTAAAAATAATCTGAGATGCATTATTGTACATCAAGCACTCTCGTATTGAGACATTGCTTTTCAATACATTTCAGAAGGTTAGGTTAGTCGAGGAATGAAATATTCCCTGAGAGAAATGGAAAATAGATTATGGAAATGGGTACAATGTCTGGTTTGGAACTACAGTCATAAAACAATAATTTTTCTTAATTTTAGGGAAAATGTATCTTAGGTTCAGGATGGACTAGATTGTCCTGAATCTCCTCAATTTATGCTCTCTTCACAAATAGCAACTTATAATTATTTTCTGCCTCATCAAATTATTTATTTTTGTTTTTGAAGTAGAGTTGATTTACAATATTGTGGTAGTTTCAGGTGTACAGCACAGTGATTCAGTTTTATATATATGTGTGTGTGTGTGTATATATATATATATAATTTTTCAGATTCTTTTCCCTAATAGGTTATGACGAAATACTGAGTATACTTCCCTATGCTATACAGTGGGTCCTTGTTTTTTATCTATGTTATATATAGTAGTGTATATGTGTTAATCCCAAATGCCTAATTGATCCCTCCTTTTCCCTTTGGTAACCATAAGTTTGTTTTCTATGTCTGTGGGTCTGTCTCTGTATTGTAAATAAGATCATCTGTATCTTTTTTATTTTTTAAGATTCCACATAAAAGCGATATCATGGGATGTTTGTCTTTGTCTTAATGTCACTTAGTATGATCATCTCGAGGTGCATCCACGTTGCTACAAATGGCGTTATTTCATTCTTTTTCATGGCTGAGTAATATTCCATTGCGTGTGTGTGCACATATACATACATGCACATATGTATATGTATATATATGTAACATCTTCTTTATCCGTTCATCTGTCGATGGACGTTCCGGTTGCTTCCATGTCCTGGCTACTGTAAATAAATAGCTTCCATGAGCTGCCCACTAGCTCTCTGGCCTCATGCCTCTCCCCCTACCTACTCCAAGCCTCCAGCTTTGCCCAGAGGACATTTCCTGCCTCCGCATCTTCCCACACATCATTCCCTCTGCTCGGATGTTCTTCCAGGCTCTTGTTCTTCAGAGTCAAACTAACGGTTACTCCTTTTGAAAAGAGTTCTTTGATGCTTTTTGGAGAAACTCTATGCTCCCAAAGCTCCGTGGGTGAACTTCTAGTACAGCTCTGTCTACTGAATGTACTGTCATCTTCTCTGTCCCACTCTTATCACTATACCACAAGTACATGGAAGAGATTATGTTTTATTTCTTCTTGCATCTTTAGTGTCTGAAGAGAGTCCACGTCCAACTCATAGTGGCCGAATCAGTCAGTACACAGGCAGACCTGGGAGATACTGTGGGTTTGGTTCGAGATGAGCACAACAAAGTAAATATCACAATAAAGCAAATGTGGCAATAAAGCGACTCACACGAATCTTTTGGTTTCCCAACATATATAAAAGTTACGTTTACACTAGACTAGTCTATTAAGTCTGCACTAGCATTATGTCTAAAAAACAATGTACAGACCTGAACTAAAAACCACTTTATTGCTGAAAAAAGCTCACCAACATCTGAGCCTTCAGTGAATTGCTATTTTTGCAATAGTAACATGAAAGACCACTGATCACCATAACAAGTATCACCATAATGAAAGAGCTTGGAATATTGTGAGAATTACCAAAATGTGACACACAGACGCGAAGTTAGCAAATGCTGTTGGAAAATGGCATCAATAGACTTGCTCAAGGCTGGGTTGCCACAAACGTTCAATTTGTAAAACGGGCAGTTTCCGTGAAGCACAATGAAGCCAGGTGTGCCTGTAATTCAAGCCCCTGCGTGTTATTTAGGGGTGTCTGTGTCTTACACTTGTGGTCATATTTAAAACAAAATTCTTTCTCAGTATTTTTGTCAAACAGATCCCATGACACCAGCATGTTTGCTTTTCTCAAGTTTGGTTTTCCCCTCTGAGAAGATCTCTTCACAAGCATGGGCACCAAAAGCACTTGTTTTTGGTGAGTCTCATACAAATACATCATGAGGGAATTTGCAAACACAGATTGTAAGTCGACCCTCTTGGGCCTCAGGGTGTCTCTCATTATCAGCATCGAATCATTATTGTCCTGCCCGTGGCTGGATGATTCCTCAACACTGATAAAACTCGGGCACGGAATATCATTGCCCGAAGCTGCTGATCACTGAGCATGTTTTATTATTTTACATGATCTCTACTGGGTTTTCTTCTCCCTGTAAACAGACTTTAGTCTTCACTAGGTTTGTATTTTAAAAAATGTTTATTGGTGTATAGTTTTTTAAAAACTTTTTATTATATTTATTTATTTATTTTTGGCTACGTTGGGTCTTCGTTGTGGCACACGGACTTTCTCTGGTTGCGGCGAGCGGGGGCTACTCTTCATTGCAGTGCACGGGCTTCTTACTGCAGTGGCTTCTCTTTGCTGTGGAACACAGGCTCCTGGCGCATGGGCTTCAGTAGTTGTGGCATGTGGGCTCAATAGTTGTGGCTCGCGGGCTTAGTTGCTCCACAGCATGTGGGGTCTTCCCGGACCAGGGCTCGAACCCATGTCCACTGCATTGGCAGGTGGATTCTTAACCACTGCGCCACCAGGAAAGTCCCTATTGGTGTATAGTTGATTTACAATGTTGTGTTAGTTTCAGGTGTACAACAAAGTGAATCAGTTATACATATACATATATCCACTCTTTTTTAGATTCTTTTCCCATATAGGCATTACAGAGTATTGAGTAGGATTCCCTGTGCAATACAGTAGGTCCTTATTACTTATCTATTTTATATATACTAGTGTGTATATGTCAATCCCAATCTTCCAATTTATCCCTCCCCCCACCCTTTATCCCCTGGTAACAGTAAGTTTTTTTTCCTACATCTGTAACTCTATTTCTGTTTTGTAGATAAGTTAATTTGTACCCTTTTTGTAGATTCCACGTATAAGCAATATGTGATATTTTCTTTCTCTGTCTGACTTCACTCAGTATGACAATCTCTGGGTCCATCCATGTTGCTGCAAATGGCATTATTTCCTTCTTTATTATGGCCAAGTAATATTCCATTGCATACACATACCACATCTTTATCCATTCCTCTTTCATGGACATTTAAGTTGCTTCCATGTCCTGGCTGTTGTAAATAGTGCTGCAATGAACATTAGGGCTCATGTGTCTTTACAAATTATGGTTTTCTCTGGATATGTGCCCAGGAATGGGATTGCTGTATCTTAAGGTAGCTCTGTGTTTAGTTTTTAAAGGAACCTCCATACTGTTCTCCATAATGGTTATACCAATTTACATTTCCACCAACAGTGCAAGAGGGTTCCCTTTTCTCCACACCCTCTTCAGCATTTATTGTCTGTAGATTTTTTGATGATGGCCATTCTGACAGGTGTGAGGTGATACCTCATTGTAGTTTTGATTTCCATTTCTCTAATAATTAGCGATGTTGAGCATCTTTACATGTGCTTTTTAGCCCTCTGTATGCCTTTTTTGGAGAAATGTCTGTTTAGATCTTCTGCCCACTTTTTGATTGGGTTGTTTGTTTGGTTTTTTTTTTTTGATATTGAGCCCCATGAGCTGTTTGTATAATTTGAAGATTAATCCCTTGTCAGTTGCTTCGTTTGCAAATATTTTCTCCCATTCTGAAGGTTGCTTTTGTTTATGGTTTCTTTGCTGTGCAAAAGATTTTAAGTTTAATTAAATCCCACTTGTTCATTTTGGTTTCAGTTTCATTACTCTAGGAGGTGGATCAAAAAGATCTTGCTATGATTTATGTCGAGGGAGTGTTCTGCCTATGATTTTCTCTAAGAAGTTTATGGTAAAGGCGCCATTATCAAGGCCACATATAATGACTGTCCTTGGCCACACCTGGCCTTGTGTCTCCCCATGCTTTCCCCCCCCCCATGCTTTTAATAGACTCCATTGAGCCTGCATCAGAATCACATGGAGGGCTCCTGGGAACACAGGCTGCACGACCCACCCCCCAGTTTCTGATTGGCAGGTTTGGAGCAGGGCTGAGAAATTTACATTTCCTGACAGGTTCCCAGGTGATGCTAATATCGCTGATCTGGGACCTCACTTGGAGGCTCCAGGCTTTACCAGCACGCCTCGGGCCTCGTGCCCTTTGCCAGTTTGCACAGCTAGAGCCACTTAAGTCACTCGTGTTGGCCCTGCCCCAAGCAGGTAGGAAGGAATACAGGCCTTTCATTGGTTCAGTACGACGTAACTTTACGGCAGGTTTGACGTGAGTGGCAGAGCTGAGGCTGTGCTGACTTTTCCGGCTCCTGTAATTCAGCCCTTCCTGGATTCCTCGCTGGACGTGCTATTTCCTCTGGAACTAGGACGCTTTCATTTCCCTGCTTAGTTCCATCTGGAAGCTGAAGACGAGCAGGTAAGTTCACTTCCCACATCTGGGAATCTACCTGGTTGCCTTCGGGACGTTTGTGACCCTAAACTTACCCTGGCGCTTTCGGTTTTCCTGCACTGGTTTCTTTCCACTGCTTGTTGTTACGACTTCGCAGCTTGCCTTTTCTGTACCAGTGAGTCTAGTGTCCTGGGTCTGGAATTCCTGGGCCTGACTTCAACTATCCCAGGCTGCCTTCTCTGCTCTTCGGACACGGGCTGTTTATTCAGTTGAAAATCACTGTTACTATTTCTATGACTGCTGCCCATTCTTTCCCTCTCTTGATTTCTAAACGTGTGTCCAGACCCCTCAACCCCAGGCTCCATCTCCTTCAGGCTCTGAGACTCAGTGCTGGCTTGGTTTTCTTCCTCTGTCAATGTATACTTTTCTGGTAAAATCATGCAACTTGGCTGGAAGGTTCCAATGCCACCTACATGCATGATTTAGATCCAAGTAAGTCAACTATATCTTTTCCTTTCTAAACCTGTGTCAAGGGGGTCTATGCACTTGCTATGCAAAGTGCAGCCTGAGGGCCAGTGGCTTTCAGGATGTTAGGGGAGCCTTTTAGAAATGCAGAGCCTCAAGCCCGACCTCAGATGGACTGAGCTAGAATCCACATTGTAACAAGAGCCCCAGCTGATTTTCATGCACATTGTAAACCACTGCTGTACAGTATAGCACCTACAGGAAAAACTTGTCACCTGAGGCTAACTGCAACTCTCCACCTTACCAATCACTACTTTTTCCAACTTGCTTATTGCCACTGATGTAATTTTACAAACCTGTGTTGGGTGAGTTTCCCGCTGACAGCGTGAAGAATGACCAACAACCCGCGATTCTCAGGAACCCAGAGTCTCTCCGTGTACATCTCACATTGGTTGTTTCTTTTGATAGCTCTTGCACAAGGCCTTTTCAACTGTGTCAACACACCAAAGGGGTATTTCTTTATGCTTCTGGCCATGATCTGATGTGTGCTTGGATGACAGGTAGCCTGAGGGTGCAGGGTGGATGAGTACTGGTCAAGTTCAACAGTAAACTTGAGGTTCTCAGTGTAATGCTGACTAACAGTAGGTGACCATCCAGTCATCTGTCATCAGCATTTATTATGGGAAAGCTGTCGAAAGTGGATCGGGCTGGGTGAAGTAATTCCACTCCGAGGGTCTGTGGCGGGCACCAGCAGTACTGCTCTGGACCGTGAGAGGTAAATGGCTTTGTTGACAGAAACCCACCCCTGATGGAGCAGGACGCCAGCCACTGCACGAGTCCACAGGTCAGGCCCAGCAATAGCGGGAGGGGGCTAATAAGACATATACAGAGTGTCAGAGCCTCAGACAAGACCGCCTCCATGCAGGATAGGGAGACAGCCCCCAGGGGAAGGGGGCTGCCTCATGAACCTGGACACCCAGGTGGACAGGCCCTTATTCATAAGTAGTGGCATGGAAAGAACGTGGGTTCTGGCATCCAAGCTGGGTTTGCATGCATTGAGTGACTTTATCTTCAGAGAGCCTTCCTAAGCAAATGCAAACGCATGTCCGAAGTCTACCAGAGGACTCAGGTAGTAGATGTGTAACTCAATGGCAGTTACTACTATGTTTATTATACAGGGAATCCTATTCTTAGGTGAGCCTCTGTATCTCAGGGCTGCTCCAGGTTCTTTGAATTCTGACCCGATCGGTTGGAGGGTTGGGTAGCTAGTGTACTACCTTGTTCCAGATCTCGGCAGAAGGGAACATGCCCGTTCAAAGCACACATGCTTTGTCAGGTATGGTGGAGAAGCTGGCGATAGTGTTTAATGCCAAGTGGGCAGCATTAAAAAATCCCTGGGGGAATTGTGGGTACGCTGATAGTCAGGAAGGCGGGATTCTCCACGCAGGCTGCTGTTGAGGTCTGTGGCCTTTGGCAGGTAGCTTTGTTACTCTGTACCTCAGTCTCTTCATCTGTGTATAAGGGAATTGAACTAGATGCCCCTGCAGATAACGAGCAGTGCAAGTGTTCTTCCTGGCGTGGAATTCGGGAATTGCTGTTGCCAGCTGGAGCAGTGCAGCCTGCATGCCCGCACACAGCTTCTGTAAGTGTGGCCGTTTACAGTGGCGTTCAGTGCAAGGGCAGCCCACCTGTGCCCTTAGGTCTCTATCAGTCGGCGAGCTGGAGGCGTGGTGATGAGCGAGCGGGCCTGAGGCCGCAAGTCAGAGCTGAGTCTCATCCCTGCCCTTCAAGCTCCCGAACTTCTGGCACTGGTCCCTCAGATTTTAGTAGCAACTGGACGGAAAGGGACTGTCACTCTTTTTTGGAACAGAAATCGTACAGCTGAAGGTTAAATCTGAAAGCAGACTAAGGTGTTTGGTCTTCTTTACCATCAATTCTTAGATGTATAACATCCTTTTTTTTTATTGAAGTATAATTGATTTACAGTGTTTTAGGCATAAAGCAAAGGGATTCGGTTATATATGTATTATTTTCCAGATTCTTTTCCCTTATAGGTTATGACAAAATATTGAGTATAGTTCCCTGGGATTAAACAGTAGGTCCTTATTGGTTATCTGTTGTATATATGTTAATCCTAAACTCCTAATTTATTTCTCCCACCCCTTTCCCCTTTGGTAACCATAACTTTGTTTTGTATGTCTGTGCATCCATTACTGTTTTGTAAATAAGTTCATGTATATCTTTTATTAAAGATTCCACATGTAAGTGATATGATATGGTATTTGTCTTTCTCTGACTTACTTCACTCAATATGATAATTTTTATGTCCATCCATGTTGCTGCAAATGGCTTTATTTCATTCTTTTTTAAGGCTGAATAATATTCCATTGTGTATGTGTATACATGTGATATATGTATAATATACATATATATTATATATATATATCTATATATCTCTCACATCTTCTTTATTTAGTCATCTGTTGGTAGGCATTTTGGCTGCTCTCATGGCTTGGCTATTGTAAATAGTGCTGCTATGAACACTGGGGTCCATGTATCTTTTTTTTTTTTTGCGGTACACGGGCCTCTCACTGCTGTGGCCTCTCCCGTTGCAGAGCACAGGCTCCAGACGCGCAGGCTCAGCGGCCATGGCTCACGGGCCCAGCCACTCTGCAGCATGTGGGATCTTCCCAGACCGGGGCATGAACCCGTGTCCCCTGCATCGGCAGGCGGACCCCCAACCACTGCGCCACCAGGGAAGCCCCTATGTATCTTTTTGAATTAGTTTTCTCTGGTTATATGCCAGGAGTGGGACTGCCAGATCATATGTTAGCTGTATTTTTATATTTTTTACAGAACCTCCATACAATTTTCCATAGCAGCTGTACCAACTTATATGCCCACCAGTGGTGAAAGACGTTCCCTTTTCTTCTCACCCTCTCTAGCATTTACTGTTTGTAGTCTTTTTGATGATGACTATTCTGACCAGTGTGAAGTGATACCTAATTGTAGTTTTCATTTGCATTTCTCTAATAATTAGCAATGTTGTGCATCTTTTCACATGCCTTTTGGTCTTCTTTGGAGAAATGTCTGTTTAGGTCTTCTGCCCATTTTTTGATTTTTTTTTATATTAAGCTTGTATGAGCTGTTTGTATACTTTGGAAATTAATCCCTTGTTGGTTGCTTCGTTTGCAAATATTTTCTCCCATTCGGTGTTGTCTTTGCATTTTGTTTATGGTTTCCTTTGCTGTGCAGAAACGTTTAACTGGGTCCCGTTTGTTTACTCTTGCTTTTGTTTCCATTATTTTAGGAGATAGATCCAAAAAAAATATTGCTGCAATTTATGTCAAAGAGTGTTCTGCCTGTGTTTTCCTAGGAGTTTTATAGAATCTGATCTTACATTTAGGTCTTTAATCCATTTTGAGTTTGTTTTTGTATATAGTGTTAGAGAATGTCTAATTTTATTCTTTTACCTGTAGCTGTCCATTTCTCCCAGCACCACTTATTGAAGAGGTGGTCTTTTCTCCATTGTATATTCTTGGCTCCTCTGTCATAGATTAACCGTAAGTGCATGGGTTTATTTCTGGCTCTTTATTCTGTTCCGTTGATCTACATGTCTGTTTTTGTACCAGTACCATATTGTTTTGATTACTGTAGGTTTGTAATATAGCCTAAAGTCAAGGACCATGATTCCTCCAGCTCCATTCTTCTTTCTCAAGATCGTTTTGGCTATTTGGGGTCTTTCTTGTTTCCATACACATTTTAAAATATGTTGTTACAGTTCTGAGAAAAATGCCATTGGTAATTTGATAGGGATTGCATTGAATCTATAGATTATTTTGTGTAGTATGTTCATTTTAACAATACTGATTCTTCCAATTCGAGACCACGGTGTATCTTTCCATCTCTTTGTGTTGTCTTCAGTTTCTTTTATCAGCATCTTATAGTTTTTGGAGTATGGGTCTTTTGCCTCCTTAGGTATGTTTATTCCTAGGTATTTTATTCTTTTTTATGTGATGGTAAATGGGATTGTTTCCTTAATTTCTCCTTCTGATCTTTTGTTGTTAGTGCATAGAAATGCAACAGATTTCTGTGTATTAATTTTGCATCCTGCAACTCTACCAAATTCATTGATGAGCTCTGGTAGTTTTCTGATAGTGTCTTTAGGATTTTCTATGTGTAGTATCATGTCATCTGCAAATAGTGACAGTTTTACTTCTTTTCCAGTTTGGATTCCTTTTATTTCTTTTTCTTCTGATTGCTGTGGCTTCAAATTATTATTATGCATGTAATTGTTCATGGCAGTACAACCGATTTATAGAAGAAGTTCAACTGAGTTACAAGCAGGAAACAAGTTTACTCTTTCTCAGCCCTCTCCATGAAACTTACTCTGTCCATTTCCTCTTTTTCTGCACATGACTGACATAGCAGGCAAATCCCCATAGCTTTTCAGGTGACCCTTAGATAATAACATTCCAGATTAGAATGATTTCGATTTCACTCTGATAATTATGTTAAGCCCAAATATCTCTCCAATTTAAAGCTTCTGCTTTTCCTCGTCCTGGGCTGGCTTCAGGCTGTGCCTGTACTTCCTCTTCTCCCAAATACACAGACTGTTTTGAGTTTCTACGTAGCTAGAGCAGCAAGGGATGAAAAGATGAAAACTGGAAGCCAAGTCATTAGCTAAAGGTAAAGGGAGAAGCTAGAAGAAACTGAAGAAAACAAATAGTCATCTAAGAGCGGGGATGTGGTAGGATTGCTGGATGGCATTGAGAGTCCAGTTGAAGAGACAAGTTATGAGTTTAAGGCTGATCAGCTGGGTTATGAGTTCTTCTCCAGCTTCATTTAGTTCTTCTTTCACTAATTACTTGACAAGTCCCACTGAACTATAACCCCCCCCACCATGGGGACAAAAATCCATATCTATCTCATTCACCACTGAATTGTCAGAGCCTAGTACCATGCCTGGACAGAGTTTTCATTCAATAGATATAGTGAATGGCTAACACAGCAATGAAACTTCCCAGAATGAAGAGCCTACGCGTGCTCCTGAAATCTGTAGATCTTCAGAACCTAGGATCTGGAGACCAGGCTAGTTGTCACAGGCCACTCATCAAAAACCTGTCTCCGGACTTCCCTGGTGGCGCAGTGGTTGAGAATCTGCCTGCTAACGCAGCGGACACGGGTTCGAGCCCTGGTCTGGGAAGATCCCACATGCCGCGGAGCAACTGGGCCCGTGAGCCACAACTACTGAGCCTGCGCTCCGCAACAAGAGAGGCCGCGATAGTGAGAGGCCCGCGCACCACGACGAAGAGTGGCCCCCGCTCGCCGCAACTAGAGAAAGCCCGCACGCAGAAACGAAGACCCAACATGGCCAAAAATAAATAAATAAACAAATAAAAAGCCAAGCATTTGAAGCCCTTAAAAAAAAAAAAACAAAAAAACAAGAAAAACAAAAAAAACCTGTCTCTTCCAGGATGAAAGCAACAACATAACTCTAAAAAAAAGGTGCAAGCCCTAAATCAAGTAAGCCTGAGCAATGCAAAAATTACACATGATTTTCACGGGGATAGCTTCATTCATCAGGGAGAGAGAAGGGAACTGGGAAACACATGATCAATACAATTCATTCAGCCTCATCCTGGATCACCAAGAGGAGGATGTGAGTACGTGTGCGTGTGCACAAACATGGAACTTCCTGCATTATGACGTCATCCAGTGACCTAGCAAATTGAGTGTAAACAAGCCGGTTTGGGGAAAGCCCCAATTTGAAAATGGGACTACTTCCAGTGCCTTTGAAGTTTGCTCTGAGGAAGTGATTTTACCGCTATTTTCTCTCCTGTCGTTACAATTTCTCTCCCTTAATCTCTTCCACAGGAACTCTTTCTCTTCTCAACCAGTGGGAAGAGCATATCACAAAATCTGGTTTTGCACCAGTGACTAAATGCAGAAAACATACAAAACGAGAGCTACAGCCTGTGCCATGGCCTGTTCTCAAAATAATAACTCATAGATGATTCTGGTTTATAGAAAATCATTACAGGCTCTGACAAGACTTTAGGGCAGTGCCTTTGAGGAAGCTCTTAGGGAAGGAAATAATGACGACTGAATCAGGGATCAGAGCCTTTGCATCATGAGTAAATCCGCTTTCCATGGCACTCATACTTTCAGAACAATCGAGAGAGAGAGATTGGAAAGGAACGGCTAACAATAATGACACAGGAAATGCTCGCAATATGATGCACCATAATACAGTTTAATCTGTTCTCCTCAACATACTTAATCACACCATTCTCAACCTGGGGAAAAGTAAGTGTAGTTTTCTGTCAAAGAGCAAGTCTACCAGTTTGTTTGGAAGATCTAGTATGACTCGGGTCATAAGCGTTTTTGTATAAAGTTAGAAAATCTTTCCTTATTTTCTCCCTTATTTGCCAGAATATATTTGCTACCGTCTGGAGTTTGACAAAAGGAATGAAATTACTCTTTTTATACTTTAAGGTACGTATTAAAATTCATTCCATGTAACATATTCCCTCTCTCTCACACACACACACACACTCACACTCACACTCGTCCACACACAAGAACAAGCGCACACAAATAATTCATGGCCCCAGCAATTTCTTCTAGCTTCTCCCTTTACCTTTAGCTAATGGCTTGGCTTCCCGTTTTCATCTTTTCATCCCTTGCTGCTCTAGCTACGTAGAAACTCAAAACAGTCTGTGTATTTGGGAGAAGAGGAAGTACAGGCACAGCCTGAAGCCAGCCCAGGACGAGGAAAAGCAGAAGCTTTAAATTGGAGAGATATTTGGGCTTAACATAATTATCAGAGTGAAATCTAAAAATCAGGAAAGACATCTTGAATATTTAAAAAAGACTATTTTCTTATTTGCTGGAAAGACTATAAACAAAAACATTAACAGACTAATTTGTAAAGGAAAAAAAAAACCTCCAGCTCCAGCTCAAGGAAAGTTTAGACATTTACTACTGCATCTTCTTATTCACCGTTTCCCACCACCGTATATTGACTATTTAGGCCATCGCTTTTCAAATATTGTTTGTGACAGAAATTGCCCTATATCACTGGAAGAGACTATTCTCCATGAAGTTTGCTGGAGTGATTGAGATAAAAATAAAAATGTTCTGAAATTTCCCCCCAGGAAAGTACCAGTGGTTTCTTAAGCTCGAGTAAAGCTTTAACCACATCCCGCAGAGCGACGCCTCACAGTGTGTTATTAGTGTGATCAAAGGGGATCAAAACATGTTTCCGGGAAGGCCTGAGTACCACCAGCCCACGTCCAACACTGTCATGTGAACGTGCCACGCGGAGTCTTTAGTTCCTGAGTGTGTATCCGCTGAAAACTGTACCACATTTACTTCAAGTAAGCCCTTTATTAATGATAGCAACAGAAACAAATGCCCCTTCTCAAGAGGCGTTTTCCCCTCCTTGGGAGTTCTTGTTCAGTCGTCAAGGCAGAGCAGAGCGAAATACAGGTTTTTACTCCATCTGGGGATAATTGAAGTAACTCGGTATCTGCTTTTAAGAATTCGTTTCTGCTTCTGTTGGGAGCTAATAGAAACAGGCCACCGTCACCTGCTGCCAGAAAAAAAAGGAAACCCCCTCATGCGTGTTTTAGTAATCTTGTAAAATCAATCAAGACTCTTCATAGTATTAGCGGACAGAGAGTCACGTTGCTGATAACCTTGCGATTCTGGGACTCTTACTAGCACGAATCATGAGGAAGTTCACAGGGAGTGAGTCCACACGTTTGCTGAAGAGGGGACATCATGCACAAAACATATAGTCGTTATTAAATTATAGGGAGCCGGTGGCAGAGCCCGGATGTTTGTGTCTGACAGACCTGAATTCAAATCCTACCAAAAGGAACATTGGGGTGCATGTATCTTTTCGAATTGTGGTTTTCTCCAGATATACGCCCAGTAGTGGGATTGCTGGGTCGTATGGTAGTTCTATTTGTAGTTTTGTAAGGAACCTCCATGGTGTTCTCCATAGTGGCTGTATCAATTCACATTCCCACCAACAGTGCAAGAGTGTTCCCTTTTCTCCAAACCCTCTCCAGCATTTTTTGTTTGTAGATTTTTTGATGGTGGCCATTCTGACCGGTGTGAGGTGATACCTCATTGATACAAATGAACTTATTTACAAAACAGAAACAGACTCACAGGTCTTGAAATCAAATTTATGGTTACCAAAGGGCAAACGTGTGGGGAAGTAATAAATTAGGAGACTGGGATGAACATATACACACAACTATATATAAAATAGATAACTAGTAAGGACCTACTGTACTGCACAGGGAACTCTCCTCGATATTCTGTAATAACCTATGTGGGAAAAGAATCTGAAAAAGAACGGATGTGTGTGTGTGTGTGTGTGTGTGTGTGTGTACATATATATATATATATATATATAATTAATTCACTTTGCTGTACACCTGAAGCTAACAGAACACTGTAAATCAACTATACTGCAATTAAAAAAACAAAAACAAATCCTGCCACTACTGGTCACTAACTGCGTGCTATGCAGACCATTACTTACTCTCTCTAAGCCTCCCGTATTTGTCTATGAAATTGGGTTAATACCAATACTGCTTAGAGAAATACTGAGGAGTGTATGTTATAACGTAGAAAAGGCTTGAACATAGGCCCGGCTGTCCGTAACTAGCCATTCTCTTTTTCCTGCTGCAACCTCATGGTAGCATTAAGGTGTATGTTTAATATAAGCTTTTCAGGTTCCTCTTGCCCTGTGTGTGTCTGGTATATACGCGTGCATCAGTGTGAGTGTGCCCTGCACACAGCAATAAAAAGCTTAGAGTCAACAATTCACTGTCGTCATTACAATGAAAAATAAAGTTGCAGTGTTTTCTCATTTAGTTCTTTTGGTAGGGAATTTTCAATAATTCCCTTGCATAGGTTTCTAACATCTCTGGATTGGAAGTTGATTTCCAATTCAGTGCCACCTTTGACTGAGACATTATTATTATTATTTTGCTGCAGGAAGTTGGTACTAGTTGGTACTAGTTGTTTTGGTACTAGTTGTTTGCTGTGATCCAATTGGAAAGTCTTCATAAACAAGAACTTAGATTTCTCAAAAGGAAGTTATGTTATTTAAATTCAGGGCATTAGTGTTATTATAATCCAAATCCCATGTTGAGGAAAAAATGCGTTTTTAGTGAACATTATTGCAGCCCTTCTATGGAATTTATGATAAGATATTTTGTGACTTCAGTTAAAACATTCTGTCTCCCATACACTGTAATCTTCTGTTTAGTGTACCACATTTCTTAGTCAATTGCAAGTGTTACCTAACACTTCACTGGAAAAGCAGAAGTGCAAAATGAACCCTAAGCACTCTTGTCACCACGGGAAATGCTGACGAGACACATTATACGCATTATATATTTTAAGGTGTTAAAAGAAGAAAAGTGTGATTTTTTAAAAACCACGTTTGGGTATTAGGTGTACCAGAATCAGAGGAATTCAGTGCTGAAAAGATATTTATAGAGCATCTAATCCAGCCCCCTTATTTTATAGACTGAAAAAACCAGCACAAGATTATTTTGCCCAAGCTTACACCAGTAGGTTTGGGAGTCTGCCCACCCAGCGCAGGGAATATTTGAAACTGGATTAAAGTGTACCTCCTGAGGCCCTAGGCAAGCAAGGGAGCGTTCCTGGAGCCTACCAGGTGCTTTCCTGAAATAAGGCGTTACTGAAGAACTTCAAGCATGGGGAAAAGTGAAAATTCAGAAGTAAATATACCATATGATTCATGTTTAGGGGGAAAACATCCAACCACAAAAACAAATATACCCATAGGCCTCGGGGGGTGAGCACAGTCTGACACACGGCAAGCATTCAAAGCATCACAGCCAGGAGGAGAGCCAGCAGTGTCCATGAGGAAGGGCTGATGTATCCTGCCAGCCCTCAAGAAGCCCATGGAACCAAGACAGAACAATACTAATGATCATGATTAAAAACATCACGATTCTCCACGCGTGTCTTTAAGTGGGAGAAAAATAAAGAGGATGAGTCAGTCTTCCTGGAAGTATTTCCATCAGTCCTTTGTCTCTTCAGGGGCTGACCTGGGTCCCACAGTCCAGGTGGTTTGTAATCGGCACCAGTTTTCACTGGTCGGACCCATTCGGGAACCTCTGGCAGAGCAGCCTGGTGGAGGCTGGCGGGACAGTGGTGACAGGGATGGAGGGGATGGAGGAAGTGTGTGTTGGGGGAGAAGATTTAGGCTGAAGATCCAGGATTCTCTTTGTTCACGAAATTCCATCCTTCCCAAGAATGACATTCTTGTGTGACCCTCAGCCCACTGATTCCGTAGGCTGTCTCAGGATGCTTTCCCCGCTGACATGGATACCCACTCTCCTTGGGGCCCCAGTTCCATGCTGTTTTTACTTTGATTGTAAGGCAAGGATGTTTAGAATCAGTGCTACTGTTAACCCGCATCTAGGCCTCTTTATACTCTCAATCAGTATTACAAATTTCCCGAAGCAGAGTTTGTTTCTCAACTTGTGTTTCTGCAGTACCTATGATGTGCCTTTGTTTATTAAATGTTCAGCATATGTTTGTTGATACTAAAATCATATTGTCAAGAGGTAAGAGTGAAAGGAATCAAATACAAGCTAGACATTTGCAATTTGGGAGGGCTACAATCAGAACATATCTTTCTACAAAAGAAATCTTTTTTTAAAAATTTTGTTGAAGTATAGTTGATTTACAATGTTTTGTTAATTTCTGCTGCATGGCACAGTGATTCAGTTATATATATATATATTTTTTTCTTTTTTCATATTCTTTTCCATTATGGTTTACTACAGGGTACTGAATATAGTTCCCTTTGCTCTGCGATAAGACCTTATTGTTTATCCATCCTTTATATAATAGTTTGCATCTGCTAATCCCAAACTCCCAATCCAACTCTCCCCCCACCCCCTCCCCTTGGCAACCACAAGTCTGTTCTCTACGTATGGGTGTTTGTTTCTGTTTTGTAGATATGTTCATTTGTGTCATATTTTAGATTCCACATACAACTGATACCATATGGTATTTGTCTTTCTCTTTCTTCACTTTGTATGATAATCTCTAGGTCCATCCATGTTGCTGAAAATGACATTATTTTTCCTGTTTTTTATGGCTGATTAGTTTTCCATTGTGTGTATATATATATATACACACACCACATCATCTTTATTCATTCATCTGTTGATGGACACTTAGGTTGCTTCGATGTCCTGGCTACTATAAATAGTGCTGCAGTGAATACTGGGGTGCATGTATCTTTCTGAATTATAGCTTTCTCTGGATGTACGCCCAGGAGTGAGATTGCTGGATCATACGGCAACTCTATTTTTAGTTTTTTGGGGACCCTCCATACCGTTTTTCATAGTAGCTACACCAATTTACATTCCCACCGACAGTGCAGGGGGTTCCCTTTTCTCCACACCCTCTCCTGACTTTGTTATTTGTAGAGTGTGTGATGATGGCCATTCTGACCAGTATGAGGTGTTTCCTCATTGTAGCTTTGATTTGCATTCAAAGCAAATCAGTTATTGATGTTGAGGATCTTTACCCGGGAAGATGTGTATGTCTTCTTTGGAGAAATGTCTATTTAGCGCAAATGCCCATTTTTTTGATTGGGTTGTTTGTTTTTTTTGTTGTCGTTGTTGAGTTGGATGAGCTGTTTCTGCAAAATAATCTTAAAGTGATAAGATTTATCACTTATTAAGCGGTGTTCCTGAGTTGGGCACTCGGTCAGTGCTCAGTATAAAATGATCTTATTTAATAATCAAAGGACGATCCTTTGAAAAAACTCATTCAACATCTTTACGGATAACCACAATTAGGTTTATGGAAATAGAGATTTTGAGCTAAAGCATGTAGATGACAAACACAGAATCAGCATGAAGTCCCAGATCATTTCACCCTCAAGACTGTGCTCTTGCATTCTCCTACATTGCTGTTTTTGAAATAAAACAAAAACAACAAACAAAAACAAAATCTCACCGTGTTAGTCTGCTTAAGGTAAACAGGAACACACGACTGAAAATACACCTGTTTTCACCTACTCAAATGAAGAATGCAGGTGTCATGCCTTAGGCCGCATGTCTTGAACTAAAGTGTTCTATTGGTGATGATGGAAAGAAAACGATGATTTGGAAGAAGATGTTAAGGAAAGAATGGACAATGTTTGGTGCATCAAAAAGTGTGGCGAAGGGGAGGGATTACCGACAGATGATTAAGGTTTTGAGTCCTGATGGCTCAAAGAATATTGCTGCCACTAAGAATGTTCAGGAAAAATGCAATGAGAGGCGGCAAGGACGGCAGAACCCACCCTACCCTCCCCCCAAAAAAAACCACTAACAGGCAGGTTGGAGATACTTAAAAAATTAAAGAGCATGGAATCTAACCTCTGTCTGTACAGATCTAAACACGTCGTAGGTGCCATTTCAGCAGAATACGTTTTAGGAAAATAATCTTAAAGTGCTAAATGTTTTTGATGGTAAATGAATGACAAGGATGCTAAATTTTAATGCTGGCCATGCCGTTGTACTGTGTGTACACAGTTCTTACATATAATACATCTGGGACTAATCAAAGGGTATGAGGAAGGAAAAGGAACCTGACACAGTTTTATGAAGAGAGAAGGTGCGAGTGGCCTGAAAGGGCCGTTGGGAGTGGACCAGCTCCCAGAGGCCATCCCCACCCACGCCCACCACCGTGGTCTTAGAAGCAGACCTGCACTCAGCACGCAAGAACACAGGAACTTTGCAGTGGCCGCTAGAGAGAAAATGCCCGATGGGCAAACCTTGGCAACACCAGGCCACGCGTGAAGGCTTCCTGTGCGCACTCTGAAGACAAAGTGACGAGAATTGTCGCATCTCCATATTTACACACTGCGTATATGTGCACTTTTTCTGAAGAAGAATGTCTCTCAGTGGGTCTTCTTGAGGCAAAAGAAAAGCAACAGGAAAAATAACAGAGAAACACACAGTGCTACTTCTTCCTTCAAATCAGTGCAATAAAAAAACACAGAGCAGGATTAAGAGACTATAAGCAGAAAATGACTGAAGAATACTACAGAAAGTAGATTTATACACCCTGAAATTCTTCTCATTGTAAATCAGCTGTGATGTAAAAATAATTTAAAACGTCTTTCATTTAAACAAACTGTGGTATATGCGGTATTCAGCAGGTACTGAAAATAAAACATGGACTGAAGAACTCCTTAAAAAGAAATTGGATTTAGACCTTGTGTCGTAACACTTTAGCACTTCCTTTTGATTTGGCATTCATAGCCTCTAACAAGCTCCTAAGAACACTGCATTTTCTAAAATCTAGTATCCTCAACTTAAAAATAGCAGGAATTTAATAAATTCTGGGGTCAATGATCGTTTCATCTCCTAATTAAGGACAAACCACTGAATCTTCCCTATCAGCTGCTCCTTGATGGAATTCCAATTTGAGAAGCCTCGTTTTATCCTTCCTCTTTTTCAAGAAACATGATGGCAGCAAAACCACTGGCCAGAGAAAGTGTGTCAAATGGGAAACGTTTGGGCGATGACGCACTGTTATCAAGGGTACACCTACATTACAGTTTTACATATTTGTTCACTAGCAGAATACGATGAGATAAACAGAACCACACAGCAAGGAATTTAGGATTAAACAAAATAAATCTCTCCTGACTTGAACCTAGTAACGGACTTCAAAAGCTCTCATGAAGTATTAGCTTCAAAATCATTCAACATGTCTGCAATGCAGAGTGCGTCACTGATGTTCCTGAAGTTCACCTAAGCAACTGTATCATCGAAATGTGCCCACAGAAACTGCCAGTGGCGATGCCACCTTGCCATCAGTCACACCTGCTTCTGAATTATGATGTGTCTGAGAGCGATTATTTCATCTGCTTCTGACTGCGTATCATTTAAAACTTCATATTCTCACAGAGAAAGAAAAAGTAGAAACATTTGTCAGCTCCGGCTTCCTCTTTATGAAGACCCACTGTTTCCACAGCACCTTCTGGCTTCCTTATTTTGCGTCTCAGAAATCCTTTTCTCCCCCTGGACTACGTGTGATGCACAGTTTATGAACACAGTAGTATAGTTGATTCTCAATTATCTGTCCGAATGGAAACCAATGGTGGTTCCGATTACCCCAAATCATTTTATATTTGATTTTCAAATACATTATATGCATTTTCCCGGGGAGGTTTACATTCCTGCTAATGCTTTGCCGGAACTAATATTAAAATATGTTTGCATTCCTTGAGCTCATACAAATTGGCAGCAGTAGGACGCAACCCAGCAGTGGGTGACAGGGGTTAGACTGGGGTTAAATGTTTCTATGAAGAATTGTCAATGTGGGCTTTCCAAGTGTGGGTAATTGAGAGGTGGTTACATGAGATATTAGTTATTGTTTTGAATCCTGAAGGAAAAAAATCTCTGAAGTACTTTAATGGAAAAGACCATATTTTAAAATGTTAAGTAAAAGATTTTCAGTAACATTTGCAAGTGTTTACAGTTAAAAATTTATTATTAGAGATAGCTATATATATTTTTATCTTGATATGATACTAAGAAATGACTCAGTGTGATTGGTTATTAAGGACTATTTGGTATCCTGATGTATCAGAATTAGAACGAAAGGCAATGGTGAACTAATTAGCTCTATTTTAAAAAATTAAATCACCTCACTGACTATTCTCTTCCCTCATTTCTGTTCTCACCACACTCTTAAAAAATGTGTAAATATTCAGTTTAATGATTGGACTTACGTTCTTTCCTACCATCCTGATACTTAAATTTCAGGAAGATCATATTTGTTCTTCATTATTTAGGAAGAATATATAATTGTAGTAAGTACTTAAAATATTATGCTGTTCATTCATTGTTGATATGCTTTTAGTTAAGAAAGAACATATATTGTTATAGCCGTCAAACTATGGCTAAAATTGTCATTTGTGTTTTATCAGCGTAAGATTAAAACTAGCTCAAAAAATTATTTCTCCTGGGAACCCGACTGAAAAATCTGGAAGCCAACACCTGCATTGTAATTGATGCTCACCTCCATGTTGGCTTTATAAGACCTGGCAGTAAGCGAGGCCTGACGGACAGCAGGTGGCTGGCAGCTGAGTGTAGTGGGAAAAAGCAGATTGTGGATTAACATCGTGGATATCAGAAAAGCACAGTCCAAGGCAAACTGAGAGAGCTGGTCATCACACAGGAAGAAATGTCTCAGACATTAAGTCAGGAAGAGCTCTGAGCTGAGAAATCCAATCCACTGATAGCAACTTGAATAAAAAGCTGCTCAGACAATTCCTAACTCCGTATCTTAAGGCCTTTCTGCTCTTCTGTCTCCTATTTCTGTATCTCCTGGTCCTCCCCCATTCCTACCCCTCCCCCTTCCCGGTGTTTTCTAAGAGCCCCAGGTATATCCAGAAAGCTCTATGCTCTTGGTGACCCAATACATCCGAACTCAGGTAGAAGAAAGCCAGACTTTGACTGGATACTCAAGAAGAAAGTTCTGGACAAAATGTGGAGAGACAGGAAGAAAAGAGAGGACAGGCATACATTTTATGAGACAGAATCTAGGAAAAAATAGTGGAGGTTCTACCTCTTTAGGTAGAACAACTTCTGCAGTCGCCTTGTTCAAACCTGATGGCAGATAATCTCGTGGAGTGTGTACTCACGACGGTGCAGAGCTGAGGGTGGTCGAGTGTTGGCTGGGATGGGGGCAGAGAGGGAGATAAGCAGGGACCTCTAATCTGCAGACGGCCCAGCTGGACAGCTAAGCGGATACAGGGAACAGTGGCACCACTGAAGCCCTTCAGTGATGAAAGGCTTTGGGTATTTTTGAATCACGGATTATACAAAATAATACACAGATAGTTTCACCCCAATCCTCACATGCAGAGAGATTTGAGCTATGAAAAAGAGAACATACTTTTAGTAGGAGATCAAAGACTAGGGACCTTAGATGTGCTCTTCAGTGAATCAGTTCTTCTGCCTTGTTGGATTCAGTCCTCTAAATCTAGGCCAAGCCAGTTAATCTAAATTTTTCCAGATGAAATTACAAAACCTAGGAGTTCTTTATGCCATCACTCACCACAGCTAATCTATCTGCAATCCCGTTAGTTTTAAACATACACTCTTCTCTCCATCCACACTTCTACTTTCCTAATCTAAGTGACGTCACTCACTCTTTTCAGAACAACTAAAATAGCTTCACCGCTTGCCTTACTTCCCTACGACTCATTGCTCACAGAGCCGCCAGGGCTCCTTCACCAGCATAAATCAGGCCTGCTGCTCAAAAGCTTCACCTGCTTCCCATTGCTCCTAGGACAAACCACGGTAGCTCTACCGTGGCCTAGGAGACCCTCTGCGTGGGATTCAGATGCTGCTTCTGCAAGCCCACCTCGGACAATTACCTCCCCGGCTTGCTGCTCTCCAGGTCAAGGGAGGCCCCGTCTCGGGGTTTTTGCACTTGTTTTTCCCTCTGCCTGGAATGCTCGTCACCCAGTTCTTTGCTTGGGTGTCTCATTTTCATCCTCTCCACACGGTTACTTTGGATTTTATTTCCTTCATAACATCCATCATTATATTAATGTCTTATTGCTTTACATTATTATTATTTGTATATATCATATAGCTTACCACACCAAAATTTAAGAGAGGGACTAAGAAGTGTTCTTCACTCAGCTCCTATACGAAAGCCCGCCACGCAGTTCATACTCAACAAGTGATTGTTGAATAAATGCATGAAAGGTGGTGTCTTGCCATGAGGACCCACCTTTTACACTGAGTATCAAACCTCTAAATTATAAATTCAGGCAAACGGTCAACCTGAAATTGAGGCACATAGGGAGGAGTTAGGACATCTAGATTTTGTCCTAGAACTAGAGACCTAAAATTCTTTCTATTGGTAAAATTATCATCAAAGTAATCCTTAAAGCAAGTACGTTGCATTGTGTAGGGAGCTGGGGTTCTGACTCTTGGTTGTAACTATATCCCGATGATGCATCCTGGTTGCTATCAACCCAGGCACTGGGGTTCCTGGAAAGAGAGTAGCCAAGACCAAGAGGAACAGGCCAGTTGTGGGAGCGTCATCTTCCATATCTGCCATTTTGTTCTTTGTCTCATGAGCTGTAGCAGGTACTTTGCTGAAGGGGGCAGTGGAGTGGTTATTACTGTTAAATACCCTTAACGGAGGGGTTGGATATTCCCAGACATACACCAGAGCAGAGAGTTCAGTGACGAATCATGGACTAGCCCAACCAGCATTAACTCAAGAGCCGGAAACTTATTCTGTTTGTACTGAACTAGTGAATTTGGAGAAGCTGCTCAGTTGTTCTAGATTTTGAACTTTAAAGTTATACATTTTGAACAGATTTCTCTCTTATAAGCATTGTCAAAAAGGAATTTTTAAGTAAACATGTTATTAAAAGTTTTAGAATTACAGATTTATTGTAAAGATAGTACATATACAGAGCCCCTATCCAGTTTCCCACATTATCTGTATATCTACCACACTTAACAAACCGATACTGATATATTCCTCTGAAGTCTTCATGTAAATTTCCTCAGTTTTCCCTCATGTCCTTTTTCTGTCCCAGGATCCCACCCAGGACACCACATTACATTTAGTCAGCGTGCCTCCTTAGGATTCTCTTGGCTGTAATTGGTTCTCAGACTTTCTTTGTTTCTGATGGTTTTGACAGTTGGAGGAATACTAGTCAGGTGTTTCGCAGAGTGTCCCACCCTTGGGAGTTGCCTGTTGTTTTTCTCATGACTAGACTGGGGCAGTGGGTCTTGGAGAGGAAGACCTCGGGGGAAGTGCCGTTCTCATCCCATCATATCCAGGGCACCTACTACCAACATGACTCAAACACGGCTGCCTGGCCTGAACTAGGTTTGCTAGGCTTCTCCACTGCAAAGTTACTCTTCTTTTGACGAATGTCTCTACACACTGCCCCCACTTAAGGAGTGGGCATTATATTTCACCCCCTTTAAAGGGGAGCAATGACATATATCATTCAGAATTTTTCTCCATAGATTTGTCTCTTCATGTATTCAATCATTTGCTTATATCAGTATGACTCAAGGACATTTATTTTATACTTTGGATTAAAATCTAATACTACTTTCCTTAAAAAACTACAAATAGAACTACCATATGACCCAGCAATCCCACTACTGGGCATATACCTTGAGAAAACCATAATTCAAAAAGAGTCATGTACCACAATGTTCATTGCAGCTCTATTTACAATAGCCAGGAGATGGAAGCAACCAAAGTGTCCATCAACAGATGAATGGATAAAGAAGATGTGGCACATATATACAATGGAATATTCCTCAGCCATAAAAAGAAACGAAATTGAGTTATCTGTAGTGAGGTGGATGGGCCTAGAGTCTGTCATACAGAGTGAAGTAAGTCAGAAAGAGAAAAACAAATACCGTATGGTAACGCATATATATGGAATCTAAGAAGAAGAAAAAAAAAAGTCATGAAGAACCTAGGGGTAAGACAGGAATAAAGACACAGACCTACTAGAGAATGGACTTGAGGATATGGGGAGGGGGAAGGGTGAGCTGTGACAAAGTGAGAGAGTGGCATGGACATATATACACTACCAAAGGTAAGGTAGATAGCTAGTGGGAAGCAGCCGTGAGGGAGACACAAGAGGGAAGAGATACGGGAACATATGTATATGTATAACTGATTCACTTTGTTATAAAGCAGAAACTAACACACCATTGTAAAGCAACTATACTCCAATAAAGATGTTAAATATATTTATATATATAATACTACTCTATTTTACTTCATTTTGTTGCTCAAATTGTTTCAGCTTTGGCCACTGGGGATTCTTTCCATTAACTCCTATGGGACTTTGACATCTCCCCATTGTAGTGTTTTGTTTTGTTTTTAGCATCTCCTTACTTTCTGGAACAACAAGATGCTCCAGGCTCATCTTATGTATTTCCTGTCCCCAGTCCTAGAATCAGCCATGTCTCCAAGGAGCCCTGGTTCCTTTCATTGTAAAATGGTATTAGAAACCAAGATCTGGGTGCTTGGTATTTCAAACAAAAATTCTGATAAATAATTTATAATGTGCCCAAATAGCTGTATTTGTAAAATAAAAAATAACTCCACTCTGAACTATCATATAAACGGTATCAACTTATTTTTAGGTCAGCTATGGAAGCAAGGATAATTTCACCATATATCATACAGCAACTAACCTATGTCCATTTTCAAAATACAAATCTAGGCTTGTGGAAAAAAATAGTGACAGAAGGGTAAATTTCTTTTTCTTGTCCATCTGTGTTAACCAAATATAGCAATTATTTTTCTACTTCTAAGATCTGGAGATCTGGGACATGTCCTTTTTTCTTTTCTTTTTTTTTTCTTTCCCTACCTCAAATGAACAAGAAAAATGAACAAAAAGTCACTAACATGGATTTTCAATGATATAAACATTGTTTTACTGAATGGAGATACCCATCTCATTAAGAAGAGACAATCTTATTTTCTTGCTTTGGTCCCTCGTTATTTACAAAACAAGCTCTTCCTTTTCAAAATTAATCTTAAGAATGATAACTTATCTCCTACCATCAATCAACTTGCTTTAATTATTGGTAATTTAACAAATTTTAACCACACCAAGGAAATTTAATTTCACATATATATATAATCATTTTTCGTAATTTAAATAGAGTTGAAGAACTTTGGGTAACTGAAACTTTATTTCAATTATACAGGAAAGTTCAACTCCATCAACACTTCCCCTTCTATCTCATCTCCCCCAATTGACTGGTTCTTCCAATGATGAAGAAAAACATTAAAAGTACTTTGACAACACATTGCTGGGGACTCGGTGGTCAGCAAGTCACCTACTAGGACATAGCCTGCCAGGATTATCTACTGGGTGTGGAAAGTATGAAGGGGAGGATAGGTGCTGGATTTTAGCCTATGTATGGGATATTAGAAAAGATTTATATCCCCTAACTATGGTCATACATAAAGCATTTTAGTTACTACTCACATTTTTCCCCAATAGTCAAATAAAGAAGGCAGTTGGTTTTGCATAATCTTAATAATTAAAGAGCTAAGCCAATTAGATTATACCTGCTCTTGTGTTCATTCAGGATTTATTTAGAACAAGGACAATTATTTGGGGTCAAGATTCAAAAGGAGGCAAATGGTAAGAAAAGCTACTTCAAATTCTCCCATGAAAGGGGGAAAAGAATATGAATATTTGAATCGAGGAAGACAAAGGGGAGATACTCATAGGCCTCTGCCTTGGTGCGCACTGGGCACTAAACTAGCTATGCTTCTTGGATTGGGTTCTTTCTGTTTTAAGTTGTGCGTTGGTTTCAACATACCTTATATATGCATATTCAGTTGGCTGACTCAGCTTAGATGTCACTGCTTCCTGGAGACCTTTAAGAAACCTAAGTGTGATAGGTGTTCTGGACATGTGCCCCATCATCCGTGATGTTCCCCCCACCCTGTCATCCACTCTGCTTTTCAACTCTGATCTCCTTTCACTCTATTGACCACGGCATCCTCCATACTCACCCCAGCCCGTCGTGGTACACCCCAGTATTTAACTCGTTCATCTTTGTATTCAAGTGCCTACTAGAGCATTGACGAGATGGATGTTTGATTAAATACATGAATGAAGGAAGGAAAGAAAAAGGGACCGAAGCTTATTCATCCCGTCGTGATAAGCCAGGCAGCAGGAGTGTTGCGAGAGTAGATCCATTAATCCAGTAATTAAGACACATTTGGTGGACAGTGGATTTAAAACACATCTTTAGCAGTTCAAATAGGACCTTGAATAATAATATTAGTATTTTCTCCTTTGTATCCTTGCCCATTTCTTAGAAGATCTAGCAATTATACAATTGAAAATCATGCCCCATGATTTTGATTCTTGTAATTTAGACACAGCCTGGGCTGAAACAAACAATAAAAACAGGTATATCAAATGCCAGAAGCTCCCCCTGCAACCCCTTAAATACATAAGGAGTATATTTCACATTCCTACGGTACGGTATATTTCCAGTAGAGATCTTCCTGGACTTACAATGGGATTACGTCCCAATAAACCCATCATAAGTTGAAAATATCTTAAGTTGAAAATATACTGAGACTTCCCTGGTGGCGCAGTGGTTGAGAATCTGCCTGCTAATGCAGGGGACACGGGTTCGAGCCCTGGTCTGGGAGGATCCCACATGCTGCGGAGCAACTAGGCCCGTGAGCCACAACTACTGAGCCTGCGGGTCTGGAGCCTGTGCTCCGCAACAAGAGAGGCCGCGATAGTGAGAGGCCCGCGCACCATGATGAAGAGTGGCCCCCACTTGCCACAACTAGAGAAAGCCCACGCACAGAAACGAAGACCCAACACAGCAAAAAAATAATAAATTAATTAATAAACTCCTACCCCCAACATCTTCTTTAAAAAAAAAAAAAAATCCACCTGACAATGCAAGGGACATGGGTTCAAGCCCTGGTCCGGGAAGATCCCACATGCCACTGAGCAACTAAGCCCGTGCGCCACAACTACTGAACCTGCGTTCTATAGCCTGCAAGCCACAACTACTGAAGCCCGCGCGCCCAGAGCCTGTGCTCTGCAAAAAGAGAAGCCACTGCAATGAGAAACCCGTGCACCGCAATGAAGAGTAGCCCCCCTCGCTGCAACTATAGAAAGCCTGCACGCAGCAATGAAGACCCAACGCAGCCAAAAATAAAGAAATAATTTAAAAAAGAAAATGCATTGAATACACCTAACCTACTGAATGTCACAGCTTAGCCTCACCTACATTAAACGTGCTCAGAACATTACATTAACCTGCAGTTTGGCAAAATCATCTAAAACAAAGCCTGTTTTATAATATATTATTGAATATCACATGTAATTCATTGAACTTTGTACTGAAAGTGAAAAACAGAATGGTTGGGCACAGAATGGTTGAAAGTGTATTGGTCGTTTACCCTTGTGATCACTTGACTGCCGCCGTCCAGCATCACGAGAGAGGATCCTACCGCATATCAGTAGCCCAGGAAAAGATCAAAATTCAAAATTCCAAGTAATGTTTCTACTGAATGTGTATCACTTTCACACCATTATAAAGTCAGAAAATTGTAAGTTGAACCATCACAATTTGGGGACTGTCTGTAGTTTTACATTAAGCATTGTGTACAAAAATCTAATTACAAATGTGCTAGTGTTGGTGAATTAATGTAGACAGAGTTTCGTGTTGGCTGCATTAACTAATTTTAGTTTTTGTATTACCATAAGTAGGAAGGCCGTGGTGGAAGACAATTTTTCCTAGCCGCCGTCTCTTATAAGCTGTGTGACCTTGGGGGAATCACTTAGCTTCTGTGGTCCTTTGTTTTCTAACCTTTAAAATGAAGCTACTAATGTCTACAACACATGGAGGTTGCATGTGACTAAATATTGTAGGAGAAGCTGCTAACATAGTGCTTGGAATATAAAATATGCTTAGTGACTCTTAACCATCTCCTGTCCCCTTTTCTCTCAGTGTACTTTGAAGTAATAACACAATTTACCTCTGCAATTTTGTAATTCAGTCTTTTTATTAATTCAGACTGGCCTTTTCTTCAGTGGGCTTGAATTAGTGAGATTTACTGACTTGTTCGCGTTTTTACAAGGACCCAGGTGCTCAGCAATTTCTTCTAGCTTATTTGACACTCGTGAATTATAATGCATATGTAGTGGCAGAATGTCTCAGGCAGAAGCTCTTCTCAGAAAATACTTGGCCATATTCCCAGGGTAAACTGTAGTCATGATGGCAATATAAAATTCTGACTTGACCATTGAACCATGAGTCGGGAAACTTGAAAGTGATTTCTAACTGTGCTGTGGACTCCCTTTCCTAATCAAAGCTCAGTGTTGCTGTGCCTTAGTATTTTGGAAAAAGGTTATCTTTCTTTGCCTCTTTTGGAGGAGACTGAGGTTTATAACGGAGTTTGAACTCACTTAAGAAAGACAAACGTAAACATATAAAGTTTTATTACCCTTAAAAACAATTCTCTTGTTAAAGGGAGGACTTGCTTAATCAGTACCAGCTGACCTGTCTGGAGTTAGTAAGTTGATGAAGCTCTGATTAAGGTTTTATGAGGCAATCTGTAACACAGAACAGAGGTCACCAGGGTCCCTTCCTATTTCCCCGTTCCATATTTCTTACTGCAAATTAATTTAGTACTCTCATGAAACACTGCCCTTTTTTTAATCCAATGGCAAAAAAAACCATGTGCCTCTACTCCATAAAGACATCCTTTTTTGAATAATTCTACCCACGAGAACCTAGAGTGGGACAGAGTAATGAAAGCTATTTCAAAGGTATATTAACTACTAATGCTGTGGAATGTCCTAGAAGAATCAAATAATTGAATGGCCGAAGTGTCTAAAGAACCAATGACAGGGCAGAAATAAAGAAACTGGCCACTTCCTCATTGGAGAAATGAAGATTTATTTCTAATTTGACAGTTTCTCATCTGAACTGCCTATCACCCAAAGGGTAGTCGATGGTGCCATAGGCTGGAATGCCTTTTTTTAACCTGATGTGATAATATCTCTGACTCTTAGGTATATATTTTTTGAAAAGGTAAATCTATAGTGATGAAATTCTAGAATGTTCTTCTCTTGGAGGCACTGCAGTAATATCATCTCGGAGAGATCAGGCAGAATTGGCCACTTACGATGAGGAATGAGAAGCCTGCTCAGGACACATAAGTCATTTCTGACCTGCGTAACGCTGAGCGCTGCAATTACCCCTCTTGCTGAAACAGGAAGTGGCGAGGCCCTCCAAAAGGCAGCAGTGATTTTCAAAGGGAAAAAAAAGTGGGCGTCTTAATTGGAGGACGTTGAAAGACACATGTTAAGGAGGGAGGCTCAGAAGACTGTATTTATTGAGCACTTATTATACTACCAGGAACTGTGCTAGGTACATGGGATTCAGCAGAAAACAAGTTCAGATATGATTTTTTAGCTCACATCTCATACGTTGTAGTCCAGTGGGACAGACCGCCAGGAGTTAGAAGTCTGTGATGAGATGCTGAGGGGACGTTTTTCTTTCATTCCGGAAATCTGGCTATCATCCCAGGTTGAGAATGGAGAGGCAAATACCCCTCCCATTAAAAATAGCTCCAGGGGCAGCCAATAGTTGCAGTCGGACTTCTGTGCACCCCAGGGAGGCTGCAGACCCTGCCTCACCAACTCATTCCCTGCACGTAAGGGCAGAACGGGGGAGGGAAGAAGGGGCGGGGGTCCTTGGCCTGCGGTGAATGTACTGCTCAGGTGAGAGGCTTTTCCTTCCCTCCCAGAGGAGGAACGCCAGGGGTAGTTCTTTCCTCCAAAGGCAGGTGGATACTAGTGTGACTTGTGTGTGGAGGGGAGACGAGCATCCCGCTTTCTGGTTCCAATATCTATTTAGGGCATAGATTTGCTGATTATTCATTAGTTGATTTATTTATTCATTTACTTAAACTAAAAATTTATTGAAGACCTAATATGTACCTGCCAGGTTACAAGCCCTAAAAATACTGAGATGAGCCAAGTAAAGTCTCTGACCTCATGCATGAAGGTTACATTTTGTGTGTTTTTATGTTTACGTGTTAGGGTATGGTGTGTGGTTTATGGAGATTGAAAAGAAGCACTTAGATACTGTCTCAGGTGGTGACAACTGTTGTAAAGAAAACCAAAGCAAGGATGAGAGAATGAGGCGATTGGCATCTAATGCGGGTGGCTGGGGAAGACTTCCTGATGAGATGGTGTTGGTACAGAGTCTAAGGAAGTAAGTCTAAGGGCCATGCAGGTGCTAGGAGAGCATCGGGGCAGATGGAGGAAACAGAAATCACACAGTCCGGAGGCAGGGCCATGCTGGGCGAGTCCAAAGAGCTGACGGGTCGATGCAAGGCCGGTGTGGCTGGAGTGAAGTGCTGGGCGAGAAGGTTGTAGAACTGGTGAGTTGAATCACTCCGCCCCGTGAGCCTCTGCAAAGAATCTGTCTTCTACTTGGAGTGAGAAGGGAAGCAGCCATGTAAGGCTTCTGAGCACAGGAGCGATGTGCTCTAACTGCCATTATCACGGGATCACCCACTTATTTTGTGAAGATAGTCTGTAGGGGCCAACAGTCCAGCTGGAAGCTAGTTAGAAGGCAAGAGTCTAGGGGAGAGACAATAGCTCGGCCATGATGCTGACCAGCTTTGGGGCCTATCTTCTTTGTGGTATCTTTGTCTGGTTTTGGTATCAGAGTGACAATGGCCTCCTAAAATGAGCTTGGGAGTGTTCCTTCCTCTGCGGTTTTCTGGAATAGTTTCAGAAGGACAGGTGTTAACTTCTCTCTAAATGTCTCACAGAATTCACCTGTGAAGCCATCTGGTCCTGGATTTTTATCTGTTGGGAGTTTTTAATCAATTTCAATTTCAGTGCTTGTAACTGGTCTGTTCATATTTGTTTTTATTTCTTCCTGATTCAGTCTTGGGAGGGCGTACCTTTCTAAGAATTTGTCCATTTCTTCTAGGTTGCCCATTTTATTGGCATAGAGCTGCTTGTAGTAATCTCTCATGATCTTTTGCATTTCTGCAGTGTCAGTTACAACTTCTCCCTTTTCGTTTCTAATTTTATTGATTTGAGCCCTCTCCCTTTTTCCTGATGAGTCTGGCTAAGGGGGTTTATCAATTTTATCTTTTCAAAGAACCAGCTTTGGTTTCATTTATTCTTTTCTGTTATGTTCTTCGTCTCGATTTCATTTATTTCTGTTTTGATCTTTATGATTTCTTTTCCTTCTATTAACTTTGCATTTTTTTTTATTCTTCTTTCTCTAGTTGCTCTAGGTGTAAGGTTAGTTTGTTTGAGATTTTTCTTGTGTCCTGAGGTAGGCTTGTATCACTATAAACTTCCCTCTTAGAACTGCTTTTGCTTCATCCCATAGGGTTTGGATCATTGTGTTTTCATTTTTGTTTGTCTCTAGGTACTTTCTGATTTCTTTAGTGATCCACTGGTTGGTTAGTAGCATACTGTTTAGCCTCCATGTGTTTTTGTTTTTAGCAGTTTTTTTCTTGTAGTTGGTTTCTAATCTCATAGTGTTGTGGTCAGAAAAGATACTTTACATGATTTCCATGTTCTTAAATTTGCCAAGGCTTGCTTTGTGGCCCAGCATGTGATCTATCCTGGAGAAAGTTCCATGTGCACTTGAAAAGAACATGCACTCTGCTTTCGGGTAGAATGGTCTATGAATATCAGTTAAGTCCATCTGGTCTAATGTGTCATTTAAGGCCTGTGTTTCCTTATTGATTTTCCATCTGAATGATCTGTTCATTGACGTAAGTGGGGTGTTAAAGTCCCCTGCTATTAGTGTGTTACTGTACGTTTCTCCTTTTATGTCTCTTAGCATTTGCCTTATATGTTGAGGTGCTCCTATGTTGGATGCATATACATTTATAATTGTTATATATTCTTCTTGGATTGATCCCTTGGGCATTATGTAGAGTCCTTCTTTGTCTCTTGTAACAGTCATTATTTTAAAGTTTTTTGTCTGACATGAGTATTGCTACTCTAGCTTTCTTTTGATTTCCATTTGCATGGAATAGCTTTTTCCATGCCCTCACTTTCAGTCTGTATGTGCCCCTATATCTGAAGTGAGTCTCTTGCAGGCAGCATATATGAGAGTCTTGTATTTGTATCCACTCATCCAGTCTGTGTGTTTCGGTTGGAGCATTTAACCTGTTTATATTTAAGGTAATTATTGATATGTGTGTTCTTACTGCCATTTTGTTAATTGTTTTGGATTTGTCTTTACAGGTCTTTTTTCTTCCTTTCCTCTTTTGTTCTCTCGTGATTTAATGACTATCTTTAGTGTGGTGTTTGAATTCCTTTCTCTTTTTTGTGTTTATATCTATCATAGATTTTTGGTTTGCAGTTTTGACATAGCAGGCTATATACATGCATTATTGTTTTAAGTTGCTGATCTCTTAATTTCGAATGTATGCCAAACATCCTGCATTTGCACTCTCCTCCTCTGATGATTGCTGGTTTTGATATTCTATTTGTGTGTGGATGATCTCCTACATTTACCACATGTTTACCTTTACCAGTGAGCTTTCCCACTTTGCAGTCTTCTTGTTTCTAGTTTTAGTTTCTTGGCCTTTTCTCTTCCACCTAGAGAAGTTCCTTGAGCATTTGTTGTAATGCTGGTTTGGTGGTGCTGAATTCTTTTAGCTTTTGCTCTGTCTGAAAGCTTTTGATTTCTCCGTCAAATCTCGACGAGAGCCTTACTGGGTAGAGTGTTCTTGGTTGTAGGTTTTTTCTCCTTTCATCACTTTAAATATATTGTGCCACTTTCTCCTAGCCTGCAGAGTTTCTGCTGAAAAATCGGCTGGTAACATTATGGGGATTCCCTTGTATGTTTTGTTGCTTTTCATCTTGTTGCTTTTAACATTCTCTCTTTATATTTAATTTTCATCAATTTGATTACTATGTGTCTCTGCATGTTCCTGCTTGGGTTAATCCTGTATGGGACTCTCTGTGCTTCTTGGACTTGGGTGACTATTTCCTTTCTCATGTTGGGGAAGTTTTCAGCTATTATCTCTTCAGATATGTTCTTGGGCCCTTTCTCTCTCTATTCTCCTCCTTGGACCCCTATAATATTAGTGAATGTTTGTGCGTTTGATGTTGTCCCAGAGGTCTCTTAAACTGTCCTCATTTCCTTTCACTCTTTTTTCTTTATCCTGTGGCAGTGATTTCCACCATTCTGTCTTCCAACTACGTATCTATTCTTCTGCCTCATTTATTCTGCTATTGATTCCTTCTAGTGTATATTTCATTCCAGTTATTGTATTCTTCAACTCTGTTTTGTTCTTAATATTTTCTAACTCTTTATTAAAAACTTCTTGTAACTTCTCACTCTATGCATCCACTATTTTCTGAGTTCTTGGATCATCTTTACGATCATTACTCTGAACTCTTTCTCAGGTAGATTGCCTATCTCCACTTCACTTAGTTGTTCTTCTGGGGTTTTATCTTGTTCCTTCATCTGGAACATATTCCTCTGCTGTCTCACTTTGTCTAAATTTAGATTTGTATTTTTATATATGTAGAAGGTTAGTTATATTTCTCAACCTTGGAGAAATGGCCCTTTTTGGAGGATGTCACATGTCCCAGAAGTACACTCCCCTTTCACCAACCAAGGGCTAGGGACCAGCTGGTCCCAGGGCAGGTTTGGATCTGTGTTTGCAGATTCGGTTCTGCAGGCTCTGCCGGATCATGGTTCTCTTGCTTCTGGTGTCTGCCCCCTGGTGGGGGAGGCTCTCCTAGAGGCTTATGCAGGCTTCTGGTGGGAGGGGCGGGTGCTTGCCCACTGATGGGTAGAGCTGTGCCTTGGCCCTCTGGTGGGCAGGGCTGTGTCAGGAGGCCTGTCTAGAGGAAGCTGTGGACTCAGGAAGTCTTTAGGCAGCCTGTCTGCTGATGGGTGGGGCTTTGTTCCCACCCTGTTGGTTGTTTGGCCTGAGATGTCCCAGAACTGGAGCCTCCAGGCTGTTGGGTGGGACTAGGTCTTGGTGCCAACAGTCAGCATCCAGGGGAACTCACGCGACGAATACTCTCTGATGCCTCTGCCATCATGTCCTTGTCCCTAGAGTGAGCCAGAGCCACCCCCCACCTCCCCAGGAGACCAAGACCAGCAGGCAGGTCTGGCCCAGGCTCCTATGAATTCACTGCTTTTGTCCTGGGTCCCAGTGCACATGAGACCTTGTGTGTGCCCTCCAAGACTGGAGTCTCTGTTTTGCCTAGTTCTGTGGAGTGCCTATCGTCAAGGACCCACTGGGCCCTTTTTTTAAAAAAATTATTTATTTTGGCTGCGTTGGGTCTTCATTGCTGGGCACAGGCTTTCTCTAGTTGTGGTGAGCGGGGGCTACTCTTCGTTGCGGTGCATGGGCTTCTCATTGCGGTGGCTTCTCTTGTTGCAGATCACGGGCTCTAGGCGCGCAGGCTCAGTAGTTGTGGCTTGTGGGCTCAGTAGTTGTGGCTCACGGGCTCTAGAGCGCAGGCTCAGTAGTTGTGGCACACGGGCTTAGTCGCTCTGCGGCATGTGGGATCTTCCCGGACCAGGGCTCGAACCCGTGTCCCCTGCACTGGCAGGCAGATTCTTAACCACTGCACCACCAGAGAAGCCCCCCCCACTGGCCTTTAAAACCAAATGCTCTGGGGGCCCCTCCTAACGCCAGACCCCAAGGCTGGAAAGCCTGATGTGGGGCTCAGAACTCTCACTCCTCCGGGAGAACTTCTGTGATACAATTATTCTCTAGTTTGTGGGTTGCCTATCCAGGGGGCTATGGGATTTGATTATATCGCAAGTGCGCCCCTCCTACCATCTCATGGATTCTTCTTTGTATCTTTGGATGTATTGATAGCATATTTTTTTGGTGGGTTCCAGTCTTTCTTGTCGATGGTGGCTCAGCAGTTAGTTGTGATTCTGGTGTGCTTGTGAGGGGAGGTGAGCGCAAGGTCCTTCTATTCTGCCGTCTTGTCCAGGAACTCTGTAATTCTTTCAAGTTGTCTCTTTTAGAGAAATGGTATGCATCCACATTTGCAACCTCTCTTTCCAGAAGCTCCATAACTTCAGACACGTTCTTTAATCTGGAGATCTGCTTGCCTGGCCCTTCCTGGAGCCCCTTTCTGTGACCCCCAAACCCCTTTCTCCTGCAGACACTTTAAACTGGGGCCTACCTGAACAGAGGAAAAGAGAAATGAAGGGCTGGTGGGAGGAGAGCAGCCTGCATGCCCTGTATTTGGTGGTGCCGCAGGGCTACGTGTGTCTGTGACGTGAACACAGCAAAGCTTAGTTGAGACCGAACGCCACCAACCTCTGCTCCCAAGAAGGTCACCTGGTGGGTCAGGAAGCCTCAGAAGCCAGTGGCTGGAGATAAACACTGTCCCCTACTGACAGCTAAGCTTAGAGAAGACATGGGACCCGAGTTGAGCCATTCTGGGGCTGTGTAGCTGGGAGGCTGTCTCTGTGGATGGCCACTTGAGACATCCAAATACATATTCCAAGAGAGAGCTGGCATTTCAAGTCAGGCCACACAAAAGACACGGGCAGCCACCTAGGGTGAGCCAGAGAGGCAGAGATTACCAGCAAGGAGCGTGTCAAGCTGTGACTGCTACATAAAGACTCACTCTGCTCTCATCTCAGGAATGAGATCTCAGATGTCTGCATCTCAGGAAGGGCTGGAGCCCACAGGAGAAAGCAGGGAATTCTGGAATCAGATCCAAGATGGGAAGTGCCAAGGAGAACTGGTCTCAGTGTCAGTGGCCGTAATGTAAGCACCGGTTTGGGACCTGCCTAGGACACCATCCTTAGACTGGAGAGGGAGATTCAGCAGAGCCAGGTGGGGAATCAGTAAATAGGCAGAATATTATTACACACCCGGACAGAGTTTCTGCTCCAATCTGTGTGTAAACATGATGAAGGAACTCCCAGGTACTCTGGGGGTGTAGCTGAAGAAATGCTTCCCACTCTGGGCAGTTTGGAAAACTTTCCCAAGAGACTGGCAGTTAGGACCAGAAGCCACAGTGGACATTGTTCAAGCAAAGGGGAAAACAGCACATTTCAGAAACAGCCAAGTTCGAGGAACTGGGGGAAGGAAGACCTGAGGGCAAGTCACCGTCTGCTATAAAGACCACGCGACCAACAAAGGAACTAAAAATAATCTTACTTTAAAATGTCATCTTCATCTTAGGGCTTAACAGTGGGCTGGTAAATATGTTTGACCTCTTGAAACAAGAAGTTCAAGTTTCCTTGTTTAAGATTTGCACCAATTCAGAGAGTATCTTCCTTATAACTCCAAACACCCTGAACACAACCCTATTTAAAAAAACACCTGTTGCATGTATATAATGTTGTTTCTAAGTTAAAATTAACCATTTAGTTCTCTATATTTGCATTAATCTCAGAATGACTTGGAGTATTCACTAGATTCATTTTGATCCAATTGGCTTTTGTTCCAGGGTTCTGGGTTATGTTTTAGATTTAACATAGGTTTTACCTCTATCGATGATAACAGTGGTTAAAGTTGTCTGTCGTAATGGTGAACTTAAGATGGGAGTTTATACCAGTGCATTCAATAAGAAAGAGTGTGTAGGTGAAAAGGGAGAAAATGGGTCTGAAGAAAGGTCTGCCCATCCCCAGAAAATTAAGGGAAGATTTTTAAAAAAGATTAAATGCAGGAGGATTCACATTAATATGTTTTGATAATATTTCAGACGTAACACTGTGGATTTGGCAGTAGTTTAAGGCTGTCTTGTGCCTACTGTTGAGGGACTAGCTGGAGAAGAGAGAAAGGACCTGGGGAGGGAGGGAGACCCCAGTGGAATTTTTATGCTGGAGAATGAGTGTTGGGGGTTGCTCTCTCTCTTCTGGGGGCCTATTAACTAGAAAACCAGACAGTCTTTAAGGGACCAAAGGAAGGTTGGAAACAAATGCTGGTATTGAAAACATGAGGGAGAATGAGGGCCTTCTGTCCACCTGTCTTTCCCCAGAGGGTGACGACCACCCATTATGCCCATGAGAAAATATCTGCACGAGTGAGTGAACTTTTTGTATTACAGCTTGTGACACACATTATTCCAAAATCAGAGTCCTGTGTCCACAGTATAGTTGGGAGGTGGAGGGGTGAGGGGTACTGTTACAAAATAAGCCAGAGGCATGAAATTCTTCAATCCTGAGCAGGGTTCCTCACCTTGAAACACTCTTTTCTGACCCGGTGTTCTCGACGAAACCTTAAGGGCCACATTTATTCCGTCCCTTTAGAACCCAGGACAGGTTCTGAGTAGCCAGATCCCTGCCTCTTCTCCCTGGGGCCCTACTCTTATCTCTGTGAGTTCTCCAGGAACAAAGGGCACTTTACAAGGAGAGGGGACCTTGGTCAGAAGTCTTCTCCCCTAAAATCCTGGGATGAAGTCTTTTCTTCACGTGTTTGTGAAATGCCATTGGTAGTTTCAGTTAGTAAAGCAGTTACGGAGAGAACTCTGGAAATATATCCAAGTCTTTAGCAAATGCTTATAACACCTGAAAATAATTTAATGGAAATAATCAAAGATGCAGAGACTTATATACAGTGTTTTCAAAAGGAAAACAAACTGTATGCTATAAATTAAATGATAGCACAAGAGATCTAAAAATTGTAGCAATCAGGAAACTATATAGCTATTCATAGTCATTCTTGTGGGGGAAAAAAGCTACTAGTATATAAAATAGAAGTTTCCTCTTCACTTAGGTGGCTTCATAAAGCACTGAGGTATTTTAATAGTATTAATTTCTAATCCCTTTACTTTTGCTAACATGTAGATTTAAATATACTCAAATAGGGTATTTTATTCCAAAATTTATATCTTCAACCAAGATCCCACTTCTTCCCTCCAGCAACACATATCCTTTCCTATTTAATATTTCCATTTGTATATTCCATCCACACCTAAAACTCAATGTGTTAAAAACTGATCACCATAATGCTTTACTTCAAGATATGGTTCAATCATTCACCTTCAAGCCAGGAATTTCTATGTCTTTGTTTGTTTATTTGTAATATATTTATTCAAGTATGGTTTATTACAAGATACTGAATGTAGTTTCCTGTGCTATACAATAGGACCTTGTTTATCCATCCTATATATAATAGTTCACATCTGCTAGTCCCAAATCCCTCCCTCCCCTGCCACCCTCTGCCTGCAGCCACAAGTCTGTTCTCTATGTATGTGAATTTGTTTCTGTTTCATAGATAAATACGTTTGTGTCATATTTTAGATTCCACATATAAGTGATATCATATATTTGTCTTTCTCTTTCTGACTTACTTCACTTAGCATGATAATCTCTAGGTCCATCCATGTTGCTGCAAATGGCATTATTTCATTCTTTTTTATGGCTGAGTAATACTACGTTTTATATTTTTTATATATATATATATATATATATATATATATGTGTGTGTTTGTGTGTGTGTGTACGCCACATCTTCCTTATCCATTTATCTGTCAATGGACACTTACGTTGCTTCCACGTCTTGGCTATTGTAAACAGTACTGCTATGAACACAGGGGTGCATGTATCTTTTTGAATTATAGTTTTCTCTGGATATATGCCCAGGAGTGGGACTGCTGAATCATATGGCGACTCTATTGTAGTTTTTTGAGGAACCTCCACACTATTTTCCATAGTGGTTGTGCCAATTTACGTTCCCACTAACAGTGTAGGAGGGGGGTTCCCTTTTCTCCACACCCTCTATAGCATTTGTTATTTGTAGCCTTTTTATTGATGGCCATTCTGACCAGTGTGAGCTGGTACCTCATGGTAGTTTTGACTTGCATTTCTCTAATAATCAGTGATGTTGAACATCTTCTCATGTGCCTATTGGTCATTTGCACGTCGTCATTGGAGACACGCCTATTTAGATCTGCCTATCTTTTGATTGGGTTGTTTGTTTTTTTGTTACTGAGTTGTATGAACTGTTTGTGTATGTTGGATATTACACCCTTGTCAGTCACAAATATTTTCTCGCATTCTGTAGGTTGTATTTTCATTTTGTTTATGGTTTCCTTTGCTGTGCAAAAGCTTATTAGTTTGATTAGGTCCCATTTGTCTATTTTTGATTTTACTTCTATTGCCTTGGTAGACTGACCTTAGAAAACATTGGTAAGATTTATGTCAGAATGTTTTAGCTATGTTCTCGTCTAGGAGTTTTATGGTGTCTTGTCTTATGTTTAAGTCTTTAAGCCATTTTTGAGTTTATTTTTGTGTATGGTGTGAGGGGGTGTTCTAACTTTATTGATTTACACGTGGCTGTCCAGCTTTCCCAACACTGCTTGAAGAGACTGTCTTTTCCCCGTTGTATATTTTTGCCTCCTTTGTCGAAGGTTAATTGACCACAGGTGTCCAGTATCATTCTTGATTTGTTGCTCTTTCTTACTTCCCACACCCAAGTACTGTACATTCTACTTTTGGCTGGAGTTTGCCACGGTCATAATCTTGGCCAACAACCAATTCTCAGTGTTACTGCTGGAAAAGTCTAAACCTTAGTGCCCATGTCCAATTTGTCCTCCTGAAATAAGATCTTAATTCTAAGTAACATTTTCAATGCATTTCATGCAAATGGACTTGCCATTTCTTTTAGAACAAATGGATGAATCCATAACATTGTGTATAAAACTCAGCCACTGCGTCCCCTGCCTGCTTCTGCAGCCATGCTCTACGTCTATGATACATTTCTCTTTCTTACCCCGAGGAGGTAATGCTCTTCTTTCTGTAGTATTTTCTCCCCATCACATCTCCCCATCTAATTCTGCTCATCACCTAACTCACTCCCACTCACCCTCAGAGCCAGCAGTGGACAGTCATGGTGAAACCGCGGGGGGGGGGGGTCCACATATTTATTTCATGGTTTAAGTTAGTGGCACCTTTTGGAGTTGAGAACTAAACAGCAGTGGTGCAGTATCGACAACTCTGCTTCACCCTTCAGGTTTCTGCCTCAGCGGCAGTGGCTGGGGAAGCTTTCTGTCCACCCCTCTCCCCTCTCTTGCATGTACATTTACACACACCTGCGAGGTCTTCCATTTCACTTCTCCACAGCAGCCTGGGCTTCTCCTCTACAGCCCTTAACATCTGCAATTATTTGTTTAATGCCTTTCTTCCCCGTTATTACTGAAAGCCCCATAAAGTCAGAATCCCAGCTGTCTTGTCTGCTGTGTTCCCAGAGCCTTCGAAGGTACCTGTAACTTGTGGGTGCTCAGTAAATAAATGCCTAAAGTTCACTCCCTACGTGTAAGCTCATGATTTAAAACGTAATCTCACGGGGTCTTTAACGTGCTCCCTTCTGAAAGACATGCCGCTTAGGACAGGAAGCGCGTAGGGCCAGTCACATCAGCAGAAACAGACTCTGGGACACGTATGCATACATCTCTGGACATGTGTCACAGCACCAGGCTGAGCCAAAAACTGAGGGAGACGGAAGCTTCCTCTGGCTCCTGTGTCTTTTTGGAAGTACCTCCTGCACCTACCCTTTCTTTCCCTTCTCAGATGATCACTGTAAGTCTCTATTTTCCCCTTTCTTTTCTCTATAATTCAGACCACTTCTCTTCTGTGGGTCAGTTCAATTAAAGTCACTCTGGTTCTGATTACTTTCTAATCTGCAAGGCAGTACATAACCACATGACATTTAAACATTTAATTGAAGGAAAAATTGATGGTTATTTTGAATGTAATAAAAATTGATGCTAATCGTCATTCACTACGGATAAAAAGGCATGATACACTCTAAAAGTCACTGGAATGGTATCAGAGTAAGACCTGAACAATTAGGGTTGACATTAAAAAAAAAAAAAAAGGAACTACTTCTAAAAACACCTTCTAATTTGTGAAACACAGAACTGGCATGGTGACTATAGGCCTTATGAGGAATTAGAACTTTTTAGACCAGTAACAGATTCACATACATGCACATGCATGTGGGCACACACACAAATTCACTTCTCCAAAGCAAATAACATGTGCATAGGCAATATCTTTGTTGTTGAATCAACAGCCATTAAAGGTCAGTTTTGCTTTTATGGTTATGTCTGTTTTGAGGATTAAATTTTTCACAGAATTTGACAGAGAAGATGTATTGTTTTCCAGGTTGTTCATTAAGTGTCCCCTTTCAACTCGTGACCAGTTGCTTGAATTCACCAATTCTATGCTTGGTAGCAATGGAAAAAATAAGGCTTTTTATGTTCTGTCAGCAAGATCTACCTTAGGATCAGTTTGGCTTGTTAAAGTGGATATGGGTTACCTGTAAAATAGTCTTAAGAGAAATAGTGAGAATTCAGCTGTGCCACTTTATGCGGTACAGACTGGTCGCCTCTATTCACTGACAGCTACTAAGGAGAGATCGCTTCCTAAGATCATTACTGGAAATAAGTTCCCTTGTACAAATTAATCTATTGGTGCCACAAAATGCAAAATTTCAATTATTCATTCATCTTATTTATTACCCTATACGTAGGGCTTTTAAGCCTCTAGCTGCCCTGATTTCAGAATGCATGTTTTTATGATCACTGCGAAAGAAATAATAGCTTAATATGCCTTTTCTCTGACACTTAAAATGCTACTTTTAAAAGTATTTATTTTTGGCTGTGTTGTGTCATCTTTGCTGTGCGCGGGCTTTCTCTAGTTGCGGCAAGCGGGGGCTCCTCTTCGTTATGGCGCACGGGCTTCCCATTGCGGTGGCTTCTCTTGTTGCAGAGCACGGGCTCTAGGTGCACGGGCTTCAGGAGTTGTGGCTCGTGGGCTCAGTAGTTGCGGCTCGTGTGCTTCAGTAGTTGTGGCTCGTGGGCTCTAGAGCGCAGGCTCAGTAGTTGTGGTGCACAGGCTTGGTTGCTCCGTGGCATGTGGGACCTTCTCGGACCAGAGCTCGAACCTGTGTCCCCTGCATTGGCAGACGGATTCTTAACCACTGCGCCACCAGGGAAGTACCAAAATGCTACTTTTTAAAGGGTACTTTTTCATTTGGAGAATAAAAATGTAATTGTACATAGTTATTATTCTAGTTTACTAAGACTGTAGTATTAAGAGAAGAACAAGCCTTTATGGTATTAACGTGTGTGTGTGTGTGTGTGTGTGTGTGTCCCATTTATAATTATTATTTGTTCTTAGTTTCAAGACCAATTTGGAGTAACTTTGGTCTTAAGGCCGTGTAGGAACGTTGTATTTTGGAGAAAGAGAACTTCTGTGCATGGACAACCTCATCAAAGGGTTCAGTCCAATCCTACTTAATTCAGAAAATATTTTTCCAGCACCTACTATGTCCATGGCACTGTGCCCACTGAACTCTGTCCCAAGTACTGGGCTCACAAGTGTTTGCCCTTGGCCACAGGGGCGGTTAAATGGGCCAGGGAATGACTCAGTGTAAATGCAATGCTTGTGACCTCATGTTATCTGGTCAGTAAGCAGTATCTTCATTTCCAAGTGAAGTATTATCACAGCACCTGTTTACCTGGTGTCATTAAAAATAATTTATGTTATATTGAGACTAATCACAATTATCCCACCACCAAATGTGATTATATGTATCTTAGGCTGTCATTTGTAAGTTCTCCTGTTTCTCGAAAGGATTTATGCCTTTAGTATTTACTTTCCCACTTCCATCTTCTCTCAGTTTTCAGTTTGAAGTTAATCCTTCTTACTGAAGAGAAGGGCAGCAAAAATTGAAGTGAGTGATTGTTCCTTCTTTGTTGTCTGTTCACACATTACGTTATCATCTTCGGGGAGCAGTTCTGCCATTCCCTTCTCTTTTCTAAAAATTTCTAGATCTAAACATATACAGAGGCAGATCCTTTTTCCTTTTCCTTACTAGTTCTCATTAGTTTCTACTCACGCCTTCAGATACTTCACAAGAGGTGCTATTGGTGACATACATATAAGGTGGGTAGAGGCAGCTCTGGACTGGTAGTCAAAACATCTGGGTTCTAATTCCCACTTCGCCTCTCCCAGCTGTAGGGCGCTGGGTAAGACATTTTAGCCTGAGACTGTCTTCTCACCTGTACAATGGGTTCAGTAATCTCTACCGTGCCTTCCCTATAGGGGGGAGAATGTAAGTTAAAGCTCCTCAAACATATCAAATAATTATAGATATAAAATATTTCTTACATATTTATACTACTTATATATAGTCAAATGGATACATATATTTATATCATCTATATACGCACACATACATATATATGTGTGTGTGTATCTGTATGTGCATGTGTGTTTGGCTACAAGCCCTTGGTTATATCATAAAATACAAGACCTTTCAAAGTCACATCTTTGTGAAGGAGCAGTCCCTGATCACATGAACATTTGTTACACACACACTGGGGTGCAGCATTGTGTAGTGGTGAAAGCACAGGGGCTGTGAAGTTAGACTTCCTCCGGTCAAAAACCACTCCTCCAAACAAACACTGCTGGGTATCTTTGAGAAAGTTACTTAACCTCCCTGAGCCCCACCTTCCTTATTGTAAAATGGGCTTAAAATTCAATCTACCTCATCGGATTGTTACGAGGATTCAATGATTTAATGCACTTAAGCACTTCAAACAGTGCCTGATGCTTGAAAGAATTCAGTAAGTATGAGCTATTATTAGTGTTGCTACGTGGTGAAAAGTCAGGTATTTAGACTTTCCTGTGCTTTGCGAGCCGCATCTGTACAAGAAGGTCATGACTCTCATCTCTAAGTCTTTTGAATTTTGTTTAAAGTCTAGTACTCTGCTAGAGGTTACCTTTTCTAGTTATCAAGATAGAACTTATTTATTTCTAGTGAAGACAAGAATTATTTCTTTAGGCTTAAGAAGAATGATTTTATACCAATACTTATTATAATGAGTACTCTGTACAAATTAAATGGCTTTAGTTTTAATTACCACATTAGGCAAGACATACACCAAAAATGTTCAACATAAAAGTGCAGATATTAAATATCTATTTTGTGAAAACAGTAGATATGAAATCACAGGTTGTTTTCATTTGACAGAATAATTCAATTTTCAATTTTTTCCTAAAAAAAGTTAATTGGAAATGTGTATAAGGATTTATATACCGGGTCTTCAGTTTAAACCTGTGTACAAAAGTAATTTTTCAGTACATTGTAGTACAGTTACACAATAGAATATTGTTCAGACATTAAAATCATATTTTTGAACATAACTCAGAATTATTTATGATACAAGGCTAAATAAAAAGAAAGTAACCTACAAACTGCTTTATAGATTAAAATACCAAGTGTATGTACATATATTACATTACAAAAGACTGCAGGCAGCTGTACCATAACACAAAATATAATTTTCTTGGGAGAATTATGAATGTTTTTAATATTTCCTTCTGAGTATGTATAAACATATATATATATATGTATATATATATTCATGTTTTCCAAATTTTCAATGTTATAGTTTTAAAATTTTTTTAAAAATTGCTAGAAAATATTTCAACTTTTTAGCCCATTACATCTTGAGACAGATAAAACTAAATGCTTAACTGGGAATCCATTTTCAGGACATATATTAAGTTAACATTAAAAATGCATTCCAATATACATTAGGTAGGTGCAGACAAATACTGTTGATTCCCCTTACACGAGGTACCTAGAACAGTGAAACTCATAGAGTCAGAAAGTACACTGATTGGTAGATGCCGGCAGGTGGGGAGGGGGAATGGGGAGCTGGTGTTTAAGGGGGACAGAGTTCCAGTTCAGGAAGGTGAAAAATTCAGGAGATGGATGATGGTGAGAGCTGCACGACAATGTGATGTACTTAGTGCCACTGAACTGTACAGTTAAATAGGGTTAAAATAATATATTTCGTATTACGTGACTTTTACCACAGTGAAAAAAGAACATTAAAAAAAAAGTTGGTCACATACTTGTAAAATCACACAGTACGAACATTCATGGAGACGGGGAAACATTTCGTAGATTGGAACTTGAAGCAGTTGTGGACCTAGAGAGCCAAGCTTTCTCTGCAGACACAAGAGTACTAGTTCCAGAAGAGGGTCAGAGAAGTGAGTTTCAGCAAGGGTGGTCTCAGGAACCACTGGCTAAGTCACTGAGCAAAGGAGGACTAGGGTGGAGGGTCTCGGGGCCAAGAAGGAGGCAATACTTGGCCAGGGGCTTAATTTCAGCGCTTATTTCAGAACCAAACTATAGTTATGTTGACATGCGTTTACTACTACTGGAAAGAGAGACAGATGAACGTATCAACTCTGAATCTGACAGAGACAGAAGTGCAGGAGAGAAAGTCTGAAAGAGAGTTTCTAAAGAAGACAGGAGGAAAATTAACTACAGTTCCACGGCCTTCTCCACAATACTTGCACAGCTCCTCTCAACCAGTCCTTTGTCATTTATCATTGGGACTTTACAACTAAGCACCACACCATAACAACACAAAGAAACTCAGAACAGTTTTAGGATGAAGCCCTCATGCAAAGAGCGGAAGCAGCTGTGTGCTCCGCGTGCTGGTACCCAGACAGATGGATAAGAAAAGCCTCTTAATAAATGGCGATGGGACAACACATCGCTGAGCTTTACTTCTGAATCACACTGTGAAACATCCTAATCTCTTCGGGCTACTGGCTGAGCACGTCTGGTGAAGTGGAATTTACACCTGAAGAAAAAAAAGCACGCTGCTTTACCTGTCGAATAAAAATTTGACAGGGTAAAAAATATAGAGCTGGTAGATCTTACACTGTGTGCCCTGTGGGGCCTTTATGACTGATTCACCAGTTTTCTGTTAGAAATCACTTAAAAAAGAAACCTTTCTTTTCCCTCTTGCTTTTAGGTTGTTTTAAAATTATAAAGTAAAAAGGATTAGATTGCACAGAGTTCATTTTCTCAGAAGGTTGAAAGAAAGATCCTGTACATTCAAGACTATATGCCAACGGTAAATAACAGTGACTCTGTGCTGGGACCTTTGTTTTCTTGGCCTTATTAGAGTAATGCTGCCAGTGAGGATTTTGGTTTAGGACTGTCTGGGAAGGAGGCATTCAGAGGTCCTAGAAAACAGGCCGCTCTTAAGTGTCTTGGACTTGACGTTATTTGGGTAAGACCTATTGTGCTGTCCTCTCCTCCACTAGGGAAAAAAAAAAAAATCAACCCAGGAGTAGGGCTGACATTTCCTCAGCAGGCTGGAGCAGTCCACATTTAATTACCCACTGGGAGGAATGAGGAGTGGCCCTGCGCACAGACCAGTTCTGCCCGAGGGCACTAACCCAGATGCTCCCATCAGTATGTGGTAAAAAAAAAAAAAAAAAAAGACCTGCCAGGCCCCAGCCTTTGCTGCTGCATTTGAGACAAGGGATCCGTATTCAGTAAGCTGGCCAAATGCAATTTGGTTCCAAAATGTCTGTAGAGTTGGGAACATTCAAGTCTTGGAAAAACCAAAAGACAGGGAAGGAGGTAAATAGGCAAAGGGATATTACAAAGAATCAAACTGTCAGAATTTCCTGACATAAGAGAAAATGAGTGAGTGCTTGGGAAGAATGAGACACAACAGAAGTCGGCCAAGTAAACTTGGCTAGCAGCTCTCCAACCCCAGCAGAAGTCAGGGGCATGCATGTATATGTTTTGAAAGCTTTGTTCTTCGCCCTCTGTTTTTCTGCATTCTTAACTGGCAGTCAAACATGTCAAACTTTTGAATTAAAAACTGTTTAAAGATCTGCATTAAACAATGGGTTAGCATGTAAACCGTATACGTCACAGCCAAGCAACTTCTTCCAGTCATCTGATGTTGGAGAAACACGCAAAGGGGAGTTCTACGCCCCAGGAATCCGTAAAGCTTGGCAAGTCAAAATGAGAACTTCTGAGCCCTCAAGGCTCGCCAGAGCTTCAAGGCTCGGGGTCCAAAGAGAAGGGCTGGCTGAAAGGAACAGTGCAAAATCCTGATGCACAGCCCTGTCTCCCCTCCGCCCCCTCACCCCCAACTACTCCATATACCCCCTGCCTGGTAAACCAACCTCCGAGCACTGAAAACAAAACAGAACGAATTAATGGCCCCTGTTCTGTTTCATTATTTATGCCCTTCTCATGTACCAAACTAACCAAAGGATGCTCTTTGATGATTATATCTCCAAAGAACACTACTGTGATCGTGGTATGTGCCGGGGAACCATAGATAATTAATCAGTCAAACTGAGCGATATGGATAAGAATAACTTTTGGATTTTGTAAAAGTAAATTTAATGCATAAAACCTGCTAGGAACTGATTAATCAAATAGCCTTTTTTTACTCCTCGTTAAATCAGGGCATATACTGCAGCTGACTGCAGACCTACAGCCTCGTCCCAAAGAAGGGGAAAGCAATCGTGAGTTTATTTTTGCTCCTTTTAAATGTTTCCTCTCCATTCTAACAGCCTGTGTATTTGTTAAAGAGGTTTGCCTGGTATGGAAGTTTTTCCTAATAAACCCAATATGAAGTGAGTCACCAATTTATTTGAGGTATTTTCTGCTTGTCTTGTGATAAACTGGTCACTCATTGGCCCATCCAGATTCATACTGGCAAAGTTAGGAGTAAAAAAATTCCATACTCTTGAAACCAGTAACACCTTAGAAATGCCTGTAAGTAAGTACTGTGCCCCTACATTTTCACGGGTGCATCTTGACAAAGGAAATTTTGCATGGTTTTAAGAAGGTTTGTGTTGTGGGTGACAAGGAACCTAGCGACCTTCGTCTTCTACAGCAGCAAACCATGTGGAATTCTGGGAGTATAAAATGGGGAGGAAAAAGAGAAAACTGAACAGCCTTTTGTTTCTTAAAAAAGAGGGGAACCAACAAAGACCTGTTTCCTTTCCCCTTTGGTCAAATGAAAGCTCTTCAGAGATGACTGAGCTCTTGTATGCTACCGTTTGAATCCTGTAGGATGCTATCCCACGTGGCTTTGCTCTAAGTACACCAAAGAACGCTGATGATACTTTTGAAGGTTAAAACTACTTTGTGGTGCCCAGGGGACGTCTGTGAAGATACCCGATCCGTGGGAGAAGAACACCATACTCTCCGCTCAGTTAGAGCTTGCTTTACTGAGACACATTTGGATGCCAATTTATCCATTTATCATAGACAGGGCAGGGCCAGGACATTTGGGAACGGGTAAACCAAGTTCCAGAATTAACTGAAGAGGAAGAATAGGCAGAGAATGTACAATCCCATCTCCTGAGGATGCAGACTTGTTTCTTGCTAGGAGAGCACTGACAACCAAATCAAAGATGGTTCTGATTTCTGGTCCTTTTTCTCTCCCTGTGCCTCCCTCCCTCTGTGCCCGGAAAATAGTTCTGGAAACTGCCCCGGCACTGTAGTCTGAGACCGCCGCAAACTGGACAGAAGAACGCTCCAAAGGTACCAGTTTTCTAACATCAGCTCTCGGTGTTCCAAGAAGATTGAGTCTCATCTCTGTCACTAATGCAAGGTAAACTGAAACCGTTCTTCTAATAATTACCATTGTTAAACGAAAGATGTTTAGCAGAAAGGTTGGAGGCTCTTTCTGGGAGATTAGCTCAACTAATCAGGGTGCAACAGAATAATTTTCCTCAGATTACCCTAATCACATCAGAACATTTAAAAAGCTTGAGAGTAGATAGTAAAAGTAACCTCGCTCTTGGGCTATGCGTGTAAGCACAGGGCATCTTCAAGCTTTCAGGAGTACTGTTAGGGTTTCTGGAAGACCCTCTCAGCCGTGTAAACTCATGTCCATTACGACACGCCGATACCTTAAGTAAGACGATCTATTCATTCCCCTTGGAAATAGCACCCAGCCAAGCAATATACTCTCTACCCACATTCGCTCCTTACGTTACTTTCAGCACATGTGGGATCGAATGGACCATTTCATACTTGCTTGGTGATGGCTTACATGTGGAAGAAGCAGAGGAAATCAGCAAGTGAAGCTGTCAGATGTTGAGGAAGGGACAGCGCAGCTTCTAATGGAGCCGGAGATTAGTTTCGCCCTGGGGACAGGCTGAGTCCAAGTGGTTCCAGTGTTTAAGGAGGCTGCTGTGTACAGTAAAATCTTTTGCCATTGAGTTACAATTACACAGGCCAAGCACCTATATCCTGCAGTAGAGGAAATAACACAAGGCAAAACAGGAAGCGTCTGCACCAAATCTACCTTTCATTACACGGCTCATCAAAACAGCTTCACGTTTTTCCTTTCCCTGTGCAAGTAAATTATTTCATTGAACCTAACTGCAAGCAATTTTTATACACCAGACAGCACTTACACAGCTTATGTATTTCACAAGAACGGCAAGAAGCTAATGGCATTCTTAAGAGTTATTTTTTTCTCGGAACAGCTCATCACAAAGGGTAAGAGAAGCACATCTGGAATGAAGAAGCTCTTGTTCTCCTCCACCCAGGGAGCAGGGATGCAATCAGCACTGAGCCTACAGGACAAGTTCAAGTGCTGCACAAGATGCCCCAGTGACGGAATGCCAGGGCCTCAGACATAAGGACCTGAATCCTGCTTTGGCCCCTGGCTGCTCAAATTGAGCGTTTTGATGTAATCTGAAGCATTCAGAGGAAAAGCCCTGGTGGCACTGGCTTCGCATTTCACAGTGCTGTTTTCCTGACCGGCTGGGTTCTGGAGAGACAGACGCACGGCACAGAAACACATGTGGCATGCCCGCTAGGATTTTCCCTTTCCTCCACGTTAATGAAGATTAAAGTGTAAGAAAGGGCAGACATCAGTGGAACAGATAATTAACGATGATTGATGATTTACTTTTAATGTAAGCCCCACCATTAATTCAGGTAAAGCACACAGATGCTTGCAACTTCTGGGGTCGAGAAATTGTTTAGTGCTCAACATGGACCGACAGAAGTCTCCGCCTGCATTTGGAGTGGCCGATATTATCCATAAAAGAAGGTTCACTGGGTGGATATTGAAAGCGATAGCTCCATCTGTTAAAGAAAGAAAGACTTTTCTTTCTTTTCCTGGATTTTTTGGTTTTTTAATCTCTCTGCCACTCTTTGCTAAAAGTTTTTGCTGCTTTCTTAGACAAAGATACGTAAGCAATTATCCCTTTTTGTTTTCTTAGAAAAATATGGCTTTGTTCTGTGTTTATACATAGTTGCTTCTGTTACAAAATAATCTTTCTCATATCTCTTTCTCGTTAGATGAGTGTGTGTGTGTGTGTGTATCCACACACATAAGCAGGTACCCTTTGACGGCTGCCAAGGTGAAAATGTGACAGTATCGTGTGGGGAGAAGTATTCCAAAATTCAGGCCATAAATCCAGCAGCAGGAAGCACGTTAGTACTTCCTCCCTTTTACCAGCACAGCCTGACACAACGTCTCTGGACGCTGGCCAGTGCCGGGTTGTGCAGAAGTGGCGGGCCCGGTGCCACAGCCAGTGACAAGGCTGTTTCCAAGTGGCACATTCATGGCACTTATGGCTCCTCAGAGTTTACCTCCGTAAGGATGGCAGAGCTCGAAGAGAGTAAGGGATTGGGGCGTTTACCAGCATATTGCAGAAAAGCTTAAAGCTTCACTTGCTGACCCAGACTTAGAAAGAACTTCAGTAACCAGGTGGCCTCCCGGGCCCGAGTTCCTGGTGGGCATTTATCACTACGTGTATTAGGGACGAAGACAGAAATTCTGACCTCAGCAATTCGAATGCTTCCACGTGCCGGATGCGGCAGGGGGGTGCTCTCTGGGTTGGAGTCCTGCAAGGTTTGCTCTCCAAGGGCCTCTGCCCCTTGTGGTATTTCTGTTTTTTACACCATGATGGCATGGAGGTATGGGCCCAGGAAATTCAATGGCTAACAAACACACACTCCTTCCCTTTGCAGAAAAAAAAAAATACTCAAGTTATTCAAAAAGCTATTAATATATTACTTATTAATATTAATGACTATCTTCATTTCCATAAGGACAAAAACAATTGAGCGCTGAAGAAAAATGAGGTGACACAATCACCTATAGGCATAAAATCATGAAAAATCACCATCACTATCTCTGAACGGCTTGTCTAACCTAATACAAGAATTGCGTCTCTCTAAAACCTTTACATAATAATTATAGCAGTTTTATTTTTACGTTTGTGCATGCGTTTTGTTTTGGAGCACGCAGTAAGGGGAAATAAGACGTTTTTCTTTTGATAGAGGCAACGAGATGAACAAAAGGGACTAAAGGAGACTAATTTTGGTGTAAAACTGATGGGTACCAGTTATAAGCAAAGCTACAACAGTGCCTCGATAAGTTGCATTTTCAGAGGAGAAAGAGTAAATATGCATTTAAAAACCCATTGATATTAAGGTACAGGACGCAGCCTGCACCCCCCAGACACAGATTTTAAAACCCAGAGCGCCACACGATCTCTGCCTCACTCAGTTTTCCTTTGACTTTGAGCTTTCACTGCTGTGTTCCCTTCCCGTATCCTGCTGGTACAATAAGTTTCCCAGTAAGGAGGTGGTTTACCACCGGATGTGCTGCCCAGCTGCAGAGTTCCAGGCTAAATAGCACTGCAAATCTCCTTTGCCAACGCTAGCAAATATCTGCTTTTCCTCCATGTTAAACATCTTTTTTTTCTTTTTTTTTTTTTTTTGCTCACCAGTCTTGAGGTTTAATGCAAAACAAACTCTCTTGATTCCCCCCACCACGCCTGCATTGTGTCTTCAAGGATGACTCCATGTGTTTAAGCAGATCGCCGTGGATGCTGTGCGATGGGCAGTTAGAAGCCCAGCACTTCGTTACTCGGCTAGCGCCCTGGATGGGAGGGAGTGAGGCGCACTGTGTAGTGGGCACCGCGGAGCTCTGTAATTCATGGACGTACGGGAATACATTTATCAGCGTGGATTATACGCGGCTAGGAAGGGATTTTCATAAACACATCAACATTATAAAACCCGAGTCCTGTCTAAACCTGGAAATGGCATCCAGCAAAGAATATATAATGTTTTGTCAAATTCTAAGTCTAATTTTATTTTTAAAGGCTTCAAAAAACCCCACATGCTGACAGTTTCCATATTCGTTAGTAAGGAATACCTGGTCTAAATTTTTTTACCACAAAAGCTAACGACCCTATTACCTCTGATATGTTTACTCACCAGTGTGGAACAACTTTTTCCACAGGTGCCTCTTTGATGATCAAAATTAAGCTTCCTAGAGGCTCGAGAAATTAAATGTTAAAGGAGGTCAGTGGTACAACAGTTGCCTAAAAGACAAGGATTGCCACTCCCATGTTGCTTTAAATTGACTTTTTTTTTTTCCTTGATGAGCAGGTGAACACAAATACAAGATTACTACTCAACACATGTTAAACTCTCCTCCTGATTCACTTGGATGTGCTGGATAGCTTTGAATGAGAGCACCTGAGCATGCTGGAAAGGGCTTAATTATAACCGGCAAAATAGTCAACACCTGTTTCTCAGGTAAAATCTGAAATCTACACCAAAGTAATACTCCAACTGGACAAAAAAATCAAAATGAAAAGGCATATTTGATAGAAGTAGAGAATTATTCTATTATCACTTGCAAAGCCCCATGAGGCAGAAAATCGAGTACCCAGGATACTGTATGCAAACCATGCAGTTTTCCCTATGGTTCAGACAGCAGCACTATTATGAAACAGTTGTGAAGTGGAAAAAAGCATTCTGGTTATTGGAAGACAAATGAACAAGCCGATTTTAAGACAACTGGAACACGCTAGGGGAATAAACCCTGCAATGGACGTGCGTGCAAAGAGCCTTCTTTGGTAATATCCTGGGCCCTGTAGCATTTCCGTAACAATGGGTAACTGAAGCATTTTGCAGAGATGCAGCCTTGCTCTAAGGGGCCGATGCTAAGGTTTATGCTCTCTTTTTGTGCCTAACACAATCTCCGTGTGCCCCCACCCGCTACAGATATGTGTGGATGGGTACCTGTTCTCCATACTCCGGGGGCATCTCCTTCCCTGATAGGAGTTTTATTTGACTTTAGAAAAGATTAATGATTCAGAAATACATAGTTAGTGTATATACGATTTCAGGTGCTGAAAACTAAGTAAGATAATACAAATTCCTCATAAAATATGAGGGTCATGAGTTGAAATGGCCTAATCATCTGGTGCGAGAACCATCTTCCCCTCTATCTTTTACTGACCCAAAGGCTTTTTCTTTTTCCCAATTCTCTCCAATTTCCTAGTTTCCATCCAGTTACATTTGTTAAGAATGTTAATTGTAGCTCTCTGCCTGTGGAATACGTTAGCGTGTACAGAGCAGAGGGTGTGCCCCGGGTTTTAAGGAGGCTTCAAATGACTGCATGGGCGATCAGTACCAAACAGGCAGTAGCTGAGAGCAGGACCTCTGGAGTCAGGCTGTGGGGATTTGAATCCCTACACTGTCACTTATTAAGTGGGTCTGGGTCTTAGTTTCCTTATTGGTAAAACAGAGAAAACAGTAATATCTACTTTAAGGTGTTAAATGAAATAATCCACATAAAGTGGTCCGTAGTAACAGCCTCACAAATATTAGTAAGCATTACTATTCAGGGGACCAGGACCAAGCAGTTACCTGCTCAGCCTACACCCCTGTTTCCGGGTGGGATGGGATTCCAGGTCTGCAACGATCGGAAGTAGCACATGCTACTACTGGAGCCTTAGGGGAAAAACCCGTAATACTGATCCTGTGCTTATTTAAAATCTTTGAAGTTTATTATGCATTTTTGGTATGAATTTTGATTTAAAAACTTTGTTTTAATATGCAGTTTGATTACTGGCTTTTTGGGGGTACCCCTTAAATTTTGGACCTGAAATGAATGCCTCACTCACTTTGCCCTAGTCCTTAAAAGCCCATGTGGAGGCTCCCAGCATATGCTTTTAAGAGCGCTTCACGAGTATGGAGAAACCTGGAAGGCTGCACACACTCAGAGACAGCTGGGGAGACGGCATAGCCAGTTTAGGGAGGGTTGGTTATACCTAGCATCCAGGAGCAAATAAGTTTTCTCTAGGCTACAAGCAGAGAGCCCAAGGTTCATGCTGCCTGGTGCCCAGCCTGCCTTGTTTGACCTAATTAATTGCCCCGAAGATGCTCTAGAATTAATCAAATTTCAGACCTCCTTAAGATCTTCCAGCTCAAGACTGGCATTGGTCGTGGACAGTGGGGGCCTCCAACAACACAGAGGAGGAGCTGGAAGGGTTAACTACGCAATGGTTCCCTTAATCTTAACTCTTTCTTTATGGGGTCAGAATAATTTCTTCCCACGGTTTATGCAAACAGACAGTGAGAAGGAAATGGAGATGTGTCAAACCACTGATTCACTGCGAAGAAAGGGGTATTGGACAGTTTACAGGAGGAGCACCATGCCGTTGGTATTTCAAGACTAGTTGGAGACGCCTATCTTCAACCCGAACCCCAATCTGGGAGTGCACTTAAAAGCCCCCTTTTTGGGCAGAGAAACTGAGTAGACATTTTTCCAGAGAAGACACACCCAGGGCCAACAAGTACACAGAAAGGTGCCCAACATCACTCATCATCAGAGAAATGCAAATCGAAACCCCCAAAGAGCTAGCATCTCACACCTGTTAGAACGGCTATTATCAAAAAGACAAGACATGACAAGTGCTGGCGAGGGTGCGGAGACCAGGGAGCCCTCGTGCACTGCTGGCAGGAATGTAAACTGGGTGCATCCGCTAGAGAAAACCGAATGGAGGTTCCTCAAAATATTAAAAATAGAACGACCCTATGATCCAGTGTTTCCGCTTCTGGGTGTTTATCTGAAGGAAATGAAATTACTCAAAGACCTGCACCCCCCTTGTTTGCTGCAGCTCTGTTGACAACAGCACGGCATGGAAACAACCTAAGCTGTCTGTAAGTAGCTCCACAACGGAACATTACTCAGCCAGAAACAGAAGGAAATCCTGCCACCTGCGACAACATGGATGGGCCTTGAATGCGATACTCTAAGCGAAAGAAATCAGAGAAAGACAAACACAGTATGGTCTCACTCACATGAGGAATCTAAAGAAACTTAACACACACACAGGTTGGTGGCCACCAGAGGCAAAGGGATAACAAGGTGGGCAAACTGGGTAAAGATGGTTAAAAGGTAATACAAACCTTCAGTTATAAAGCAAGGGTCAAGGGGATGTAATGTACAGCTTGGTGACTAAAGTTAATAATACTGTATTGAAGATCTTAAAAGTTCTCACCACAAGGACATAAAACTTTTTAATTAGGTGATGGATGTTAACTAACCTTACGTGGTAGTCATTTTTCAATATAACCACATACCAAATTGTCATATTGTACACCTAAAACCAATACACTGTATATGTCAATATGTCAATTATATCTCAAGAAAACTGGGGCAATAGTCCCTTTTCACCATTTCTGTAGGGACTTTACTTTGATAATGGGACAGAACACACAGGTGGAAGTCAGCTGAAGACAGGTCATTCCTAGCTTATTAGTGGCAGATATCTCCAAAGCTTATTGGAGAAGAGCCCCAGAAATACACCTGCAAGGAACTTCCTGCTTCAAGCGTGGGCACTGAGCAAATAAGAAGACAGTGGTGTGCAGTTATTGCTATAAACTTCAACGCAAGAAAGGACAATTCCAGTCCAGCCCAAATCAGTTGGCATGGCTACGGCAAAAAGAAAACGATGGTGGAATGTGGGCCATGCAAGTAGAAAAATACAGGCCAGGAGAGAACAGGGGCAATTCCCTAATCGCTGTCAGATAACTACCATGTGATCCAGCAATCCCACTCCTGGGCATGTATCTGCAGAAAACTCTGATTTGAAAAGACACATGTACCCCAAAGTTCACAGCAGCACTATTTACAATAGCCAGGACATGGAAGCAACCTAAATGTCCATTGACAGAGGAATGGATAAAGAAGATGTGGTATAACACACACACACACACACACACACACACACACACACACACACACACACACACACAATGCAGTATTACTCAGCCATGAAAATCGCAGCAACATGGATGGACCTAGAGATTATCATACTATGTGAAGTCAGAGAAAGATGAATACCATATATCACTTATATGTGGAACCTAAAAAAATTGATACAAATGAACTTATTTACAAAACAGAAACAGACTCACAGACTTCAAAAACAAACTTATGGTTACCAAAGGGGAAAGCAGGGGAGAGATAAATTAGGAGTTTGGGATTAACATATACACTCTACTTACATATGCATAAAATAGATAAACAACAAGGACCTACTGTACAGCACAGGCAACTCAATATTCTGTAATAAACTATATGGGAAAAGAATCTGAAAAAGAATGGATACATGTATATGTATAACTGAATCAGTCTGCTGTACACCTGAAACAACATTCTAAATCAACCATACTCTAATATAAAATTAAAAATTCTCATGCACTGGTATTCTATGAGCTCCACTGCATATTATATATAGTTGCTTGTATACAGTCATGTTTATGAAAGTGTTGGGCAATTAAGTCTTGGTTTTAATGAAAAACTGACTACCACGAATTGATGGTGCATGTCCTTGGGGAGTTCACTTAACTTCTTGGCCTCAGTTATCTGATCTGTAAAATGGGAGTAACCAAGACCTGTCTCAGGTCTGTTCCAAGTAGTGCCTTAGTATGTAGGAAATGCCTAGTGTGTTGCCTAGAACTTCCATTCAGCATCCAATCCTCTTCCCCCTAGTGTCTACCAGGCATCAGGCTTTGCACTAGTAAACATCAGAATGTACAGTTAATTACCTTAATTCACACTCTGAAGTGTGTTTTAGCCTTTCTAAGCCGATGGTCTTGTTGCTTTCTTAGATTCTGTTACAGTGACGGGACTGAGCCATCAATGGCAGTCATGCCCGACAACCCAGAGGAGACAGATCTGGCCAGAAGCCTACACCTCACCCCAGCACACCTACACATGCCACCTCAGCAAGGCTCACTGCTGTCTAGAAGCGTTACACTTTGTGCAACTTCAAAAACATTGTCTTTTCACAAATTTCTGCAAAGCCAAGTAATCTAATGCAAACCTACTCCATGGACAGAAAATTTCTTACATTTTTTTGAAATTCAGGGGAACAATATAACCATCTGCAACTAAATGTGTTTCATGTCTTGGTATAAGAAAATTTATAGCAAAAGTACAGATTAGACTGAGCTGAAGAAAGAAGTTAAATGCTTTGACTATATGACCTTCTCTCCAACCTGGAACTTTTAATATGATGCTAATAAGGTAGGCACAGAGTAAGTCAGTGAACCAGAGCTTTAAGTTTTTTTTTTTTTAAACTGCTACAGTTTCAAAAATGGAATTACAAATCCTATATCCTCCCAGGAACATACACCACTGCTGCAGAAAGGGTCTGAGTTGAAACAGAGTCAAATCCTCATTGTCAAGACCCTTATCTGGGTCAACTTTTTAAAGTAGTAAGAGTGTTTACCGTTTTCCAAAACCTGATTTCGTATTTCATGTTGCAAGTGAAGGGCATAGTATTTACTATGGGTTGACAGGATTACCGCTGGTGTACTTGTGGAGTTTCTTTATTCCGCTGTTTTTAAATATTTATATAAATCTCCTAGCTGATGCTAAAAATTATTTTCTAGTGAATTGTTTTAAAACATCGTTTTTGCAGAATTCTCTAAAAAGAAAGGGGGGAAAAAACAGCTTGTTTTTAATGCTGTGCTCTGAACTACGCTACCCTCTAATCAAGAACTATCCTGCCTCATATGGCCAGTTTGCAGGTTATTGTACTTATGTTTAAAGAAGATGAACTTTAAGTGGGAACAATTACAGAGACAAGAAAGTAAGCAACGAGATAATACGCAGGGAGAATGTTCTACTAAAACCTTGTCTGTTTTATAATTATGTGAAGTTTTACTTTGTATGTAAGCGCTTTTTTTTTTTCTGGTATTTCACTTTGTAGATAGTGTGGAAGCCAAGATTTCAGGGTATTGTTGTATTTTTTTATTAGGCCAGAAGTTGGCCATGAAAAGCTCTCCTATGCTTACTAGATTTATGAGATTTACCTACTGAAAACTTCTTGGAACTATTTCTTTCGTTTTATTGACATTTTATTGTCACGACCAATCCAAAGGAATTACATTTACTTTTATTTGAGTTTTCTCGGTTGTGTTAGTAAAGAAACTGACAGACTCTGAGGGCTCTGGCTCATCTTTTTTTCTGTTTAAGATTTAGTTATAGTTACTCTGCTTCTCGCTGGTAAAGGCAGAATACACACTTTCTACAGAAAGTCTGGAGAACAGTATTATTATTTTTTTTTGCGGTACGTGGGCCTCTCTCTGTTGCGGCCTCTCCCGTTGCAGAGCACAGGTTCCGGACGCGCAGGCTCAGTGGCCATGGCTCACGGGCCCAGCCGCTCCGCGGCATGTGGGATCTTCCTGGACCGGGGCACGAACCCGTGTCCCCTGCATCGGCGGGCGGACTCTCAACCACTGCGCCACCAGGGAAGCCCAACAGTAATATTTTTAAAGCCTATAGTATATGCTTATATTTTTCTTGCATGTAATATACTACTCAGTTAAAAAAATGACATGTGGTTGAGAACTTGGCCACAGGATCCCTGCAAACCAAGCTCAGCTCAGCAGGCTGAAGACACTCAGCAACGACTGGCAGAATAACTCCAAATGGTACAAATAACGGCACGGAGAGGTTTAGAGGAACGTCGGCTGTCCACAGCTGTTTGTAAACCCTGAGAATGTCCTCCTGAAACAGGTAAATTGCAGGAAAAATGTAAGGGGACAATTTTTTTTTATCTTTGCAATAGAGATTTAATGTATTCAAATCCCCCGGCCTACCTGTTTCCTTCCATTACTGCCAGTTCCAAATACAATTATAGTCTCAAAAAAAAAGCACAGTCACTTAATTAGTATCATTCTACAGCTGCTCCTTTAATAAATCAACATGATATATATGTGTCTCATCCACATTCTGGGCAATTTCTAACCTAAATGAGCCTGGACTTGGGCACCTGATGCATTACATAGGACCTGGAGGGCAAATTAATACCATGATGGAGGAGTAAAGTGTACTTCACTATTTATTATTTATGTCTGGTTGTTTCTTATAAGAACACTTTTTTTTTTTTTTTAAAGAACACTTTTAAGTGCAGTAGATAAGCGGGTTCATAGACTCTGCAGGAGAAATACGTCCTGGTTTCAAATGTCGGTGGAAGGCTATGAGCCTGCCTAACGCATGGGGTCAGCCTAGAAGTCAAATTTAGCCGTCTGTCCGCACTGAGCTCTTCCTATAAAGAAATGAAGTTTCGTGTTCCAAATGTAAGGGAGGACACTGTGGCTGAACCACCAGACAGTACGAAGGTCTGAGTTATAATAATTCACAAACACACACTTTATGTTATAATGATACACCAATTCCACACCTTTCTTCACTCTTGCGTGCCATTTTCTTATTAAGAAAACGAAAAGGTGTCCGTTTCAAGTGCTGACACCTACCGGCTACGGCAGGCGTTTCCTCTTGGGGATACCGAGGCAAATCACAGTCCTGAGCTTAAGGGAACGTGCTAGGTCCTTCTCCAAGAGAGACACTAGGCAAACAGATGGCAACAATACGGAATAAAGGCTGCAGTGCAAGTAGCGGGAAGAGAGGGCGCGGGCGGGCTGACGGCCCGAAGGAGGAAACTGTGTGTAGGGGAGCGAAACCTGCCACCCTGAAGTGTCTCTCTGGCATGTGGATTCTTTCCAGCGGAAAACAATCAAGGCCCCAAGGACTCAGGACCTTTGACCCTTCCACTAACTGCCTGAAGAACAGAGATAGAGGACCTGCTCCAGGAAGGGCGCTGTCCCGTAGATCACTACAGTATGAGCGAGGTGTGCAGACATGGAGGAGCCCAGCAGAGGCTGTGAAAATTCTTCGCTGGGTCCCGCTGCCTCTGCCTGGCCCAGCAAACACTTGTTTACCAAACACACATTTGCTTTTCCATCTTCCTGTCAACTGCCTTCCTCGCCTTTGAAGTCCCAAACCCCTACCCTGAACATCCTCTGTCTTCAGCTGAAGATGGTGTTTAAGGTGAGAGTTTAGGCCATTTGGACGAGTTACTCAGTTTTCCCAGATCTCACCCATGTACACATGTTATCAACTAACTGTTGCTTGATTTTCGCCTGTTAATCTGTCTCCTGTCAGTCAATTTAATCCTTAGACCGACAGAAGAACCTAGAAGGGTACAGGAAAATGTTTTCCTCCCCAGCAGAACTCATCAGGGGCTGCCACGTACAAAAAGGACTTTTCACGGCTGGGCCCTCAGGGGATAAGCTGTGAGCGGGTTCACAGGACTGGGCAGGTTCACAGCGGCCAGCAGGGCTTCACAGGACTGGGCTGCGCGTGATGAGCTCTGTCCTGAAGCTGACGGACAGGCCACCGAGGGCTCTGAACCCAGGTGTGCCACTTGGTACCCAAAGCAGGCTCTCGGAGGCAGCAGGTCACTCCGTCGCCGGGTCTGGGCAGTCGTGGACTTCAGGCCAATTTTGTCTCTGCCACGTTCTGGTCTTTCTCTGCTCCTCTCCCCTGGCTGGACACCACTGCCTGGTGTTTGGACCAACACGCTGCCCAAAGTCACGCACTTCGGAGCGCCCTGGCTTCCCCCTGCCCGCAGCAGTCCCTGAAAACGCCTTGGACTCGTCCATTACCTCTCATCCCAGAATCAAAGAGAAAACAGCACCTCTGTTGAGCAAACAATCTCCCGGGGCATGGCAGTCCTTCGGCACCAACTCAGCTTCCATCATAAGAACAACAACTATTTTGATCAGTGTAACTGCGAGATTTACACTGAAATAGCGGTTACTGTTTTCAAAGCATCACAACAGCTAAGCCACAGTGGGAGGCGTTCCGGAATCCCCACATCCTGGACAAGAACAGAAAGGTCCAGAGAACTGCCCCAAAGGGGGCCAGAGGGAGCTGGTCTCTGAGGTCTTTGGGTCCCTCCCTGACCCTCACTGGCCCCGGGGAGGGCTGTGGTCAGGGCACACGGCCTGGGAGCCGCTCCGGACGCTGTCCCCCATTTCCGCCCTTTACCCTCTCATCAGCGATACTTTCTGGGGGGGCTAAAAAGCTCTTTAAAAACAGAAATGCTCTCTCCTCACTTCCAGGGTATTAAATTGTATCTTGCTCTGGGCGATTTTACTCAGACTCTTTTGAACTTTGAAGCTGTTTATACATTTATTTATTTACGTACTGGCTTCTTTACATGTTATTAACTTATCGCTCATTTGAATACTCAGTGAGTATTTAACAAACAACATTTATCGAGTAATTGTAACTTACCTATCTTTAATAGGTTTTACTTGTTTGTTTAGTAAAAGTTAAAAGTGCTTTTATATTTTGAAGCCGCCATTACAAAACACTTTCACTCCTCTGGAGAATCGGGGTGAATGAAGCCAAAAGTTACAGGAAGCTCTGGGAATCTCTCAAAAGCTTTTTCCCTCCCTTTTGATGGACCTTGGATTATTTTTCCTACATGTTCAAAGGGTCAATGTCCTGTCTTTGGCTTTAAATGGCCTTAAATATCATACCAACTTTTTAAAAGGAGGGAAAAAGTAATTTAAAGTGTTTTCAGCTGTGAAAGTTAACTACCAATAAACAAACAGGGTCTAACTTTGCGGCAATGCCTCCATGTCACTATTTCCACTTCGTGTAATAAGCACTGTACACACTCCCACGTAAGACGCTGATACCACCACTGGACTCCCATATGGAGGAGATGGTACCGAGCTCCAGAGTGAAATTGACTGTTGATGCAGATAAAGCTTGAAAGGAGGAAAGTGAGCATTTAATTAGGGGGTTTGCTTGCATCTGTTCTCTGGCATTTGGTTTTAGTTTTCTTTTACCATCTAACTCCGATGCTCTACTCCACCGAAGTCAAGTGTAGAGTTACCAAGGTCCCCAGCCTTCCCCGTCCTCCTGATTGCAAGAGGAGGACTTGGCCTGGGCACCCACCCGTGCTGCTGAGTGAACTACCTGATTGCATCTACTCTTCTCTAATTTACGTCAGCTTTCTCTAGAGATCACTCACCCTTAGCACCTTGGGAAATTCCTTCCCCCTTCTGCACCGTTTTGACCAAAACTGACATCATTTCAGTATGGGCCGAGAGCAGGGCAGCTGTGCAGTTCGGTTTCCGACCTTCTGGTTTCTTTTTATTGTGACCTTGATAAGGCTCTCCTGCTGGCTGCCAGCCAACTGCAAGAAGGTCAGCTCTGTGGGTGACACCTATAAACGGCAGTGACCCTGTCCTAAAATGAAACACAGAAGACATAAAGCTTTCTCTACATGAGAAGAACACTTAGCAGGGGACAAGGACGGAGCCGAGTGGGAGGGCGGTGCAAAGCGTTGTTAGCATATCTAAGAGTTACCAAAAGTGGTTTTCTTAAGAAATAGGAAAGGTGCTTCAGCCCTAAAGGCTAAATTCCATAAATTTCAAACTCCATTGGAGAAAGCACTCATTTCTTCAAATTTTCCATCCCACAGAACAAGTCAGACACCGCCTCAGGAACCGTCGCAGCTAATCCGAGCGTACTCCACTCGCTGAACAACTTCACTGCCCACTCTTGACCTCTATCAAATAGAGAAGGCTGTCGAAAGCTGGTATTTCTTTAGATCGCAAAGGTTACCATGCAGTTTACCCCCTCACACAAGAGGACGTGAAAGTGCTGCGTTCCACGCACGATTTCTTTTCTCCTCTGTTTTTGGGTTGACAGCTTAATTAATTAATTATTTTACCTCTGAAGCAAATGTAACATTCTTCCACAACAGGAAATTCCTAGCCAACGAAGGGCAGGTGGCAGGGGGAGGTCAGAGCCCCATGCCTGCTGTTCAATTTTGCTATCATCTCTCCCTTCCTAACTTCTTTCTTAATCCTGGCCAAAAACAGTGAAATAGTCCCAATCATTGCTCTTGATGTCACAGTGCTTTTGGATTCACTGCAAAGAGTAGATTAGCGGCAGTAATGAGAGTGCAAAAAGTCTGACCTTCCCGGCATCAATGGGACAGACAACACGGAAACAGACCAAACCGCACGCAACATGGCAAAAGCAGGCGAAATAAGGGATTCAGCCATACTTGGTATTTTTAGCTTTCTCGCACGCGACAATCAGCAGTTTCACAAAATAATTCACAATGTCCGCCTCCATCCCTGGGTGAACATATCAGCACTTTTCCAACAGTGGACATACAGATTAAGCCTTCTGCCCAAACAATTAGTCAAATCATCAACAGCGAAGTAAACCACGAGAAAGTTAAAGAATTCATTCCTTTCCCCAGCATCCTCTCCAGTCAACCTTAAAATACTGCCTGTAAGGCATAATACCCACTTCAATCACGTCAGCTGTTGACCATTAATTGCTTCAGAAAAAGACAATATTGTATCCACCCTCTTTGGAGTTCGAGTGTGAATGGAGAAGCAAAAGAGAGTGAAACTGAGTGAAACATGAAAAGCTTGATTTGTTAGGACCCCTGCTGTCTGAAAAGAGATCAAAGCTCGGAGGGAGGCTGTGAAACAGCCCAAAGCCCAGCACCGAAACGGCCTGCGGCAGCTGCTCTGCGCACGGGCTCACAGCCCAGGTGTGCCTCCGACTCCGCTCCGCCAGCTGAATCCTGGGAGCCGGCTACCTCTCTGCGCCTTCATTATTTCCGCGGCAGTCACGGAGGAGATGCCGACTCCATCCAGCACAATGCACAAATTCGCAGCGCGCGGATTCAGCCCCGGCCTAATTAAAGCTTTTCCTTTCATTTGTGGAGATAATTAGACTTTCATCTCACCAGGAAGCTTCAGAAAGATCTATTTCTTTCTTCAATAAAAGCTACATCAAACAAAAGCAGATTTTAATCGCCTTTTCTTTGGGGCATGAGTCAATAATGAAAGATGTCAGGGGTAACAAAAACTTGTGTGCAGAAAAAAAGAGGCGAAAAAAACGCGTAAGCAATGTTCTTTAATTAACGTCATGTTTGCAAACACCATTAATTTCTCTCATTAAAATGATTTTTATCTGCAACTGATTGTTGATAAAACAATCGATTTGCGCATCTCATCTGTTTCACGGCTATGCAAGAACCCCATCTGCTGTGCCGTAAAGCAGTAATCACGCAGCCTGTAAAGCAACATGTGTGAACAATAAAAGATGCATGCGTGTGTGTCAGGGATCTGTGAGGCTGACTGCAGGGCAAGGACCACCGTTCCCAGGACGTGTATAAAAAATGACTTGGTGTCAGGCTAAAGGACAAAACGTCACAAAGATCGTAAGTGCATAAATAAAAACACAAATTAATACGTGCAGGCAGAAAAGACTCCATCTGTGTTTAGGAATCATTTTGTAAACAGATTCTGAAAAGGAAGGCAGGGAATTTAGATGCATTTAATAGTGTGCCGTTGCCTGGCGTGATGTCATTGTAGATGACACACGTGCAGCTCCTTTACTCCTGAAGACTGTCTGAGTTTTGCAAAAGGAAAATTCTCGTCCCGACCACTTTTTGAGAAGTGTTGACTTCAGCTTTTTCTCTCCCCAAACTTTAGCGTGTGAAAGAAATACTTCTGTGGGATGCAGATGAATCAGTGTGTGGAATCAGGGTTGGAGGAGTGGAGAGCAAGTGTACTCTGGAAAAGTGAGGCTGTACCAGAAGCCACCGGATCAGGAATGGGTACCAAAATGCCTTTGTACACAGAGATGAAGGATGTGCACAGATTCACCTAGAAGAACAGCCTTTTAGGAGGGAACTTCAAGGTGATCTGGTCCGAGCTCTCAGCCCCTCTACACCGATCCCATCACATAGTTCCTGTTGCTACTTCAGAAATTCCTGTAACAGTGACCAGGACTATGGAATGTGGGCACACACTATTACAAATTACTATTTGTAATTGTCCTAAGAATTAGGAACTTCATTCCTTTACTGGGTTAAAGACTGCCTCTCTCTACATTCTAATCTTTGGTGATAATTCTGTCTTTCTAAGAGCCTTTCCTCCTGACTGGTGCTTCCATCCCTGAAAACCTATTTATTTATGTTGCCTTAACCCCTTGATTTCTCCATGCTAAACTCCTACTTCCCACAGGCATCCTTCAGATAATACTTTTTTCCCAGTTTTTTCGAGATCCCAGTCTATTCCTTTGATATATCCCAGGGTGTCGATTTCCCAGCTGAGATGCAGAAATTGAGAAAGAAATGAGCATCCTACTTCACATGTGGGCAGAGCAGTGCTTCCCCATGCAAGTCATCAAGTAAAGATGCCAATGATTTAAAACGGGCTTTTCTAGGAAATAAGAATAGTTTTGTGATAAATCAAAACAGTGTTTTGCACCCAGAAGTCCCTAAATGTTTACGGCATGTTCAGAGCTCCGAGTTCTCAGGAGAAATATTACCCTCCATTGATCCTGCCAGTAATCTAAAACTCTTGCTGTTAGGTCATTATTTACATAACAAGTTTGCCTTTAAGACGCTAAAGTTTCTGCTGATGATAAAATCTTGTCTTCCTTTTATCAACCCAAGTCATTAAAAAGTAAAAATCTTTATCACCTCATCAAGAATTCTGTTCTCAAGATTGGAAATAATTGTTTGACCTATTAAATAAGTGCTTGACAACCAATAAAAGAATGTGATTTTAGTATCTTATAAATCCAGACAGAGAAATGAGCTTCTTCTTTTGCTAGGTTTAGGACATAAGAGTGTAATTTTGCCTGATAATATCTGATTTTTTTTTTCAGCAAAATATAGAAGTGTACTAAAATCAACTTGGGAAAGTTGGTAGAGTTTCCTAAGTAAATGCCTGTCTTTGCAAAATCCTTTGTCGTTTTGGATTATTAAACTTAGGAAGTTCAAGCCTCTGGGTCCCTCAATTTTCTGACTAAAAGAAAAACAGACACCTTTCTCATATAACCTATCCTATTAGAAGTCACAGAAGGCTCACTAGAAATAAATGCAAAGGTCATTATTATTATTATTCATGACCAGATCATGATGATGTGGCATATCTCTGCAACATTTTCTTTAAGTTTTTTCAAGGTTTGACAGTGAAAAATAAGAAACAGCTTTTTTGAAAGAAGAGGAAGAAAGAAAGAAAAGAGAGGAAGGAAGGAAGGAAAAATGGGTATCAACAGTTCGAATAAAAATTAAGCTCAATCCTTGTGCACTGTAGGAGCTCCAAATGGTACTATTTATTTGCTGTTGGGTGCCAAAGTTAACGACTAAAAGAAAAGTTCTCTTCAATTATCTATTCAGGACGCACTGCCACACCTGCTGCCTGCTAATGCTACCAGCATTTTAACACGTTCTTCCTGTTCGAAGAGCAAACAGTGCCGTTTCCAATGAGAGCGCTGTCCATCAGCGCACAGACGAGAAGCGCTGGAAAGCGGGGCCCGTGCTCCCCAGAGGCTGGGCCCCTCGCTGCACACCTGATAGCGAGCGGAGCAAATTGGTGTCTCGAGGTCATTTCAGAAAATCAGATTACGTGCGTGGCAACACAAGGCACCGCTGCTATGCCATCTGCCTGGCCCACACCTGGCACGTTTAACCCCAAACGCTTTCTCCAGTGTCGAATCAGTGTGTTATCTCGAGCCAGTGTTTCAGGTTCTGTCAGACAAAGATCAATTACACATCATCGCTCGGGCGGGCAAGGCTAAATAAACAAATTTATGGTGTTATTAGGGATTAACAGGATTTTGCAAACTATACAACTGTTTGTGACTTCTAGACTTGGGGGATTATCTTGATGTCTTAACTCTAGAAGATGGTGGTCCAAAACACACACAGCGCCGTAAGGTGTCCCCGACTGAAGAGTGGGTTGAGCTCCTAACATGTTAAATGGGTTGTTTGGAATGTAGAGTGTATAAAAGGTGGCTTGGTTCCTAGTGTGGCCCCCCGAAGCCAATTTGGCCCATTGGATTGTAGCTGAACTACACAACTACTAGAATTATCCTGGATTCTGGGTCTTGAGAATGGGAGGGGGGTCACACAGTAGGAGTGGAGGAAGAGGTGGAAGATACGGAAGAAGTGGAGGAGAGGAAAGGAGAAAGCTGAAGAGGGTGGGAGGAAATGCAGGAGAGGGAAGAAAGGGGGACAAGCCTGAGCATGGCTGCATGGCAGGCCTCCTGTCATCCATAGCCGGGAGCTGACAGCGGCCGGCACAGATCATCTGAAACTTGGGTGTTTCCAAGTCAAGGGGTTGCTTTTATCCAGAATGGCTGCCTGGGGACTTCCCTGGTCGTCCAGTGGTTAAGAATCTGTCTTGCAAGGCAGGGGACACCGGTTTGATCCCTGGTTGGGGAACTAAGATCCCACATTCCACGGGGCAACTGAGCCCACGTGCCACAACTAGAGAGCCCACGTGCCAAAACTAGAGAACTCACGTGCCACAACTAGAGAGCTCACGTGCCACAACTACAGAGCCCGTGTGCTCTGGAGCCTGTGCGCCAAAACTAGAGAGAAGCCCGCGCCCCGCCACGAAAGATCCCACATGCTGCAGCTAAGACCCGACACAGCCAAAAAAAAAAAAAAAAAAAAAAGAATGGCTGCCTGGGTTTCACGGCACTTGGCAGTGAAGGCCACAAGGACAAAGGGTGAAAACGCCTAGTTAACAAGTTCCGACTTTGCTTAAGTGCAACTCAAGTGTGAATCAGGTAACCTAAAGCATGACGGAGGCGCAGTGCCTGTCTTGTCACTAAAACCATGGCTTAAACCGCAGGAAAAGCGGGAAAGCTGCTGGCTCTCAGGGAAGAAGAGGATACACAGTGTACTCCACGACTTGAGAACATTTTCAGCCAAGGAAGGGCTGGTTTCTAAGGAGCCCGACAGCTTCCTTCCAGGCAGGGGCTGTGAAGCAAATGCAGCTGCTACCCTCAGAAAGGAAGGGGCGGAAAGGATTCGCATGCTGAAATCTCAGCTGAGAACTCCTGGTAGGGGAGAAGCTTCTGTCCCCACCGGGACAGACATCATTCGAGTGGAGAAAGTTTTCTGGATGAAACAAGATAAGAGGGGAACCTCAACATCAGATGCCCTTTGTCCTCTGCTGGAGGAACCCCACTCTCCCTTTGGTCCAGAAGAATTTCTTGAAAAAGGAAAACACCTTGATAATCTGCCTCACATGAAATCAACTTTAAAGATAGCACCCGATCCCTTTCATCTTGGCAGATAATTCTTTCTGAGGGTAATCTGAGTCACTTCCTTTTGCAGTCTACAGATAAAAATGGAGAAAACATAAAGAAATTTTATACCTATCAAATATATTTTACTATACAGATGATCACGTTTTATCTCGGTGGTAGAGTTTCCAAAGTGCCCTCACATCTTAAAGAAGTACCTGAAGGTCAGAGAAGGGAAGCTCCAAGTGCTCACAGCCCGCAAGTGGTCCAGACCCGAAGGTGGCCTCGATCTCATCCCCCACATGTGATGTACGTTCGCTACTAATTATAGCCGATGCCAAGAAAACACTCTTCGTGCTACTTTGTGGTCAGTGGCACTAGTGCCCTGTTTCCTCACGACATCCCCTCCATCAGGGCGGCACACCTGTGAGATGCTTCCCTGACTCCACCTGGAGGAGTCTCTGAATGAGCTGAGCCTTCTCGGGCGTGAATTCCAACCCATCCTTAAGCTCGAGCCAGACTTACAGCAATCAGTGAAACCCGGCCTCTGCCACCAAAGAGGTGAAAACCAAGCTGTGCTCATCCTGGCCGACGGTCCACAAACCGAGGATACAGCTGTGGAGAATTCTCACAACCTCTGGTCCGATGTTCCCAGAGGCCTTTGGGAACCTAAACATCTATTCCCTTGAATGCCTAACCCTCTTGACTTTCTTCTTTTACTCCAGACCTCACCCATTAGGAAAGGAGCCCGGCTTGACTGTGGCCCATACAGCTTTCTGTCCTGCCACCTGTCCCTGGGGGCTAGATGGCTAAATTAGGTTTTTAAAATTATTATACTTTATCGTTTAGACCACTTTAGGACCGTATCTGAACTGAGCAGAAAGCATGGAAGGTTCTCGTATGCTCTTTTCCACACAGAGCCTCTCCCCCCATCAACATCCTGCACCACCGCAGTCTGTTACAATCGATGAACCAACATTGACGTATTGTTGTCAACCAGAGTCCGTAGGGTTCACTCCATGTTATACATTCAATGGGTTTTGACGAATGTATCATGACACGCATCCACCATTCTAGTATCATGCACAGTAGTTTTACTCCCTAAAAATCCCCTGTGCTCCACCTGCTAAATGAGGTTTTGCATCAAACTGAGTCCCCCGGGGTATCAGTGCTGTCACCCCCAGACTCTGAGCCTCAGTCATGCCCTGACATCCTGCCTGACAGGTCCCACTGTCTTGGACTCCACTAGGTGTCGTGAGCATGAAACAGGGGCAGGCCTGTTACTCTACATGGTTGAAATTACTTGGGACTAGTCCTGCGGCTGGACCTGCAGCTCATCCTGGTTTCCTTCTCTTCCTACTTATATCCCACTTATAACCCCTGCAGCTGAGTACGGCATCTATGTCTTCAGACCCCCTAGCACTGACCTGCCATAACTGAGCTCATCATCACAGACTCAATTTATTTTAATGTTGAGTTGACTGGATTGTCTGATCAGTTCATTAAACTGCTGTTTTTCCCTTTGGATTCACAATTTTTAGGGAAATAGTTTGTGGTGCTTACGGTCATGAGCGGTCCCATGCACAGACAGGATAATTAATTCCCGTACTATCATTGAGAGAAAGTTTTAGGGCTTGGAGCCGGAGCAAGAAAATTGACTTTCAAAGGGTTGGGACATCTCTCCTACATCTTTGCTGCCTCTGTGTCCCAAAGCCATCGCGAATGGAGGTCTGAAACAGCGGCCTTCTCTTCCCACATGCCACCACCAGCAAGGCCCACACACAGTGCCAAATCTTTAAGTCACCACTTGCCGCCAAGTCCCTAAGTCACTCTCTGCTGTTCTCATTTTCTGTCTTTGATTGGCCCAGAGAGGGCAGCTGGTGATTCTATGAGGCCAGGAGCCAGGGTGGGCAGGTAGGCAGGTCAGTAGCTGTGAAGCCCCCCAGGGAAGAAATGCCAACAAGAGACAAGGGGACACTGAAAGGTGGGGTAGGGATCCCCGTGTCTGGACTGTCAGCCAGCCCTGCATGTTTAAGTTTGTCCGTGAAAATAAATCTCCCAATGACTAAGGAAGGGTCAGGCCCTGCCAGGGTTGTACGAGCATATAACAGAACAAACCAGCAGTCTCTGGAAGATGCCCAAAGCAAGTCAGTTCTAACCTTTTCTGAGAGAATTAAAAAAAACCAACAAAAACCCTGCACTTCTGAGTAGAGCAGCTGTCCACTGTTATACATAAAGGTAAATACGTATGGGGACAAACTGAGGGTACATACACGTGGATACGATCTCTGTGAGTGCACATTTGATTATGCTAAGTAAACCAGCAAGGATGACTATCTTACATTTCCTTTGTACATACATTTCTCAGTAATATACAATAAGCATTCGATTTACAAAACAGAAGCAACTGAAATTTATGGGGTGTAAACAGCTCAAGTGTATGAACATTTGATTGACGATACAGGGAGGCCAACCTGTCCGCGTCTGCAGTCTTTTCAACCATGGCCACCAACCACGTGGGAGTCTGGAAGTGTGGCTTGGGAGTGTGTGTGTGTTTTTAAGACCTATCTGCCTCAGAGAATCTGCATAATTTTCTCCTATAAGGAGTGGATTTTCTTTCTTTAAAAGTTTCAGTGAAACATGATCTCTTAAAAGAAACATAACTCAAAATCACTAACCCCAAATACGAAAAGCGTTTGGAAAGATGTGTTTAGATGAGTCTGATGTTTTTATACCTCATCACTTCTAGGAATTCTCTTTTTTTTTCCTCTCTCCTGAAAAAGCTCCCATCTGATAAATGACTTATTCTATATCCCAAGGGGAAAAAACTGAGGCCCTTAAAGGCTCCAACCAAGCCACTGCTTTTTTTTTTTTTTTTAATGTTTTGAATGGTACAGTAATTAAACCAAGTTCTGGGCAAGTCCCTCTACTTCACCAAGACTTCTTTTCATTTTCTCAGATATTCCTTGGAGGACTGTTATATTTGAATAATATACTCACGGATGCCTGTTAGTAGCTAGCAGAGGTCACAGGTAGATTTTCAAACCTTACCTTCTAGTTCTCTGTCTGTCCCATTCTAGTAATAAGATGTTCATAGTCACTAATCATCTTCCACCTGTGCCCCTTCACGTCCCCCAGCTACATCCTCTCACTACACCACATTTTCCTTGCCAGTGATAAGAACAGGTATATGGAATTATCCAGAAATAGGTAAGAAGCTCTGTTACATCCCTCTCTTAGGGGCTAGACTCTATTGCTGAACATTATCATGAAATCGAAATAGGTTCTACATGTGTACCCTAATAAAGGGCTCAGAATTATTCTGTTTATTATATTGCTAAGCTTAAATGGAAGTCAGAATTATGAGAGAAGTCCCAAGAAATTCATGATAATGTTGTCCATTCGCTTATGACTGTCAGTTACAGAGAGAACATCTACTTCTGACCACTGGGATGGCTAGCCTTCTCTATCACCTCTAGCAGAATGAGAGAATCTTGGAGTTGGAAGTGGTCATCTAGTTCGGTGTTTTTCAAATTTTGGAACACGGTCCATTACTGAGATGTGAAGTCAATCTAGCAATTGTATTAAATTGTATTTAATCTAGCAGTTGTATTAAAGAAATGAAAGTGGTCCAGCCAGACTAGATAGAATATATGAGTGGACTGTGTATAAGAAGGGTATTATTTTGAGAACATTTTTTTAAAGTTATATATACTTATGTGCATGAATACTCATAATGTAAAATGTCTTTCTTACTGTGGTTCACAGTTTAAAGAAAAACAAAAAACTGAAAGTCCCTGCCTAGACCACCCCTCTAGGTGATGCCTTTTTACTGCACTATGTAATGGTCCTCTGCTTCCCTCCCCCGATAGGGCGCTATTTAAATATCGACTTGAACCTCACCAGCGGCCATGAGCTTACCTACTCACGTAATAGGCAATTTTACTTTCAGCTCGAATTGTTACAGGTCTTTCTTGTAGTGAGCCAAAAATCTGGACCTGTATCCTATTAGGTGAGGTTTTCATCTTCAGAGCACCACAGACTCATTTCTTACCCCTTCTCATGACTGTTCTTCCGGTATTTGATGATGGCTATCATTTTCCCATTGATTTTTATCAGTTCTGTTTTCTTCAGCAACTTCTCCTGCGGCATCTTCTATAATCCTCTTGAGCATATCATACCTCTTGTCTTGAAGCAACAAGTATGTCAGTGCCTTTGTGAGACAGGATGCTGAGAATTGAGTACAGTTCTCCATGTTTGACTTAACAAACCAGAGCACCAAGGGAATATCATCTTCTTGATTTTGATACCATACTTCTTTTAATCTGGCCCAAAAGAATATTCATATTTTTAGCCATACCATACAGTTGACTATTACCAAATTTACAGTCAACTAAAATGTAATTTTCATAGCTATTTCTGCTAAGTCTCACTGACTACTCCCTGAAATTTACTTAAATATTGTTTTGAGGGGAGAAGGAGTGTGGGTTGAGGATTACATCTATTCTTGTTAAAATGTATACCTATTGTTTAAGCTTGTGCAGATCTTTTTTTTTTTTTTGGCTGTACGCAGGCCTCTCACTGTTGCGGAGCACAGGCTCCGGACACGCAGGCTCAGCGGCCATGGCTCACGGGCCCAGCCGCTCCGCGGCATGCGGGATCTTCCCGGACCGGGGCACAAACCCATGTCCCCTGCATCGGCAGGCGGACTCTCAACCACTGAGCCACCAGGGAAGCCCGATTGGACTTATTTTTGGTTAGCAACAAGAAATATGAAAGAGTAATGAGTAGAAAGCAAAAAACAGGGAGGGAGCTTGCAGATTTACTAAGTTTGACCATTAAAATCTGCAAGCAAATAAGTCTGCTATTTATTGAAGCATAAAAGACATTAGGTACTGATGCTTCAAGGCAAAACAACAAGATAATACTCCAGTTTCCTGGTTTCTATCTCATAGGATTTGAAGACCCTGCCTTCATTTTTCTCTTCTTTGATATCTGAAGGTCTGGACCTCATGATGACTTTAAGAATTAAAATAAGATTTATCCATTACTTAGTGCTGTAGCTGCAACAACCTTTAATTTCAACCCTTTCCTCTTCATCCATCCCAATACCTACGCACCTGCAAGTCCAACCAGTCATCACAAGAATGAAAAATGCAAAGCTGGGTTTTGACCTATGGTCAATTAATCTTCGACAAAGGAGGCAAGAACGTACAATGAGGAAAAGACAGTCTCCTCAGCCAGTGGTGCTGGGAAAGTTGGACAGCCACTTATAAATCAATGAAGTTAGAACATACCCTCTCACCACACCCAAAAGTAAACACAAAATGGCTAAAAGATTTAAACATAAGACATGACACCATAAAACTGTTAGAAGAGAGCATAGGCAAAACATTCTCTGATATAAATTGTACCAATGTTTTCTTAAGTCAGTCTCCCAAGGCAATAGAAATAAAAACAAAAATTAACAAATGAGACCTAGTGAAACTTACAAGCTTTTGCACAGTAAAGGAAACCATAAACAAAACAAAAAGACAACCTAGAGACTGGGAGAAAATATTTGCCAGTGATGCAACCAACAAGGCTTAATTTCCAAAATATACAAACAGCTCATACAACTTAACAATAACAACAAAAACAAACAACCCAATCAAAAAATGGGCAGAAGACCTAAAGAGACATTTCTCCAAAGAAGAAACACAGATGGCCAATCGGCACATGAAAAGATACTCAACGTTGCTAATTATTAGAGAAATGCAAATCAAAACTACAATGAGGTACCACTTCACGTCAATGAGAATGGCCAGCATTAAAAAATCTACAAATAAGAAATGCTGGAGAGGGAGTGGAGAAAAGGGAAACCTCCTGCACTGTCAGTGGGAACGTAAGTTGGTGCCGCCACTGTGGAAAACAGTATGGAGGTTCCTCAGAAAGCTAAAAATAGAATTACCATATGATCCAGCAATCCCACTCCTGGGCACATATCCAGACAAAATTATAATTCAGAAAGATACATGCACCCCTATGTTCATAGCAGCACTATTCAAAATAGCCAACACACGGAAACAACCTAAATGCCCATCGACAGATGAACAAAGAAGACATGGTACATATATACAATGGAATACTACTCAGCCATAAAAAAGAATGAAATAATGACATTTGTAGCAACATGGATGCAACTAGAGATTATCATACTAAGTGAAGTAAGTCAGAAAAAGAAAGACAAATACCATATGATATCAGTTATATGTGGAATCTAAAATACGACACAAATGAACCTATCTATGAAACAGAAACAGAACCACAGACATAGAGAACAGACTAGTGGTTGCCAAGGGGGAGGGGGGTGGGAGAAGGTAGGAGCGGGAGTTTGGGATTAGCAGATGCAAACTGGTGTATATAGAATGGATAAACAACAAGGTCCTACTGCATATACTGCATAGCACAGGGAACTGTGTTCAATATCCTGTAGTAAACGGTAATGGAAAAGAATGTGTGTGTGTGTGTGTGTGTGTGTGTGTATATATATATATATATATATCTGTATAACTGAGTCACTTTGCCGTGCAGCAGTAATTAACACAACATTGTAAATCAACTATACTTCAACAAGAAAGCTGGGTTAGGAATGGGAGGGAAAAGGGATATTCTGCACCTCTATACACTAGTGGTCATATGTTACAAAGCTCACAAAAAAATTATATGACAGGTAGTTTCATTATAATTTTGCTGATGAGGGAGCCACTGTCAAGGATAAAATTATTCCAAGATCACGTATGTGCCGGAATGACTGTATCTACGTGTGTGCCTCTGTATGTGTTTGTTAAATGAAGATTCCCTGTGTATATATGTGCATATGTATAATGAGCAGCTGATTTTCAAGTGAAGAAAAATACAAACTCCTAGAAAAAGTTCAGAGCAATTTAAATTCTTCATTTTAAATATTAGTCATGGAAGACATATGTCTAAAGGCTGTGACATTTCAGTGAATGTGTGAGAGGCCTAATATAAATGCCATTTATAACTGGAATCTAAAATATTAAATTACTCTTCAATGAAACATATGAGTAATAGTAATTTCTCCACATGTAGGGGGTAGACATTATTACTGCCCATGAGATTGCTAGACCAACCTCTGATTATCAAGATACAATTAATATACAAGGGTAACACATGTGTGTCATGTATCCTCAGGGCTCATGAGTATAAACACAGTAACACACTGTGAAAGTAGTGGTGACACTTGGAGGCCCCACTGTTGTTAATTGTTGTTAATTCACTTGACGCCCACTGCAGTCACGCTGGTCCTAACAAATTCACTGGGCGCGTGCCCACTATCTGTACTTCCAAACACACACTCCACTGTAAACCAGTCTAATGAATTCAGAACAACTATGCCCTTATGTATTAAAAAAAAAAGGAGCCCTTGAAATCATACATTGAAAAGTTACAGATTGATATTTTATTTTTATGGCAAGAATTACTGTAGGTAAAGAGCAAATGACTTTGTTTCATCATAAAAACATAGTTTACTCAATCTTTAACGGCATTTGGCTTCTGAAGACGCACACTTAAACAGATGCGTGCATAACAGAGCTTTCAGGGAAAAACCATTAATACGTGGATGAATAGTGAGGAATTTTAATCGTAAGTAGACAAGCACAGTCAACACTGAAGGGAAGGATAAATACTGACTAGCTTTCAAATAGTGCATCGTCAAGGACTGAGTGTTGTCTACAAAACACAGATACGGCGTCTGCCGACACCAGGCTCTTCTTCTGTCCCCCAGGTGTACAGTCTTCTACTCTGTTATTTTTTTCCCTTGGACCTGCTCAGATTTCTTTGAGGCTCGGTGTTCATTTTTGTGGTAGCTCTAAGTGATCACAAAATATATTCAATTCCTGCTTGCTAGTGACTAGGACGTAATATCTACTGTTGGTCATTTTCTGGTCATTCGCCCTGGCAGCTGGCTGATACTTCACTGGTAGGCCCTGAATTTATTTGGGGGGGTATCTTGTCTCCAAAAGTAAACAGCAAGGACCTCAAGTAAACCAGATGAGCAATGCTTCACGGGTGTTTTCTTTATCTGTCTTGTCCTACCCTTCCAAAGTGCTTGGTGTATTGCTGGACATTCCTAGCTTCATGCTAGCTCCAAATTTCTTGTGTGATAACCACTTGGATTTAACTTTAAAAAATCTCTCAACCACCCCCTATTTTCCTGTGAGAGTTTCTGTCTTGGTTGCCGATCTTGTTTCTTTAACAGATTACACTCCTTCCACATTTTCCACACACACGCGAAACCTACTGCACCTCCTCAAACCTCCTTAGATCTAGAGAGTTTCATTTTTTGTTCTACATCAGCTTTACACACAAAGCGTCATCATCGTACAACAGTGCTGAGATCTCAGTATCTTTTAAAATCAATCCATCTATCTCTGCAATATATGCTAAATGTCTGCAAAGGACCTGCCATAAAGTAACTTTGGGTCTAGTGTGCAAATAAGCAATGGCTTCAACTAGCGATCCTCTGTCATGATGGAGTAAAACAGGGATGGGTGCTTTGGGATCTCACTGGAGCAGGACAAAGGGGAGTGCGAGGACGTTTCCTAGAGAAATATCACTTTTCAAGACATTTTTTTCTCTGAGATCGTGAAGGCCTCCAGAACATTGTAGGCATTGTCACTGATGTCAGAGTGGCTGTACTCTCAAGTCTGTGACGGATTTCTTTTACTCCCTTAGTTTGCAGCCTAGATGTAACTTATTCCTGGAACTCTTCAATTTGTCCTCGCAAAGCCATGTTTAGAGAACATGGTTCCTCTACCTTGTAGTTCTTATTCTCTAAAGACTTGTTTGTCTTGATAGTTAACTAAACCGTGAACTCAGGGAAGAAACAAGCTATACCCATGCTGATTTTCCTTGGGTTCCTAATATTGAGCTCAGTGCCTGAAACTTAGCAGATCCTCAATAAGTCACTTTCAGTGGATGAATGACATAGTGACGGCATTTGAGTTGAACATCCAACAGAAAACAGAAGAAAATTGGTTAGAACAAGAGGGTATGTGAGGCTGAGGTAGAGACAGGGGATGGGAGTTGGGGAATAATCTGAAAAGATGGCCCTTGAATGACATGTGGGAGTTTCTGACCGTTTCCTCTAAGATCAGGAACAAGACAAGGACGTCCACTCCCACCACTATTGTTCAACATAGTTTTGGAAGTCCTAGCCACGGCAGTCAGAGAAGAAAAAGAAATAACAGGAATCCAAATTGGAAAAGAAGAAGTAAAACTATCATTGTTTGCAGATGACATGATACTATACACAGAAAATCCTAAAGATGCTACCAGAAAACTACTAGAGCTCATCAATGAATTCGGTAAAGTTGCAAGAAGTTTCAACCATATCTTGAAGATTAAAGGGAACCATTAGAACATTTTAATTGGGGAAATGACATAAGCACATGGTATTTTTAAAAGATGCCTCTAGGGCTTCCCTGGCGGCGCAGCGGTTGAGAGTCCGCCTGCCGATGCAGGGGGCGCGGGTTCGTGCCCCGGTCCAGGAGGATCCCATGTGCGGCGGAGCAGCTGGGCCCATGGGCCATGGCCGCTGGGCCTGTGCGTCCGGAGCCTGTGCTCCGCAACGGGAGAGGCCACAACAGTGAGAGGCCCGCGTTCAGCAAAAAAAAAAAAAAAAAAAAAAAAAAATGCCTCTAAGCATGGGCATGGAAGGTAGATTGGAAGGAAATGAGTGGCTCTCTGGTGACAAATCAAAGTCTATTTTACCTGTTCAGGTGAGAAATTATGAAGCCCTCAATGGAGAGGCGAGCCAAAAAAAAAAACGACGAGACAGATAAAGGGATTTTGGCAGAGGGAAACTCTTCAGTGTCTGATTAGATGCTGAAGAGAAGGAAAACAGAGGAAAATACACTTATGTCCAAGACCACGAATAGAACATGATTGCAAGGACCATGAGAAAAGAGGAAGCAGACTGTGGCAGGTTTGGATTTTCAGTTGTTGAACTTCTAGGTGGGGATTATGGCCGTTAAGCAGAAAAGGGCCGTGGACGGCTGAGAAGGAATATATCACAGTCATTAACAGCAAAGATTCTGCAACCAGACTGTTGGGTTCAAATCTTCACCCCACCACCGACGACGGTGTAAGCTTGGGCGAGTTGCTTAACTGCTCTGGGTCTCAGCTTTCTCATTTATAAAATGGGAAAAATAACAGTGTCCACCTTACAGGGCTGCTATGAGGATTAAATGCTTTCGCTTGTATAAAGTAAAAGCCCTTGAATACTGCCCGGCACAAAGTAAGCTTTATATAAATATCCGACGTTGTTGTTATTGTTGTTCCATGGAGGTACTGAGCTCTGTAGAAAAATCTGGAATGAATATATAAATTTTGGAGTACTGACACATAGGTGAATGTCAAAGTTTAGGGATGAAATAGATCAAAATATACAAAAAATAACCTTTCTCTGTAACTTTAAACCACCCTTCTCTCCAGGGACTGCAAAGCTTCACGTGTCAAGAGACTAGTAACACCACCTTCTCTTGGTTCCCTTACTCTTCTGGCATGCTTGCATTTGCAGATCTCATCCAAGATGTTTTGATGTGTGAGTTCTGACTTAGAATTTTTACACATTTAGACCAAAATCTCCCTGGTGCCTATTCTTCATTAAGCCTCATCTTCACTGCTCTGAGTTCAAGCATTCAAGTGCACAATGCACTAAACACATTCTTACCTTTGCTTATATTTGAATTTTTTGGGGGCGGGGGGAACTTAGAAGTAACCAAACGGATGTATATAACCCATTTCTTTCTGGTTACTGTAGCCAATATATTGAATGTCTCTCCCTCCCTCTCTCCTACACACACACACACACACACACACACACACACACACACACACACACACACACACACACACACACACACACACACACACACACACACACACACACACAGTTTAAAAGAAGTAAAGGTGTTATCTCCATAACTGACTAGAGAAAGCAGCATTAAATAGACATGTGAAATGTGTAGTTTCACGAACATGTACAGTTTTAAGAGAACTAAAGATTGTCTAATCTAGCTCTTACATTACAGATGTGAATTGTGGAGCCAGAAGGATTACGTGACGTGCCTATGATCACACGAGAATTTGTCTGCATGCTGCATTTTACAATACAATTTAGCTGGAATACAAAATCTGCAGTACAGAGAGAGACTCTATGCCCAATTGTGTATCTAAAAATATTCACTATGAAATCATAATTTTTATCACAGCTAAAGATGTTCACAATATTTTACTGAAAGCACTTTTATGCTAATACAAGACAAACACACTTGCCAGAACTACATTCCACCAGACTTATTATCTGTACTTATAAAAGCTTTATCAATAAGACAACTGTTATGTTTGTTTCTATACTGTCAGTACACCTACATTTACTATTTCATTTCATTCTTTCAGTGTTTCTGTTATTCAAAAAGGGACGAACTGAATTTCTATAAAATGTTCTTTTGGGACCTGCTAAAACACATGGTATTTTGTGAAAAAGAGAAGCAGTACTTAGATTTTTATCAAAGTTGTGTACAAGCTTAATTTTATTACATCTTTAAAAACTTCTCAAATTAAAGAGGTCTTTTTCAAGAACTGTGGGATAGACTTTCTCATACACACACACATGCCTGTATGTCAGGATTCAAGCACTAAAAAAATATTATTAATGACTGTCCAGACAGTATAGAAGCAACTCTATGTTTGTGTAACAGTAAGTGGGAAATAATAAAACAACCAGGAAGTTTCTCTAGCACCACGAAGAAGAAAGACTAATAACCATCACCTAGGTTTGTTCAGCCATATATACTTTTGCTTCCAAAATGACATTCACTACATAGATTAGGAGAAGTGATGAAAGAAACATTAACATATGATTTTCAATTTTTAAAAATTCATACAGTATGTTAAGGAAGTGGTATTCACTTTTTCTTTGTTAAGACCAAAGTGTCAGAATATTTTAAATGAATTGATTTACGTAAGTAGATAAATTATTAATGTAGAAAACTACAAATTAACGTCCACTTTTCTGGCTTAAAAGCAAAGTCATACCTAAAATAATATATTTTAACAGCACTCATCTGTGCAGACTTCCAACAATGACTTTGAAGAGAATCATTACTTAGTACCATTCAACAGCCTTCAAAAATGATTAACTGGCAGTACTATCTCTGCATCTATTTTTTTTTTAAAGAAGTCCTAAAATACATATCTCACATAATGGGAAATTCTACCTGTTCCTTACTTTGTCAAGGAATAATTTTAAAATGCATATTTTTATATAATGTAGTCCAGGAATGTAAGAACCCATCTTTCATTATCTTTTCCTAGGGTTTTTAAAATTTTTATTATTTTTTTCTGAGAATTGGGATAAGAGAAGCAGACAGAATATGTGGAAATACATATGAGAAAATATATATAAAATCAATTTCTATTTTATTTGGAATAATCCACATAGGTATCAATATTTACTTTAGAGTGACTCTATATTTATATTTCATAACGTGAACATGAATTCTCTCTTCATTTTAAAATAGTGAATTCAACTTTTATTTCTATTTTATAAAAAAAGAAGCCTAAAATCAATAACCAAGTAAAATCGCAAGCCTGAATCTTAATATAACCTTTCCTGTTCAACAGGGCATTTACCGTTCCATGCCATCTTGATGAAGCGAATATGTGTCAGATCTACCAGAATACTCAAAAATCCAATTTTTTTTTTTCAGAGAGACCATAAATGGCATTCCTAAACCATCAAGTCTTGGAAGGCATTTTAAAGAACAATCTTACAGATAGAATCAAAATTAATTTGCAAGACACTGACAAATAATTTTAATTTTAAAATATGTTCAATGGCAGGTTTGTTTTATATGCAAAATGTGAAATTACATTTTCGGGGAAGGATGGGAGATGGAATGCCTTGACAATTTCAAGTCATCAGCGAGCATACTTGACAAATCTGAAGACAGAGGGAAAATTATCTGCTCCATAGCACAAGACTCTGGAGGGTACAAGTTCTGCACAGCCTACATCACATGATGGATCCCTATTTTTAAAAATAACATGACTGGTAATAATGACAGAGGTTATCATTGCTAACAATAGCTACCACTGTTGGTATTATAATTCTTACCAACATGCAAGGTGTTCCTACCAAAATGATTTGCTGTACTCATGCTAAGAATCAGCACAAAAAAGGAAGAATTTCTGTAGTCCTGTTTGAAAACTCCATAAAAATGACTACAATGAATTCTGTCCTCTTGCCCAGATCAGGGCAATTGACACAGTGCATTCTTTCCAAACGGAATGCCATGACTTACTGTACTGACCAATTTTACTGGAGTAGGACAAACTGAGGCCGTTTAGACTCATAAAGATGTCTGCAGCGTTTAAGCTGTCCCAGATACACTACTGACTGGATGGAGGCCTCGGCACGTCCTTGTGGGCTGCCACAAATAGGCAAAGTGCAACCTGTGGATGGCAAACTGCTGAGTCATCCCCAGGTACACGTGAAAAATATTCCCTCATTAAACTGCAAACAAAAAATAGGTTATCTGAATATAAATTATAATCTTAACTTGGTGCAAGCATACTAAAATACAAATAGCTAAATTAAGATGAAAATTTTACTGAACCTGATCTCAGATCAACTCCTTTGGAAATATTACAAATGGCATTACTGAACCAGAAATGTACCCTGATGGATAATTTACAAGTGGACAAAATAATTACAAATGTGTACTATGGTTAGCTGAAAATAAGGTTTTCCATGAACTTTACTTAAAATCAGGATTGAAACAAAGGTAAAATTAGCTATTTGGGGAATCTTAACAAATGACAGCTTCCTATAACTGGAATTTCTAATTATATACACACCCCGAAGCACACATATATATGTTGTTAGGCTGTGTTGCCTACTATACTATTCCATTTGTGCAGTCAAATATTTTATATAACTTTTAAAGATAAGCAATCAGCCTTCCAGGTGATTTAAACAGAGCCCAGATCAAATGTTGAAATTCCTGAACTAGGATTGTGACTGTAAATAAATTACTGAAAGTAAAAACAAAACAAAACAAACCCCACATGATTGTACTTTAAATTGCTTAGATTTGCACGGGGATTCCGGGAAGATGGCGGAAGAGTAAGACGCGGAGATCACCCTCCTCCCCACAGATACACCAGAAATACATCTACACGTGGAACAACTCCTACAGAACACCTACTGAAGGCTGGCCGAAGACCTCAGACCTCCCAAAGGCAAGAAACCCCCACGTACCTGGGTAGGACAAAAGCAAAAAGAATAAACAGAGACAAAGAATAGGGACGGTACCTGCACCAGCGGGAGGGAGCCGTGAGGAGGAAAGCTGTCCACACACTAGGAGCCCCTTCGCGGGTGGAGACTGCGGGGGGCGGAGGGGCAGCTTCGGGGCCGCGGAGGGGAGCGCAGCCACAGGGGTGCGGGGGGCAAAGCGGGGAGATTCCCGCACAGAGGATCGGTGCCGACCGGCACTCACCAGCCCGAGGGGCTCGTCTGCTCCCCCGCCGGGGCGGGCGGGGCTGGGAGCCGAGGCCCGGGCTTCGGTCGGAGCGCAGGGAGAGGACTGGGGTTGGCGGCGTGAGCACAGCCTGCAGGGGTTAGTGCGCCACGGCTAGTGGGGAGGGAGTCCGGGGAAAAGTCTGCACCTGCCGGAGAGGCAAGAGACTTTTCCTCCCTCTTTGTTTCCTGGTGCGGGAGGAGAGGGGATTGAGAGCGCTGCTTAAAGGAGCTCCAGAGACGGGCGCGAGCCGCGGCTAACAGCGCGGACCCCAGAGACGGGCGGGAGACGCTAAGGCCGCTGCTGCCGCCCCCAAGGGGCCTGTGTGCGAGCACAGGTCACTCTCCACACCCCCTTCCGGGGAGCCTGTGCAGCCCGCCACTGCCAGGGTCCCGGGATCCAGGGACAACTTCCCCGGGAGAACGCACGGCGCCCTCAGGCTGGTGCAACGTCACGCCGGCCTCTGCCGCCGCAGGCCCGCCCCGCCCTCCCTGCCCCTCCCCCCCCCGGCCTGAGTGAGCCAGAGCCCCCGAATGAGCGGCTCCTTTAACGCCGCCCTGTCTGAGCGAAGAACAGATGCCCTCCTGCGACCTACACGCAGAGGCGGGGCCAGATCCAAAGCTGAGCCCCGGCAGCTGTGCGACCAAAGAAGAGAAAGGGAAATCTCTCCCAGCAGCCTCAGGAGCAGCGGATTAAAGCTCCACAATCAACTTGACGTACCTGCATCTGTGGAATACCTGAATAGACAACGAATCATCCCGAATTAAGGAGGTGGACTTTGAGAGCAAAATTTATGATTTTTCCCCCTTTTCCTTTTTTTATGAGTGTGTATGTGTATGCTTGTGTGTGAGATTTTGTCTGTATAGCTTTGCTTCCATCATTTGTCCTAGGGCTCTATCCGTCTTTTTTTTTTTTTCCAATAATTATTTTTTATTTTAATAACTGTATTATATTTTATCTTACTTTATTTTATTTTACTTTATCTTCTTTCTTTCTTTTTTTCCTTCGCTCCTTCCCTCCCTCCTTTCTTTCTTTCGTTCTTTCTTTCTACTTCTACTAATTCTTTCTACTCTTTCTCCTTTTTATTCTGAGCCGTGTGGATGAAAGGCTCTTGGTGCTGCAACCAGGAGTCAGTGCTGTGCCTCTGAGGTGGGAGAGCCAACTTCAGGACAGTGGTCCACAAGAGACCTCCCAGCTCCACATAATATCAAATGGCGAAAATCTCCCAGAGATCTCCATCTCAACACTATCACCCAGCTTCACTCAATGACCAGCAAGCTACAATGCTGAACATCCTATGCCAAACAACTAGCAAGACAGGAACACAACCCCACCTATTAGAGGAGAGGCTGCCTAAAATCATAATAAGTCCACAGACACCCCAAAACACACCACCAGACGTGGACCTGCCCACCAGAAAGACGAGATACAGCCTCATCCACCAGAACACAGGCACTAGTAGCCTCCACCAGGAAGCCTACACAACCCACTGAACCAACCTTAGCCACTGGGGACAGACACCAAAAACAACGGGAACTACGAACCTGCAGCCTGCAAAAGGAGACCCCAAACACAGTAAGATAAGCAAAATGAGAAGACAGAAAAACACACAGCAGATGAAGGAGCAAGATAAAAACCCACCAGACCTAACAAATGAAGAGGAAATAGGCAGTCTACCTGAAAAAAGAATTCAGAATAATGATAGTAAAGATGATCCAAAATCTTGGAAATAGAATAGACAAAATGCAAGAAACATTTAACAAGGACCTAGAAGAACTAAAGATGAAACAAACAATGATGAACAACACAATAAATGAAATGAAAAATACTCTAGAAGGGCTCAATAGCAGAATAACTGAGGCAGAAGAACGGATAAGTGACCTGAAAGATAAAATAGTGGAAATAACTACTGCAGAGCAGAATAAAGAAAAAAGAATGAAAGGAACTGAGGACAGTCTCAGAGACCTCTGGGACAACATTAAACACACCAACTTTCGAATTATAGGGGTTCCAGAAGAAGAAGAGAAAAAGAAAGGGACTGAGAAGATATTTGAAGAGATTATAGTTGAAAACTTCCCTAATATGGGAAAGGAAATAGTTAATCAAGTCCAGGAAGCACAGAGAGTCCCATACAGGATAAATCCAAGGAGAAATATGCCAAGACACATATTAATCAAACTGTCAAAAATTAAATACAAAGAAAACATATTAAAAGCAGCAAGGGAAAAACAACACATAACACACAAGGGAATCCCCATAAGGTTAACAGCTGATCTTTCAGCAGAAACTCTGCAAGCCAGAAGGGACTGGCAGGACATATTTAAAGTGATGAAGGAGAAAAACCTGCAACCAAGATTACTCTACCCAGCAAGGATCTCATGCAGATTTGATGGAGAAATTAAAACCTTTACAGACAAGGAAAAGCTGAGAGAGTTCAGCACCACAAAACCAGCTCTACAACAACTACTAAAGGAACTTCTCTAGGCAAGAAACACAAGAGAAGGAAAAGACCTACAATAACGAACCCAAAACAATTAAGAACATGGGAATAGGAGCATACATATTGATAATTAGCTTAAATGTAAATGGACTAAATGCTCCCAGCAAAAGACACAGACTGGCTGAATGGATACGAAAACAAGACCCATATATTTGCTGTCTACAAGAGACCCACTTCAGACCTAGAGACACATACAGACTGAAAGTGAGGTGATGGAAAAAGATATTTCATGCAAATGGAAACCAAAAGAAAGCTGGAGTAGCAATTCTCATATCAGACAAAATAGACTTTAAAATAAAGACTATTAGAAGAGACAAAGAAGGACACTACAAAATGATCAAGGGATTGATCCAAGAAGACGATATAACAATTGTAAATATTTATGCACCCAACATAGGAGCACCTCAATACATAACGCAAGTACTAACAGCCATAAAAGGGGAAATCAACAGTAACACATTCATAGTACGGGAATTTAACACCCCACTTTCACCAATGGACAAATCATCCAAAATGAAAATAAATAAGGAAACACAAGCTTTAGATGATACATTAAACAAGATGGACTTAATTGATATTTATAGGACATTACATCCAAAAACAACAGAATACACATTTTTCTCTAGTGCTCATGGAACATTCTCCAGGATAAACCATATCTTGGGTCACAAATCAAGCCTTGGTAAATTTAAGAAAATTGAAGTTGTATCAAGTATCTTTTCCGACCACAACGCTATGAGACTAGATATCAATTACAGGAAAAGATCTGTAAAAAATACAAACACATGGAGGCTAAACAATACACTACTTAATAACGAAGTGATCACTGAAGAAATCAAAGAGGAAATTAAAAAATACCTAGAAACAAATGACAATGGAGACACAACGACCCAAAACCTATGGGATGCAGAAAAAGCAGTTCTAAGAGGGAAGTTTATAGCAATACAAGCCTACCTTAAGAAACAGGAAACATCTCGAATAAACAACCTAGCCTTGCACCTAAAGCAATTAGAGGAAGAAGAACAAAAAAACCCCAAAGTTAGCAGAAGGAAAGAAATCAGAAAAATCACATCAGAAATAAATGAAAAAGAAATGAAGGAAAGGATAGCAAAGATCAATAAAACTAAAAGCTGGTTCTTTGAGAAGATAAATAAAATTGATAAACCATTAGCCAGACTCATCAAGAGAAAAAGGGAGAAGACTCAAATCAATAGAATTAGAAATGAAAAAGAAGTAACAACTGACACTGCAGAAATACAAAAGATCATGAGTGATTACTACAAGCAACTCTATGCCAATAAAATGGACAACCTGGAAGAAATGGACAAATTCTTAGAAATGCACAACCTGCCAAGACTGAATCAGGAAGAAATAGAAAATATGAACAGACCAATCACAAGCACTGAAATTGAAACTGTAATTAAAAATCTTCCAACAAACAAAAGCCCAGGACCAGATGGCTTCACAGGCGAATTCTATCAAACATTTAGAGAAGAGCTAACACCTATCCTTCTCAAACTCTTCCAAAATATAGCAGAGGGAGGAACACTCCCAAACTCATTCTACGAGGCCACCATCACCCTGATACCAAAACCAGACAAGGATGTCACAAAGAAAGCAAACTATAGGCCAATATCACTGATGAACATAGATGCAAAACTCCTCAACAAAATACTAGCAAACAGAATCCAACAGCACATTAAACGGATCATACACCATGATCAAGTGGGGTTAATTCCAGGAATGCAAGGATCCTTCAATATACACAAATCAATCAATGTGATACACCATATTAACAAACTGAAGGAGAAAAACCATATGATCATCTCAATAGATGCAGAGAAAGCTTTCAACAAAATTCAACACCCATTTATGATAAAAACCCTGCAGAAAGTAGGCATAGAAGGAACTTTCCTCAACATAATAAAGGCCATATATGACAAACCCACAGCCAACATTGTCCTCAATGGTGAAAAACTGAAAGCATTTCCACTAAGATCAGGAACAAGACAAGGTTGCCCGCTCTCACCACTCTTATTCAACATAGTTTTGGAAGTTTTAGCCACAGCAATCAGAGAAGAAAAGGAAATAAGAGGAATCCAAATCGGAAAAGAAGACGTAAAGCTGTCCCTGTCTGCAGATGACATGATACTATACATTACATAGAGAATCCTAAAGATGCTACCAGAAAACTGCTAGAGCTAATCAATGAATTTGGTAAAGTTGCAGGATACAAAATTAATGCACAGAAATCTCTGGCATTCCTATACACAAATGATGAAAAATCTGAAAGTGAAATCAAGAAAACACTCCCATTTACCATTGCAACAAAAAGAATAAACTATCTAGGAATAAACCTACCTAAGGAGACAAAAGACCTGTATGCAGAACATTATAAGACACTGATGAAAGAAATTAAAGACAATACTAATAGATGGAGAGATATACCATGTTCTTGGGTTGGAAGAATCAACATTGTGAAAATGACTCTAGTACCCAAAGCAATCTACAGATTCAATGCAATCCCTATCAAACTACCACTGGCATTTTACACAGAACTAGAACAAAAAATTTCGCAATTTGTATGGAAACACAAAAGACCCCGAATAGCCAAAGCAATCTTGAGAACGAAAAACGGAGCTGGAGGAATCAGGCTCCCTGACTTCAGACTATACTACAAAGCTACAGTCATCAAGACAGTATGGTACTGGCACAAAAACAGAAATATAGATCAATGGAACAGGATAGAAAGCCCAGAGATAAGCCCACACACATATGGTCAGCTTATCTTTGATAAAGGAGGCAGGAATGTACAGTGGAGAAAGGACAGCCTCTTCAATAAATGGTGCTGGGAAAACTGTACAGGTACATGTAAAAGTATGAAATTAGATCACTCCCTAACACCATACACAAAAATAAGCTCAAAATGGATTAAAAACCTAAATGTAAGGCCAGAAACTATCAAACTCTTAGAGGAAAACATAGGCAGGACACTCTATGACATAAATCACAGCAAGATCCTTTCTGACCCACCTCCTAGAGAAATGGAAATAAAAACAAAAATAAATAAATAGGACCTAATGAAACTTCAAAGCTTTTGCACAGCAAAGGAAACCATGAACAAGACCAAAAGACAACCCTCAGAATGAGAGAAAATATTTGCAAATGAAGCAACTGACAAAGGATTAATCTCCAAAATTTATAAGCAGCTCATGCAGCGTAGTAACAAAAGAACAAACAACCCAGTCCAAAAATGGGCAGAAGACCTAAGTAGACGTTTCTCTAAAGAAAGTATACAGACTGCCAACAAACACATGAAAGAATGCTCAACATCACTAATCATTAGAGAAATGCAAATCAAAACTACAATGAGATATCATCTCACACCAGTCAGAATGGCCATCATCAAAAAATCTAGAAACAATAAATGCTGGAGAGGGTGTGGAGAAAAGGGAACCCTCCTGCACTGTTGGTGGGAATGTAAATTGATACAGGCACTGTGGAGATCAGTATGGAGGTTCCTTAAAAAACTACAAATAGAACTACCATACGACCCAGCAATCCCACTACTGGGTATATACCCTGAGAAAACCATAATTCAAAAAGAGTCATGTACCAAAATGTTCATTGCAGCTCTATTTACAATAGCCCGGAGATGGAAACAACCTAAGTGTCCATCATCGGATGAATGGATAAAGAAGATGTGGCACATATATACAATGGAATATTACTCAGCCATAAAAAGAAATGAAATTGAACTATTTGTAATGAGGTGGAAAGACCTAGAGTCTGTCATACAGAGTGAAGTAAGTCAGAAAGAGAGAGACAAATACCGTATGCTAACACATATATATGGAACTTAAGAAAAAAAAAATGTCATGAAGAGCCTAGGGGTAAGACAGGAATAAAGACACAGACCTACTAGAGAATGGACTTGAGGATATGGGGAGGGGGAAGGGTAAGCTGTGACAAAGCGAGAGAGAGGCATGGACATATATACACTACCAAACGTAAGGTAGATAGCTAGTGGGAAGCAGCCGCATAGCACAGGGAGATCAGCTCGGTGCTTTGTGACCACCTAGAGGGGTGGGATAGGGAGGGTGGGAGGGAGACGCAAGAGGGAAGAGATATGGGAACATATGTATATGTATAGCTGATTCACTTTGTTATAAAGCAGAAACCAACACACCATTGTAAAGCAATTATACTCCAATAAAGATGTTAAAAAAAAAAGTGCTTAGTCTCAGCCTTATCTGAATTTCTCTCTCTCTCTCTCTCACACACACACACACACACACACACACACACCTCTGTTTCTCTCTCACACACACACACGCACAGAGGCACACACACACGGTGGTCCTTTCTCAGCCCGTTCTGATTTCTCCGGCTATTTTCGAAGTTGCTTCAGCAGCTTATTCTGCAGCTTTCTGATAGCCGTTGCCAAGGAAAGGTTTGTCTAAAGAGCGAAAACACGAAGTGGACAATTGTGATTCTTACAGAGAGAGTGAAGTCCTAAAACTCAGTATTGCCCATGGAGTAAAAGAGACGTTTGCAGGCCAGAAGCTGCCTTGGGAAGGCGCATGGGGCCTTTTCGGAACTGCAGTGCTACTGCCTGCAGATGAACGAGTGGGTTTCTCAGCACCCAGGCGATTTGCAGTGAGCGTCCCCTCTGGTCACTTGCCACTGGGTTCTTTAGAGGATATTATTGCAAGGCTTTTGAGGACCCTGATCTAAGTAACAGAAGCTACAGAAAGAAGGCAGAGCGGCTGGCTGATCTTCACCTTGTAAGGGATGCTGGAGAGGGAACTCAGCCAGGTTTCTATTTAGCGATGAGGCAAGTATCGCTGCCTTTGGGAATGTGGCAAAGAGTTCCTCATGCCAAATTTACCATTCAGTGAGATGTGGTGGCTCAAACACTATGTACTGTGTGCACTCAACCTGAGGAATACGAACACTGAATCTGGCAATTTGTGTAAATTTATTATAATATGTAGCTGTATAAAACCATACATAAACAAGACAGTGGTCAAGCCAATGAACTCTGCCAATTTACTGTAAACGTATGTCAAATCCATTTTAATCTGTTATATATTCAAGATGGCCAAAAACCACAATTATTTTTAAATGATCACTTAGATGGTTAAATGTCAACACAGCTTTTAAAAAAGTTGTGGAACTCAGTCTAAAGCATGGTAAACTTGACAAGCATTTCTTACAGTTTTTTTTTTTTTTCCCCAATTTAAAATCAAATTTCTGCTACTGCTGTTGGCTGAATCAATAAATGAAACCCTCAGAGAGAATGAGGTGATGTTCACCGGCTGGCTTGCCTTGATTTTGCTGCCTAGTAATCTTGAATCCCACGCAGTGAGCACTCAGGGGGGTCAGGGATAGGGAAGCTTGGAGACAACCCAAGGGAAACATAAATGCTTACTGCCCAACACTCACCAATCGTACTGATGGCGAGTATAATAATAATCACCATCATTTCTATCTATACAGTACTTAGTATGCAGTGTGTATAGAAAACCCCATTCAGTCCCCCAAATCACCATGCAAGGTAAATATCCTTTTCCCATTTAGAGGAAACAGACTTCAGAAAGGTAAGGAGAAACTCAATGGCAAAGCCAAAACTCCCACCGTCTGCCTGACTGCAAAGCTCAGGCTTGTTCCACAGCCTACCCTCTAAACGGTCTACTGAGATGATCTTCCATGATCATCTTAAAGTAGCCCAGCCCAGGATGCAATTCACTTCCCTTTGACTGAAGCCAGAAATTTATATGACTTGTTTCAGGAGCCAGCCATCAGAGTGGGAAATCTTTTCCTGTCCATATAGTTCCCCAGAGGCGGGTCTTGCCAGCAAGAGGTGTCCATCGAAGCCCAGACACCATACTTCCCTTTTCCCTAGCATCCTTCAGGGACATACAGGGGTCTGGATATAATGGGGCCAGGACTAACTTGGGTAGACAGATGTTGAGAGAGGTCTCCCAGATTTGATCTTCTAGATTCTATGCCTTTCACCTGATGGGTTCTAGACTGCTGGGAGGTCAGATATCTCCAGGTGTTTTGTTTCAGGCAATTGTTGTCAGATGTGCTCATAACAGTGTCAATGTTAAGAATTAAAAGACAGATCAATCAGTCAATGAATCACACTGCCAATCTATCACCTATCCATCCGAGCGTGTATGCTGGGATCCCATCACAGCTCTGGAATGGCTCACTATCTTCTGATTGAAAATGTTTTGCCTTCTCTAACTGACAACAAGAATTATTTTTCTAGAACAAAGACATTATATTGCACATTTTTATATTCCTAATAATGTTTTTATGGTAAATACATAATCCATGAACTGCAGGTAACATAATTATGATTTTCAACAACTGCAGACAGTTCATTATTTTCTCTATTTGGCTATATCCCACCAATAATGAGTCACATTTAAATTTCTCTCAAACAAACACGTCTCTAGAGTACATATTTTGGATAAATTACATTTAATTTTCCATTAGAAGATTACATGTTTAATCTATAAGAACACACAGCAGGTGCCAATGTAATTGTGAGCTATCTTGGGATCCTAAGACTCTGAAAATTGTATAGATACTGTCTTTAGGTTTATTTTCTGGTTGTAATCTACTACACCCCTTTTCTTTTTAACCCAGAACTCATTTTCATGTTAAGGCTCGGCACCTCAGAAAACAGAGGTTGGTCATGAAAACTGCAGCACAACGTTAACAGTGTGTTGGTAACAGCAATGCTATAAACTTTCTTTATCGAGATGCACCTAATGTTCTTTATCGAGATGCACCTAATGTAAGTACATAAGAAAGGGCTCAAAAGCTTAAGAAGACTTGACTTATCCTAGTTGATTTTTATCTGCGATTCATGTAGCTGAAGATTAGACAAGTGCAAGCTAATGACCTCCTTTTTTATATCACTAATTTTCAGTTATGCTTCACAGTGTTATCACATGCACTTCTAAATGAGCCATATTCTTCATAGCTAATTGGTGGGACCAGTGAACTGGATCAACAGGCCATGGTACTTTGTCTTATTCCCAGTTTGAGTCCTTACTGGGTATTTAATCTGACAATGTGAATGAGGCAAGCTTCCAGATTTCAGCTGTGCTGCCAGGAAGGCCACGCAGAGATACGGGCAAGATGGCTCGTGTGTGTGCCATTCATCAGAGCGCACATTAAAAGGAAAGGAAGAGTATGCGGTTTTCATCCTTCTGGACCTGGTGTGTTTTGCTTTCATGCTGAGGTGCGTTGGGGGAGTGAGGGCTTAAAGCTGGTGTATTGTCAAGGTGGTGAAGTCTGGACCTGGCGTACTGTCAAGAAAAGAAAGATATTTTTGCAAAGTGTTTTCACAAAATCAAGTCTTAGACACACTCAAACACATATTACAGGGTTTCCCCCCCCCAAGTTTTTGAGTGTCATTCTCATTCCTCTATGCATTTTAGGAGTTTTAAATGTTATAGTAGAATTCTTCACCCATAGCTTTATATAAAAATTGAAGTGTTTAAAATGAGATATCTTTGAAATAAACATTTTTAATTTCAGTAAGAATTGGTTCACTTAAAACAGGTGTTCCAATCAGCTTCAGGCATCCACTAGTTTTATTTTGTGTTACTTATTTAGCGGGTGTAGCTCACGTGTTTTCAAACTAATTCACCGTTGATCAAAACCGAAATGCTTAGTTCACTCACCATGATACTAAGGTAAGCATCAATGTAGCATTAAAGAATTAACTGTATCAGTATTAACCCTTTCCAATTTCATATATTAATGATGTTATTCATGTTTTCTACTTGGTGTGTTTTTAATAGTTACTTTACTGTTTGAAAAACTATTTAAAAATATTTAAAGCGTTCACTTAAAAAATATCTTGGTTTTTTTGCCACCTAATAATGGTCTGTGTTTTTCACATGAAATGGAAAAATCAAAGAGATACTGGTTGTTGTTTTTTTTTAAGTCTCCTTTCACTGTACCTTTAGTACATCTAATATAAATTAGACAAGTAATGAATAATGGGCCAGCAGGAATCTTCTTTCCTTTGGCATTAATCTCTTAGTTTTATATAGAAACATTACTATTTCTAGCTTCGAGAACACAAATGTATACTACGAGGAAGGAATTATAGACCTGACAGATTACAGACAGGTTAAAACTCAGTTTAAAAGTGTCCTTCTTTCAATACTTTATTGTACTGAATTCTTAAAATAAATTAGAAAAAATATTGACTACAATTATGATAGGTTGTGTTCCTTTAGGTTTATTTCAAAAGAGATCATCAGTGACTACAAGTTAAAATCACTACAGTTCATCTCAATTTATGCTTTAAATTCTCATCTTGAAAACAATTAACATGAATGCTAAAAAGGAAGCTTGGGGCTGCCGATTAATATTATCTAAAGAAAAACACCTTCAGTTTTATTTTGGGTAATCTTTTATTTTTCTTTCTGTATCAAGAGTCTTTCTGCTCTCAGTAGGTATGCATATTGTTTCAGTTTTCTATTTACAAAATAATCCTAGAAGAAATCTCATTGACTTTTAATTTTCATAACTCTTTATATCAATATTTAACAGAAGTAGGTAATCATTTCCAGGATAGTTAGCCCGGCCTTACATAAAATTAGGCAAGGTAGGAAATTACTTTCATTACTGCCTCTTTCCCCTCTCCTTTCAAAGAGGAAGAAATTAATTCATTTGCTAGGCTACATGTTAAAAAAAAAAAAAATTAGTTCTGATCTTTATATAGTTGTGTAATCTAAATTAGTACCTGATTCTCTAAAGTCCACAATTTAGGACAGAACAGAATCTACTGCAGCAACTAATTAAACACTTACTGTAAGGTTAAGTTTTTCATTAAATCAATAGGCCCCTCGTGTCAGTTACAAAGCCCTAATTACTATGCAGTAAATTTAGATTGAATTTGAATTAAGGACTGATTTCAATCTAACTGCAGCATGTAAATATTGTAAATTACTAGAATTACAGTTCAATAAAATTGAATGGATTTCACTTTAGATAAACCAAATGCAAATGAGAAAAAAAAAAGACCTGATGAAATTTCTTCCAAACATCTTGCCAAGAAGCATTATGCATCGCATATAGGACGTTGTTTTGGCAACAAGCATGTCACAGCTCAATAGTTCTACTTCCCTTTAACATGTTTTAATATTTGATTGTCTATAGTAAAAATGAATAAATTTAATCTCTCCCAAGTGATCAAGCAAAATGATGGTTAATGTGACCGCTTACTGTGTTGCTTTAGTTTGATGACTGCATTGTTGTGCTACAGCACAGTATGAAATCAGGTTATCAGGTTATAACTAGCTGGGATAAAATACACACACACAGGCACACGTGCGAGAGCTGGGAAATAACAAAACAAGCCATGTTCGAAGCATAAGTGAGATCCTTTAAAGTCAAAAAAGAAAAAAACACAAAAACTAAAAATGTGCAGACACTAAGCTCTAATTGAAAAAATATATAAAATTGAAAACAGTTGAAAGTTTCTGAACCTTTCATTTTGCCTTAAATAAGTATTCTATGCACAGGAAATAAACTAAAAAAATCAAGGCGCCGAAGACAAGCTTTGACAACACAGAAAGGAGAGCTCAGTACTGCTTAGCAGTAGGAAGGGGTAGGTTGGCTGATAAAGAACTGCTCGTAACACCTAACAATTTCTGTACAGCCTTCTGAAGGAAAAGTTGGGAAGATTTTTATAATCAGATGAGTAACGCAGCCCAGACTTGTGCTCATCAACTTCCACCACCTTTCTTTTGACTTGGGCAGAAGAACCCAATCAAATATAAAATATCAACATGATATATGTAGTACAACCATGTTTAAGAAAATTCAAGGAAAAACAATCTTTAACTAGAAGAGCAATTAGCTCGCAATGAAACTGTAAGTCAAAATCTTCTTAAAAAGTACCTGTGGTGGAGATGAGCCAAGGATATTCCACATCGTTTGTTTTTAATTCTTAACATATATTTTGGTAAGACTTTCTCCCAGAATTATTTCTAAGACCTGCAGGTGAGTTTGAACGAGTTCCACCTTATTACAGCTAAGGATTAAATCCACAGAATGATTATGATTGTTTCTGCTTTCCTTTCCGATGAGGTTCACTCAATTAGTATCCTAGTGTGAATGAAGTCCTATTTGTGACAACAAATGGTAAAATTATACCTCTCACTGTAGATAAGTGTCACAGCAGTCTCAAGCTGCAAAAATAGTAATTAAAAAAAAACAAAACAACCTTTCCAAAAGCAATATTAACTGGCGCGACAGATACAGGCTCTGGACCAGTCACTCTGAAACCACTGGGGAATATCTGTCCAGTCTCAACCTGACGGTTCTTATTAAGTCTTTCCAGTATGAGCCCCCAATTCTCTTTACACTGTTTCGAAGAAGAAATTCAGATGTAGCCACTTACAGTTGTATTCTTATATTTCTGTAAAATTCTTCTGCTTTTGCCTGAAAAGGGCAATAATATACACGCAAGAGAGTGACAATTATTTTTAGCATCCGGAATACTCTGTCTTGTGGTACAAAAGGTGGATTGCTTATACTCTAGGTATTTGAACATCATGTGTCAGGGAGAATCACTGCTTGGGAATGGCCTTGGCCTTTCTTCCATTTTATTTATGTCTGCTTCCTTGAGATTTTAGTCAATAGATGGGAATATAATTAAAGAATGGTAAATTGTACAGACATATAAAATAAAAGGCTGGCAAAATAGACACAAAACATCCAATAGATCTTCAGAGGCTGCTTGGCAAAAGCGAAAGTAACGAAAAACAAGATGAGGCTATCTTTCATGTTAGTAAGAGAGGAGAGCCCTTTTCGGAGGGTGAAAGAAGAATTTTCTGCAGTCTTCAACAAAGTATCTATCTGCTGCTTCATCTTCAGTGAATATATGAAAAGAGAAAATAAACCAATGCCCTTCGCTTAGGAATGCACAGTCTGAAACAAACACACTCTCTCCCCAGCAAATCTACTGCCAATACCTATGCATCTGGAACCTTCAACCAGAGTTCCTCACTCCCTTATGGGTGTAGTGATGAGGGTGAACCAAATAAGCACTTGGACTACAGTGAAACAACACTGGAAACAATGTTTTGCATAACTAACAAAGTACTTACAGGATATGGAAATAATAAAGCAAACAGTGCTTAATGCTGGTGAGTTAAGTGACAGGAGGAAGGATAAATTTCTAGAACAATTTTCAGCCTAGATACAGAAAGGAGAAACTTGCTTGCTTTCTAAAAGGGATCCATTACAACTTTTCCCTCTAATGAGAAGGCAGTCAACTTGACTTTCTTGAGACTGATTATCAATCAATACTTCCCAGGTGCTTTGATGTTCATCTCTATTGGAGCGAGCTGGATACCTTTTCATCACTAACTAACGTCATGATAAAGAACCAAATTTGAAACACTGTGACCCAGCAGCACTGCTTCTAGGGATCTGTTTTTTAGACATTTCAGTAAGAAGGTATGAATATAAAGATAAAATTCATTATAAGATTAATGATAGCTAACATGTATTGAGCACTTCCACTGTGCTACATGCATAGAACGATGATCCCTCTTTTCCCACATGAAGACACTGAGGCTTAGAGAGAAGAAACGTGCCCAACACCTCACAGAGAGTCGGCAGTACAGCTGGGGTTCTGCGTAGGCTGCTGGAATGATCAGTCATTGAGAGCACGGATTCCAGAGCCCGATGGCCCGGATCTGCTACTTTCTGGTTATGTTGCTTTATTCAAGTTAACGAACCTCTCTGTGCCTTAGTCTCACGTCTGTAAAAATTGAGATAATAATAAATACTCCATAGCTTGTTGAACATAAGAATGAGTTACAGAGAACAGTCACACCTATTCCTTCCCTCGATACAGAGAATACATTTATCTAAACATGTCCATGAACGTGAAACATTAAACAACTTAAATACCCTCCAGCGTGGATAACCATACACATGGGAAGTAGGAAAACGTAAGAAGAGAGACCTATGTGGATTACCACACTAAGCCACAGATTCCTAGAAAACACAGCCCGAAGAATGAGCAATGGATGGTTCACAGGCATTACCCTTGATGAGGGGAGAGGGCGGTGGGGCGCACGTTTACTTTTTATCTGGTACCTTTCTGTATCGTGTGAATGGGTTACACGTAGATTGTGCTACTTCTGATATTTATGTTAAAACAATGAAGATGATTTTTAAAAGCCTAGGAAAAGAAAAATACAAACATATTTTTAGATTGATTTTTTTTCTCATAAAACTCTTAATTACAAAATTCTTCAAGCCTTATCCTAAACTAGGCATACTTCCCTTGAACTATTTAATATTGATTTTTCTCACGGAGAATTCTTAACATGGTTTTATTCCACTAGTTCCATGACAAACAGCTATTACTGTATGAAAAATCTCCAACTTTAAACATTTCTTTTCAGTTTTGAATCCTTATTTCTCTCACCTTTTATCTTTGAGATAAGGCTGCGGACACTTGTCAATCTTGGTCATTCACATATACATAAAATTCTCATTTAATTTTCAAAATTGCACCCAAAAGTTTGGGGACTTGTTAATTTTGGTAAAAAGAAATAAACATAGGGGCCATCTAAGTAAGACAACCAATTCACCAATAGTGGACATCTATTCTAGAATAATATCACCAATTCACTCACAAAGAAAATGTCCTTCTTATGTATATTATAATGATATGGCCTGCACGGAAATGTCCCTATACACCTAAATTAACTAAATTTTATGTGTGGTTAACATCCAATACTGACAGTAAGTGCTATAAAAGATGAATCTATCTCTCAATTTAATGGTTGATTTTAATCTTGCCCAACTTAAATCAAGCTTGTTCAACACACACTTTTCCCGTTATTTATAAACAGAGACACATATATAAGCTTTGTGCTCCTAACCTCACACTCTTTGTGACCTGCTACGTGAGCAGCTATTTCCAGGTCGCGATCTGAATGAATAAAACATGTTATGTGCTTTTATTTTGTATGGATAGTAGAGAGGGGAAGAGGAAACAAACATTTTAAAGAAATTGTGGTAGGTTTCTTAGCAATTCAGTTACTAGGAACTGATCTGGGTTTCTGTGTCATATACTTGTGGATAAACATTGAGTTGGCCCCATAAGAATACTGGAATTAGCTGTAGCTTAATTTTATTTTTATGATCACAAAGTGATGTGAATGAAATGTAAATAGATATTATTGGTCACTGTGATCTCTAGGTAACAGCTGAAATTGTACAGTGGCACAGAGCTTAACATTTTATGCAGCACTTTCAAAATATCCTCTCTCCCCTTCAACCTCACACCTGCTCTGTGAGGTGAGTTACAGCAGTTTTATTATTCTCACGTTAGAGCTGAAGGAACTGAACTTATATCCTGAAATGTCCATTTTTTGTACCATTTTAAATCTGTTCAGAAAAAGAAAATATATATATATATACACACAGAGAACAGGTCAAAAATATTTATCTTTTCAGCGTCAACAAAGTAGGACAAATCATGATTTTATGTTAAATGAATCCTATTAAATTTTTCCACACAGCGCTACAATGCCTCCCTGTTTTTTAACTGAGAGAGGTCACATTTCTGAGAGTGGCACAGAGGGCCATGTTTTTAAGAGAAAGGAAGACAGGAGTGCTGGACAGACAGCTCGGGTACTAAAATCGCTTTATTGAAAGAAAGGTGGTTTTTGTTTGTTTGTTTGTTTTTAATTCCTTCCGGCAAAGACTACAGGGTTTTGCTCCAGAATCCTGCTCCAAAATGTGTAGGTAACTTGTTATTTGCTTTGTGATGTGTAGTCAGTTGAAGCATCGGGTTCCACGAGAGGATGCTTAGTTGTAAGTCTAAGCCTGTTGTGACATTTCTAGCAAGAAGGGTATCATCTACCATTTCAATTAGCATTTTCCAAGGTGTTCATAATGGTTATCTAACATGATATTTGAAAATGTCACCGTTAAAATAAAATAACCACATGAAATTAAAAGTTAATATTAGGAATAGCTTTTAAAAACCATTTTAAAATTGGCTACAGCAAAGTACATTAATCAGATGGCAGACAACACAGTGCTCATTTATTTAGAGTGGCCTCTGCCATGGGGTCAAATTCTGAATCTCTGCCATTTGCCATTTCCCTCTCCTACATGCAAACTCCGGAAAAGAAAAAACTTGCATAAGAATGTGCAGGACATTGCTTATTTATATGTAAAGCCTTTATTCTGTTTGTTATTTTAGATGAAATCCCATTTCAATTCTATTCTCTCAGGGAAGCATTAACAGTTTGAGCTCAGCGTGAAAACCATCAAACACTTGAGCTAAAATTTAGATGGGGCAATTTTGTCTGGTGAAGTAGAAAAGGACATGTGGAATGGCAAGGAACAGAATGGCTTATGGAAAGGCAGATGTTTTAATAACGTGTCGTCAAGTGGGAGCTTCAGATGTCTAAATTTAAATCTCTTGATATATTTAAAGAAAGTACGCTGAAGAGAAAGAATGCTCTTTTACTGAGAGAAGGGATACACACATATCTGTCTTCTGGAAGTGGCCAATGCATGTTTAAAAGCAATGATTAAAATGAAAAACCACCACCAACAACAAAAAAACCCGATTATAACCTGAAGTTTGCATAGGGAATGGACAGTGTGGAAATCTGGAGACTGGCATTGTGATCCTTGCTGTTGCCCAAACAGCATGTGACGGTAGATCTATCAGGCAGCAGAGAGAGGCAGTACAATTACAAAAGAAATTCTCAGTCCACTTAAAGATGATATTTTAATGAAAGACCATGCTAATACATGTCTTTAAATTTTTGTTTCTATAGGAACTAGTAAGGTTATTATCATACCTTATGATAATGTTACATTAAAATAAACTCCAAGCTTGCTAGCACATTTACATTTTATGGACCGATTTTCATGAGCAAAACTATAATTGTTGGGCTTCCCTGGTGGCGCAGTGGTTGAGAGTCCGCCTGCCGATGCAGGAGACGTGGGTTCGTGCCCCAGTCTGGGAAGATCCCACATGCCGCGGAGCAGCTGCGCCCATGAGCCATGGCTGCTGAGCCTGCGCGTCCGGAGCCTGTGCTCCGCAACGGGAGAGGCCACAGCAGTGAGAGGCCCGCGTACCGCAAAACAACAACAACAACAACAACAACAACAAAACTATAATTGTTGTTTTTTGAAGAGAATGGCTGCACATGAAGTCCCAGTGGTCTCCAGATAGGCTCGTTTATATACTCTGTTCCATTAAGGATAATTGAAATGTTTGCCACTAACACTTAATTGATATGTTTGTAATTTTTATGGAATGTTTAAGACAACTTTTAATATAATCCAGTCCATTTCTCATGTACAAGAGCAAGCTGCAAATATTTTTCCGTCATTAATGATTTAGACCCTGTCCTTCTGCAAAGGCAGAGGGATGATTAGGCTGGTAAAAAAAAAAATCACTTACTCCATACCCAAAACATGTAAAACCAAACTGGTGGCCTCCTGTTTTCCTCCTTCTAAGTCCTCACATGATTCAGAATGAACAACTACGTATGAGCAATCGGAGACACCACTGCCACAATGAATCACACCCAGATGCTCATGTCCGGCGCCTTCCCGTTAGCTGGCTCCAAATGTGCTGTTGTCGCTGCTGGCGGCAACGTGGGGACTGAAGGTCTCAAGTCCCAATAAAAGCATCTTACAGACAGAAGACAATTCTTTATAACAAAGGCTCTGGCTGGGAGCAATAGTCTGGTCACATTTTGGGTGGCCTTGGATATTTGGCAATGAAAATGTTTTAGACAGATGGCTATAATATATACGGGTCTGTGTGTGTGTATATTCCAAATATTTTCTCAGAAAACACACACACACACAAAACAATCACCGAATTTATTTTGAATGTTTCCTGAACTTTCAGGTGTAAAATAAACAAGTAAGAGTGAAACAGATCTTGTAAGTGTCTGTCAGAAAGTCAACGAGAAGGAAATATAACAAAAAAATTAATGTAAGTATAAATATTGCAGCAAGAAGGCATCTCAAAAGATCACTTATTCAGGGCTTCCCTGGTGGCGCAGTGGATAAGAATCCGCCTGCCAATGCAGAGGACATGGGTTCGAACCACAGCTACTGAGCCCACGAGCCACAACCACTGAAGCCCACACGCCTAGAACCCACGCTCCACAACAAGAGAAGCCACCGCAGTGAGAAGCCTGCTCATCGCAACGAAGAGTAGCCCCCGCTCACCGCAACTAGAGAAAGCCCGTGCGCAGCAACGAAGACCCAACGCAGCCAAAAATAAATAAATAAAATAAATAAATTTATTTTAAAAAATCACTTATTCAAATCTCAGATTTTCAGGCCTTTTTCTCCTCTCAAGTTCTTATTTAAGGTAACTAGATCACTGAAGAATTTGGGGATTTGCTGAGGGCCCAGAACTAGCTGGTGGTGGAAGGAAAAATGTAATGACATATAAAAGGGAATTTAAGAAATATTCTTTGATTAAGTAATTAAATAGAGGAATGAATGAATGACCAAATTCGTTAGGTTCTCCTGTTTTCTCTTGGGAAAATTACCTCAACCTCTGCAAACCAGTTTCCTGGTTGGTAAACTGAGGCAGATTATACCAAAGGCTCTGCAGCTCTTCAGATCAATGTGACAAGGCAGGAATCCTATGAATTGGGTTGGCCAAAGAAGTGCGTTCGGGTTTTTCCGAAATGTCTGCTGGGAAAACCCGAAGGAACTTTCTGGCCAGCCCAACATTTGCATTTTCAGAAGGTGCTGCACCCACATGAGCTCTGAGGATTACTGTGCTTCTTTTTGGAAATGAGTGTCAACGTCCCAGCCAGAGAACTGCCCTTCAGCACATACGTCTAAGGCAGAGAGGGCTTCCGTATCGGTTTTTTCCTCTACTTAACCACGTGAAGAGAAGAGGTGGTTCTGAAGCAGGAGGAACCTTTACTGTGGCCATCGCCAGCACACTCAAAACATTTATGGGCACATTCTTTGAGAAGTGTAACAGACAGTTCTCCAAAATGCGCTGCACAGAGCGTTCTTTAAAGTGTAGCAGGTAATTCTCTCTTACCTCTGTGGAATGGGATGTATAATTTAAGATCATATGCTGTACGGGGGAAAAGTTACACAGTTCCCCTGCCACGCATACGCGGCCCCCCAGGGCTGCAGAACACTGAACAGAGAACTTCCCAAGGCTGTGGCTACTCCCTTTCCAGATGTTACTTTCAGGGTCAAAGCCACTCACTGAATATATTTATCGCACCCTAAAACATACCAGTCATAATTTGATCCCATTGCTTGTCTATAGCTCCCCCGGAAGAAGAAATATACAGGAGATTCCCAATAATCCTACATGGCAATCGTCCTAGGAAAACAGGCTCAAGAAACGTTGTGACAGCACTCCGAGCCAACCTGAGTAATATGCAGCCCACTTATCTAGCATTTCAATTTCATATTCGCTGTGCTAGGGCTGCCTGTATTACCAATGTCAAAACACTAAAAAGTCTTATCTTTAACTTTCATGCCAGGGCTTCAAAAGAACTTTGAATTTGCATCTTACTCTAGGGAAGATGTAGCTTAAAAACATTTTTGCCCAGCTTGCTCCATTAATTTCTGAGGAAAACGCACCTACTGCTGTGAATATGACAGTTCTCAACCTTGGTGTTTTTACAGGATGTCCCTCCCCAGGGAACAGGCAGCAGCATTCTGACTTCCCCGCTGGAACAATGCCTGCTGGGTAATCAGCTTCGCAGGCTGCGGTGGGGGGGGAACCTCAGTGGGATGAACCCTGTGCCCCTTGCCAGAGCCCTAGAAAAGGAGAACATCAAGCTTTGGGCGGGGGGAATACATTTTAGGTGATCACCTGCATTCAGTGTGAAGGAGAATTTGCCGATGCCTCCGCTGGCTCAATTATTAGAGGCACTTAGTCTTTTTTATGTACTAGAAAGCTTTAATTTAAGATAATTGTCCTTATCCCCATCAAATATTTTCCCCAGATTACTTCCATTGAGTCAGGAACAAAATTCATTTTGTAATGATTATCTGACTCAGGTGGAGCTGATTTTCTATAACTCTAGGCTGAAGCCAGTGACAAGGGCACAAAAAGGATTATTTTTCAGCAGTTTTCAGCCCAGCTATATCAGCAGATAATGGCATCTCTGATGCAGAGTGATTCTGACCTAAAACCCCTCTCATGGTTAATGTGTCTCACATCTCAAATATGCCACAGAGGCAAAAAGATTCTACAGACATCGCCAGTGTTTCCAGAGAGCAAAAGAACAGGTTGAGGAATTTCTGATTTTCACGCTTTCAGTCAATTAAAAGCAATTGCTCAATAAAAACCCCAGAACTTGGTTCCTTTCTTCACACATTTTCCTGTGGAAGAGCATCAGCTAATAAACACAGAGACAGAGAATTCATTTGCACACCTATGTTACCTTGTTAGACCCTAGAGATCTATAGGGGCCCAAATAAAGGTGCCAAACGAAACTTCTAAGTGCTCTAACAAAGGGAAGAAGAGAGGCAGCGATTCACTGGTGTTGGAGGTTATTCAGAGATGAGCAGGTGCCTGTTTCACTGCAAAACTCCTAGAGAGTAGATTAGGCTTTGGTACCTAGACAAATCACATTTAAACAAATCATTATATTTGCATATAAAAACAGATCTGAGATAGGCATATTCTTTTCTGTCTTTTGTTGACTACATTGTTATTCATTTTAGGAAATTCATTGCATGATCATTTGTTTAAAACAGTGTTTTACAAACTCTTGGAGTCTAGAGTCTCATCAATGGGCAAGGCTGTAAGTGGAGAATTACATAGTAAGGCGTAATTCTCCACTTACAACCTTGCCCATTCCAACCAGAGCAACTACAGATTTATCTGCTTTGCACCCTAGAGTTCCATCTAAGGAAGAAAAGTTGAAAAACACTAGACAGAAAGATTGAAAATTTCAGAGTCTGGCATGGAGTAGCCACTCAATATATATGCACCAGATAGATGAATAAAAGTATGTGGTGTGTGTTCATGATCTGTGTCTTAGAATCATTTTCTAGTCTTTCATGGTATATCAGTATTAAGTGGGAAAATATACTTGTGTGCTATATTTTAAAAACTGTACCTATCAATATCTTGCTGTTATATGTATGTATACTATATGTATGTATGTTATATATGTATGTGTGTTATATATGTATGTATGTTATATGTATGTATATATGTTTCTATAGGTACACATAATTATGTAATTACCGTTGTGACAAAGCCTAAATGGTAAGAAAGTTAAGTTGAAAATGAACAACCAGTAGGCATGTCTTGTCCCATTAGTAAATCTCAGCCATGATGGTCCAAACATATTCAAGAACAATCTTTTTGTTACTCAACAATTACCCCAGCCTGATCTGTGGTGTAACGAACATCTATGCAAATAAGCTGATGGATCCTTGCCTTTATGTGAAGTTTTGATACTCCGCACATTATAGGCTTTTTGCATCAATTTTTTTCTTTCTTTCTCTCTTTTTAAAAATTTATTTATTTATTTATTTATTTTTTGCCGTGTTGGGTCTTCATTGCCGTGCGCGGGCTTTCTCCAGTTGCGGAGAGCTGGGGCTACTCTTCGTTGCGGTGCGTGGGCTTCTCATCGGGGTGGCTTCTCTTGTTGCGGAGCACGGGCTCGAGGCGTGTGGGCGTCAGTAGTTGTGGAACGCGGGCTCAGTAGTTGTGGCTCGTGGGCTCTAGAGCGCAGGCTCAGTAGTTGTGGTGCACGAGCTTAGTTGCTCCGCGGCATGTGGGATCTTCCCGGACCAGGGCTCGAACCCGTGTCCCCTGCATTGGCAGGTGGATTCTTAACCACTGCGCCACCAGGGAAATCCTTTCTCATCAATTTTGATTTTAAAAGTGACTTCATTAAAACACTGCTTTTCTCGATTATGAGTTTTTAGCACCTGCCTCTTATGTTTCGCGCCTCATTCGAGTGCTTCAGTTGTAAGCAGGATTACGCAAAATGACGTCTAGATCAGCCAAATCCAACGACCAGGGTCTGTGTGGGCACTATTCTAAAATGCGTTAACTCATCTAATTCTCATAGTAAGTCTACGAAACAGGTAGTATTGTCTCTGTTTTCTGCAAGGAAACTGAGGCACAGAGAGTACAGATAACTTCCCAGGATGTACACAACGAACAGGCATGAGAGCCCAGATTCAACCCCGGCAGGCTGGCTCCAGGGCCCATGGTCTTAGCCGTCTGCTGCACTGCTACCCAAAACTTAATGAAACAAACCAACCAAAGATCGCCCCAAGCCAAAAACCTCCCAGAAGAAGCACATACCTACATCTACCACTTCTGTATGCGGTATCTGGAGAATTCCCTGCCCCTCCACACAGCCTCCAGAGGCCACCTCTCCTCTGTGCTCAGGAACTATGCCCTCATCAGTAGCTACGCTGGCCTCGTCAGCCATGGGGGGGCCTGGCAATGGGTTCTGTGGCACAAGGGGACCCTCTGGTGTTTCCCTATTCTTGTTCTCTATTTTCTGTTAAGCTGACCCTGTGTTCTGTGTTGAACAAAGGAGAAAACCCCTTCTGCCACGGGTGTCGTATTTTGCCCCCAGATCCCCAAGTTTTCCAGTCACTTGACTTTGTTAGATGGGCCCTTCCACCTTCTGCCATAATAGTATTACCCTATCAGGTCTCCGGTTCCCATCTCCACCTTCGACTCTCTAAAGTACTTGTACAACAGGCTTCTGCTTCCTCTTATAATTCAAGGACTATGTAAGTACCGATAAATAAGCCAACCTAGAGCCTATCACATGTTTGGACAGGTTCTTGGGCAGGTGGTCAAGGGCCTCGCACACATTCATGGAGCTTAAAAAACCACGCTAGCATCTAAGACTTGAACCCAGGTTTTCACAAACCCAGTTTTCCAAACTTTGAACCCGAATTCAAAGTTTTGTGGGTTTGTTTGTTTCTTCCTTTGTCTGTCTTAACCTCACCACAGCTGCGTTTCAATAGCAGCTCAGCAGCCTGTGCGACCATCAGTCCTGTGGCTCAGGGGAAGGGTGCATTCCTTCAGTTCCTCACTCTGCCTACAGACTGCAGCAAAATGATGCTCTAACGGCAACACCAAAAGAATCACAATGCCAATAATATAAACAAATTAAGTGAGCAAGAAATGTGATCCTCTCTGACAAAGTAGACAGAGCATTTGAGATTTTAACGAATTACCCATTTATCTATATTGGCATCCGGTATTGCCTGAATTTATGTACTTCAACTATGGTTGAGAAACCCAGACCGTAGTTTTTCTTTTCTCTCTTCTTTCTGAGATACTATTTTTATTAATTATTTAAAAAAAGATACATTGCTTCACATACTTTAAAATTAACCAACAGAAGCTAATAAGACAATTTCTCATGTCAAGGAGCCGCCATGTTGAAAAATCAATGTGCAAAGCCTCTGCTTCGGTTCTCAGTAGCCAGCGCTAATGACCATTGTAAGATTATATCCAGTTTCTTTTTTTTTTTCAAACTAAGCAAATTATCAACCAAATGAAAAAAAATCAATTATGTCAAAAGATATGATCATAACTGGGGAAATAAATTAGTTATCTCATGTCACGAGGTAAAAATTACTGGGATTTAATAGAACTTTTCACCGTATAGCCTATAGTGTTGCTACTTGGTAATCACACTTTGCATGTATGTTGCTGCGGCAATCTGGTTTTCTAAGCCAATTATTGTAAGGAATTAAAGAAGAATAAAAAGTAATAGCAAATAGTCTTAGCAAATCGTATTACTCTGGGCTGATTAATTTTGATACATTTCTAAAGAGAGCAAGGTTAAAGAAGTTTACATCTGAGATCTCTGACAGAGAAAATACTTGGTATTTAACCTTAAAATGGAAATTGGGAAGCAGAAGAGCCTCAGTAGGCTCCCATCACCGTGGGCTCGTGTGTATGTGTCCACTGCTCTAGGAGTGAAAGGATTTAAGGAACACATTTTTGGGGGGGGAGGGGGAGCATAACTCCCCCCCAAAATTTTTGAAAATACTATATTTATGAATTTTACATTTCTCATATTAGTTTATTTTCATTCATAAGGTTTTCTAAAAAACAAAGGAAACCATAAACAAGATGAAAAGACAACGCTCAGAATGGGAGAAAATATTTGCAAACAAAGAAACGGACAAAGAATTAACCTCCAGAAAGGACAAGCAGCTCATGCAGCTCAATATTAAAAAAATAAACAGCCCAACCAAAAAATGGGCAGAAGACCTAAATAGACATTTCTCCAAAGAAGACATACAGATGGCCAACATGCACATGAAAAGCTGTTTAACATCACTAATTATTAGAGAAATGCAAATCAAAACTACAATGAGGTATCACCTCACACCAGTTAGAATGGGCATCATCAGAAAATCTACAAACAACAAATGTTGGAGAGGGTGTGGAGAAAAGGGAACCCTCTTGCACTGTTGGTGGGAATGTAAATTGATACAGCCACTATGGAGAACAGTATGGAGGTTCACTTAAAAACTAAAAATAGAATTGGTTGGAAGCATGTCACTGAGCAACCTTATAAGGTCAATTTCAACACCCAGGCTCCCTTCCCATAGTGACCAAAAAAACATTGCGCTTCACGATTTAAAACAGCTTATTATCAGGTTTCTGATATGAAACAAATGTACCAGTTATATATTTTACTGTGTTATAAAGGCTGGAAAAATTTTTTAAAGAGAGCTTTAGGGGGGAAAAAAAGCCTAAATATACCTTTTCCTCAAAATTCATTCTCTGGAAAAATTCTGCAAACTGAAAAGGACCAATCATACTTTAAAATACTTTCCTTCTATACACTTTACTCTGTGGTTGAAATTTTCTGACTTAATCTTGAAATAATTTATTTAAAACATTGGTAAATAGGACAATTTCTCTTGAATAATTTGTAGTCTTTTACAGTTGAAGTTACTTTCCATTTTTCTCAGTTAGTAAATCTCACACTGCGAATTGGCAGGAAGAAGACACAGTCACACGTTGGGAAGGGAAACATTTCATGACCCCGTGTGCTATGTTCTGAGATGAGTTAGATGTACTTGAGTAATACAGTGTGCTGTGCACAATAATTGGACTTAATGACAAAACATCATAGAGGTTCTGCTGGTTTTTTCTACTGTATATGTGACTCTGGGGCTGTCATTAAGTGTTATTTTAAAGGTGTAAGTGTAAAGATAGCAAGTCCCAGGTATAACATTTTAACAAAGTAGAATTTCATGAACTCATTCATTTTGGGAGGAGAACTAATACAATTAATGGAAAACATGTAAAATACTGTTATTTTAAATAACAGGAAAAGAACCAGACATATTAACTTTTCACTTAATTATTCATAACAATTTTCTGGAATTGCTATTTAGGTATATTAATGCAAGAGAACAGACATTTAGAAATGGCTTACAATTTTTCTGTCAGCTTTACTGTTCTGGCCATGAACTGTGACTTACTACCCTTAACTCTAATGCTATTTAAAACCGTGTCTGGATCCAATTTCTCAGAACAAAAATATACAGGTAGTTTTTAAAACAAAGTTTTGGTGAACAAATATCTTTAAAATTGATTGATTATAAATAAGCTACATTTCTGCCCAAATAGCAACGTTACAAGATATTTGAGCCAAAGTTAGAATACTGTTCCCTAATTGCCATAATAATTTATAAAAGAAGTGATCGAAAGTCATATTTTATATATGGAGAGAAAGAAAAGAGGACTGAGTGATTCCGAGTATGAGGCTATAACGTACTATATTTCAGTTCAAGTAGAAGCAAGAATATATAGTACTATTACGCAAGTAAGCATAACAAAGTATCACTCGAAGCCAAAATTTATGATACGCCCAGAGCAAAGCAATGAAAAAATTTTGCATGACAGTTAAGAGTCACAATAGAACCATTTGACTAAAAAAGTAACTTTTTTGCTCTTTGAATCAATCATTTATTAATTTTACAAAAAACAGTGACTCATTTATGTATGGACTGAAGAAAATTCTGACATCCAACTTGACATCTGAGATTTACAAACTGATATACTGAAAAGAAGCAAAAGGCACATTTACATAGAGGCAAATGTCCACTGGAAGAAATCAAAACAAGTTAGTAAAATGAAGCAAGGTTTCCAAAAGCTGTGTTTGTAAGGAAAGCTGAGGGTACCCTGTGAAAAGCATGTTAAATCAGACAGTGAAAGGCAAAATGCTGGCCAAACTAAAATGCTTATAAAAAGCTGAAATTTAGGTTGGAATGATAGAGATAGGCATTCAAATCAGGGACTTGGCAGTGATACAGAGTGAGAACAGATCTAAGACTTCGCTTGTCTTCTATAGATCCTAGGCATTCTAGTGGGGGGGAAATTCTAGTTTCCAGCACTAATGCGTCAAACTCCACAAGTGTAGTTGCTAAAGGAGGCAAGAGAACTGAAAATGGGGAGGTTGAAGAGAGCCCCACACAGATGGTGGCCAAACACGCAAGATCAGTTGTGGCGTACACTGACTGGAATTCCCATCTGGGGATGATTCATACAGAAACAGAAACTGCTCCGTTTGTCCTTGATCGCGTAAAACAAAAGGCAGAAAATGTGCTACCTTTGCAATAAGTACAGACAAGATGTAGAAGAGAAATCAAGGAAGGGAATAAACCTTGTGGGCTAACAAAGGAAGTACCTTGTCTTTTTTTTTTCTTCTTAATTTCACATTAAATTTGGTTAATTAAGTGTGATGAAATAGAACCAAATAATGTCACTGTTGGTAAAGTGTAAGTTATTTACCCTGGCAAATCTTTAAAATAAATAATGTAGGATCAATCCTGTTTCTTGAACATGATAAAGGTACCAAAAATCAGTGTATTATCCAATGACACAGATATCACTAACTTTTTTTTCCTGCTCTAAAAAAAATCGCACTTGTATCACAAATATTTGAAAAAATATATATCAATGCCAATGAGTTTTCAGCTTCTTATTTATTTCTTGCTATACCGCCCGGTTCCTTTGATTCAGGTCTTGGATTTACAGTCTCTCTCTAAGTGTCACTTGAAGTTTATTTCCATTATTCCTCATTCATCCACTCTTAAATATATTTTTTTAAGAGGAAGGTACTTTGCAACTTGGGGTGTTTTTTAACCCAATTTAATTATATTTCATACCCCATTAATTTTTTGGTCCACTGAAAGGAGACAATCAGTGTAATAATTAGAGATCTATCACACTACATTTGTGATTTAAGAAACTTATACCTTGAATAAGATGGTAATGTTAACCTATACTACTAAAACTATTACCTAGTTCCCAGTAATTAAATAGAATAAAGTAAGTTCTAAATTTTTATGTAAAACAGATTGGAGGAAAACTATGAACATATCTAGCTTACTCAAATAAAGGGAAATTATTATTTTTTTCCTAAAAATAGCACCAATGAAATATTTTGAGAGACGCAGTAAGGAGGACCTACCACATGAGTCAGGATATCACAAATGAATTACAAAGAATAAAGGTATTGTGCTAACATGTTCAACATTTTCCTAAGTAAAAACTAGACAGAAATTTGAGAGGAATATTTTACTTCAAGCTGTAACGGTTTGGGGGCTGTATTTCACAACAAGCAGTTGTTTCCCTAAACATCAGTATTAAAATGTGTAATAACATGTTCTGTCTCAAGCATGAAATCAGAAAGCCAGATCAAATGCATGAACTACATAATTGTAGAGGGTTTGTTTTTCTAATATAAAAAAAAGCCTAGTGATTTTAAATAGTTTAAATAATTATTACAATCTGACTGTGATGTGTTCTTCCTTCTACCTTCCCAAGAATTTCTTGTGTTATAGTAACGGATTCTCAAGGAAAAAAGTGCGTACACACAATCAGTTCCTGAAAAGTGTTAGGTGGCTCACACAGCACGATGCAATCACACTGTAGCATATAGTTTGCTTATAACAACATTGCCCTTAAATTCTATGAGACTCACTCAGCCTTCTTACATGAGCGTGGTCCTGCCACGTGGCTGAGTGGATGTCAAGAATGTGACTGCTTGGGATAGGTCATGGCATGTAGGCTGTATCTGATTCACCATTTGACAGTCAAGTGTGGAATCAACTGAGGAGTTTCAAACAAGGCATTTTAGAAGGGAAAAATGTCATTCCCCACAAAAAGCAAGAGGCACAGTGTCACAGTAGGACTTAAGTCCATCTTCTGTGACCCAGTCTTCCGCTCTGTGACGTGATGTGTACATCTAGTAATTTCCTCATCCAAACCTTCCTCCCTTTGCTGCTCACTGAAAATGCCACATTGCAGTGGTGGAGGAAAGTGGAGCTTCAGGACTGCTCTGAGGCCTTGGATATATCAATCCTGTTGACCTTTTTAAATATATGCCTATAAAATCTTACTTTTTAAAGCATAATTTTGACAGAATCTAGAATTCTGCCAGAAAAGAAACAGAACACATATAAATATGTATATGTATTCATACATTTTATGAATACATATACATACATTCATACATTTTAAAAATTATTTATTTTCGGGGGGTTTGGATTCTTTTGTTTCATCTCTTTGGTATGACATTTTTAGAGAAGAGAAGTTTAAGAAGAATTGATAAAAGATAATGTCTAAGTAGCGGTACTCTTTGCTTTTTAACAATCCTAGGCAACAAAATGCTGAGTTGATCACCATCTGAGGAATGCCTTAGTCAGTCTAATGTATCGAAATGAAAAAATAAAGACCTTGTAATAAATATGTGAACTCAACCAGTTTTTGTTCAGTTTTCTTTTTCTCTCAAGACATCTACATGTTTACCTGATTAAAGAATATGATAATGGAAAACCACTTTTAAAAAAGGGTTGGGTGCAAGTTTTTCAGTTTTTTAAAAGTATCTTTAAAGAGTGAAGTTGGGCCCCTACTTTAGACCATATACAGAAATTCACACAAAATGGATCATGGACAAAATGTAAGGTAAAACTATAAAAAATTCAAAAGAAAACTTAGGAGAAAATTTGCTTTGCCTTGTATTAGGCAATGGTTTCTTAGATATGACACCAAAAGGACAAGTGACTAAAACCAGATTGGCTTTCTCAAAATTAAGAACATTTATGTTTCAAAGAAAACCACCAAGAAGACGAAACGACAACCCACAGAATGAGATTAAATATTTGCAAATTTTATATCTGATAAGGGAATTTTACCTAGCATACATAAAGAACTCTTACAACTCAACAACAGACAACACCAACAAAAACCCAGATAAAAATTGGGCAAGCAATTTGAGTAAGAAGATATATATAGCTGTCCAACAAGCACATGAGAAGATACTCAATATCGTCATTAGGAAAATGCAAATCAAAACAATACCACTGGATACCACTTTAGATTAGATACAACTTCAAACCCACTAGAATGGCTACGATAAAAAGGGTCAACAATAACAAGTGTTGATGAGGATGTGGAGAAACTGGAACCCTTGTACATTGCTCATGGATTATAAAATGACACAGCATTTTGGAAAAAGGTTTGGCAGTTTGTTGAAGTGTTAAATAATGAGTTGCCGTATGATCCAGCAATTCTGTTCCTAGGCATATACCTAAAAGACATGAAAACATGTTCACATAAAAACTTGCACACAGATGTTCAGAGTAGCATTATTCATAATAGCCAAAAAGTATAAAGAATCCAAATGTCCATCACTTTCCGAATTGGTAAACAAAATGTGTTACATTTATACAGGGGAATATTATTTGGCCATAAAAAGGAATGAAGTACTGAGGCATGCTACAACATGGAAGAGCCTTGAAAACGTTACACTGAGTGAAAGAAGCCAGTCACAAAAGACCACATATTGTATGATTCCATTTACATGAACTGTACAGAATAAGCAAATCCGCAGAGACAAAAGGGAGACTCACAGTTGCCAGGGACTAGAGGGTGGAGAGAAAAGAAGCGTGGCTGCTAATAAGTACAGCTTTTTGGCGGGAAGTGGGGATGATGAAAATGCTTTAAAATGAGACAGGGAGGATAGTGATAGCACATTCACTCTGTGAATGTACTAAAAACTACTAAATAGTACGCTTAAAAAGCTGAATTTATGATTATGAATTATATATCATAAAGCCGTTAGATTAAAATATTTGCTACAATTACAACAATGAAATCTTTTGTTATTTGCATTTTGATTAAAAAATACTTCTTAAATGCAGCTCCAAAAGAAAATAAATACATAGTTATTACCCTGAAGAGAAAAAATAATCTAGTTAAAAGCGGATGGGAGGGGCTTCCCTGGTGGCGCAGTGGTTGAGAGTCCACCTGCCGATGCTGGGGACACGGGTTCGTGCCCCGGTCCGGGAAGATCCCACATGCCGCGGAGTGGCTGGGCCCGTGAGCCATGGCTGCTGAGCCTGCGCGTCCAGAGCCTGTGCTCCGCAGCGGGAGAGGCCACAGCGGTGAGAGGCCCGCGTACCGCAAAAAAAAAAAAAAAAAGAGGATGGGAAAATCGGGTTGGGTTTTGGTAAGACTAATGTAGATATGGAATTTGATGACTGAATATGAAGTAGTCCTAAAATAGGAAATACACAGAATATTATAGAATAGATAGAAATGGATAGAACAGAACAGGAAAGATAAAACAGGAAACATGACAAAACCCATTAAATTGTCAAGGTGTTACAAATAGTGGTCAACCAGAATAAACATGAGGGAAGATGTGGCATTTGATGTGTATGTTAAAAGAAGGACAAGATTTTGATAGATAGGGTGGTGGAAAAGGAAATTCCAGCCAGAGGAAATAGCATAAGGAAAGGGCCAGGGGCAGGAGGGCTGTGCAGTTTTTATGAGTGGTGGTCCCTTCAGCTTTGCTAACCCATGATGCTCTTGTAGAGAAGGGTCAGACCGTGGTCATGGATTAGGTCACAGAATGTTGAGAAATGTATGTTTAATATGTGGACAAAGCAGAAAAATCAAGCTGTTTGTTATGGAGTAGGAAGTTTGACTGATTTAGTCTAGTACGGGGGGCACGGATATGAATAGGATCCAGTCCCTACCCTCAAGGGGGACACTATTTCCTAAGACAGAAAAGGAAACCGACACTCAGTAGGCAATGGGAAAGAAGTGTCCTAACTGACAGAATCACTATGAATGGAGATGTGCTGAATGAAACTTAACCCAGCTTGAAAAATGGGGTCAGTGGTAGTTTCCCAGTGAGAATGACACATGAAATATGTCTTAAAAAAGGAAACTAAAGAAAGAGAAAGACTGTATCTGGGAATATCTGAGTAATATGGACCAGATATACCATCTGCCTTAAACAGCTATAAAACCAGACACAATACCTGAAAAAAAGGTTTTCAGACATTGGTTGAGAGGAAGCATAGGATTCTGATCCCTGACATACATGAAATAATGAGGTGAGTCCTACAATTGCCCAAAGTTACTGTCTGGAGGCAGTTTCCAAGCCATTACATAGAAGGAGAAATTTTTAAAAAGCTAGCTAACTCACTGAGAGTAGGAGACATAGAACTGAGTACAGAGAGTCCCAGGCAGCTGTAACATGCAGGGCAGAGCACCAAGGAGGACTCTGGAAATCTGTAGACGGGTCCTGTCCCCTTGAATCTTTAATCTGTTCATGAGAGGAAACTCCCCAAAGCTGGGGAAAGAACTACAGGAACTACAGTACCAGCAATGGAAATTCCCAGAGATCACTCAGGGTTAGAAAGAGCTTGTGTTTCCATCAGCTAGAGTGGAAAGACATCATGATAGATGGAGAATATTGTAGACTTCTCAAGTGGGACATCATTTTTATACTGAGGCTATTAGTCCTAGATTAAAGTTGCTTTGGATCCTCCCTAACAAAGCTTAAAAGCAAATACAGAAAGGATCAAACTGACTCCAAGTACCCTAACTGCGTCGCAGAACAAGATCCAATACTTTTGTTGTAAAGGAACACAACAAAATCCAGAATCCAAAAAGGTAATCTTCATGATGTCTAGCATCCAATCCAAAATTAGTAGGCGTGCAAAGAAGCACGAAACTATGAGGCATAATTAGAAGAAACTTCAAGCAATTGAATTAACAGATACAGACAAGCGGGAAGATAGGACTCGACAGAAGAAGCGTTAAAGCAGCTATTCTAAATACGCTTCACAGACTTAAGATTGCCGAGAAGCACACAGACACCATGAGGAGAACTGTGAAAGACATAAAAAGGAAACCGAAATGGAACTTCTAAAGATGAAAGACAAGATACTGAAGTGAAAAATAAATTCGATAAGATCAACAGAATATAGTACACTGAACAGAAGAAGATCATTGACCCTGAAAACAGAGCCATAGAAAAATACCAAAATGAAGTGGAGAAAGAAGACTGAGGGGGAAAAAAATCAAAAGAGCACCAGTGACCTGCGGAACACCAAGGTGTTGAACGTATGTGTAATGAAGTTCCAGAAAAGGAGGGGGACACACACACAAATGAAGACATTACGGCTAACATCTTTCCAAAGTTGAAGAAAATCATAATCCTTCAAATCAAAGGAGTTCAATACATTTCAAATAAAATAAATGCAAATACAATCACACCAAAGAACAACATAGCCAAATTGCTGACTGTCAATGATAAAGAGAAAAAGCTTAAAAGTAGCCAGAATAAAAAGACCATTAGGTGTAGAGGAAAAAAGAAAAAAAAAAAAAATAATAAGGCAACATTTTTAAATAGCAGGGGGAAAAAAGTCAAAATAAACTTCTATATCTAGTGAAAATATTTTTCAAGCATTGATAGAATAAAGCCATTTTTTTCATATAAAATCTGAGAAGATTCATCACCAGCAGACACGCACTACAAATTATAGTAAAGGATGCTCATCAAACAAAAGGAGAAGGGTAAGTGACAGGAATCTGGATGTACGGAGAAACGAAGGCACATAGAAAAAACTCTGTTTAATTTTAATCTTTTTAGAAGATGCTGCCTCTTCAAAATAAAACAGAGTAATGATGTACTGTGGAGTTCATAACGCATGTAAAAAGTAAAATGTATGATAGCATTAGCACAAAGGACAGGAGGGAGGAAATGAAGGAACAGTGTTGCAAGTTTCTCACACAGCATATGAAGTGGTAGAATGTGGCTGAAAGCTGTCTGAGATAAATGTAAGCCCTAGATCAACCACTAAAAAAAAAAAAGAAGAAAGAACTATAGCTAGTAAGCCAATAGTAGAGATAAAATGTAATACAAAAAATACTCATCTAAACCACATTAAGGCAGGAAAAAAAGATAAAAAGAAACAAAAACATCTGGTCAACTGGAAAAATACAGTAAATTGGGAATTTTTCATCTAATTATTTCAACAATGACATTAAATATAAATATATATTTTATAACCTATAAAAATATAAATAAAATGTATAAACAAAAGTAGATGCTGATTAAAAGCCAGAGGTTGTCAGATTGTATAAAAAAGCAACACCCAAATATATGCTGTTTATGACAGACCCACAGATCACTCATATTAATGGTGAAAGAGTGTTTTCTCCCTAAGCTCAGCAACATAAGGCATCGTTGTCTGCTTCTCCATCTCTATTCAAATTTGTCCTGGAAGTCCAAGATTTGAAACAAGAAGTAAAACTCTTTCTATTCGCAGATGGAATGATTACCTATTCAATTATCCTGCGGAATATACAAACTAGTTCCCACAACTCATAAACGAGTTTTTTGAATGTCACAGAATACAGTATCAATATACAAACATCAATTGTATTTCTATGTACTAACAACAAACAGAAATGAAATTTATAACTGTCTCATTTAAAACAGCATCAATATCATGTCATATGTAGAGATAAATTTAAAAAAATATGTCCAAGATACTGAAAACTATAAAACATTGCTAAATAGAAGACCCAAATAAACGAACAGGGATGAAGAGACATAATAACATTAAGGTGTCAATTCTCCCCAGATTGATTTGTTTTCAATGTGATTCCAATCAAAATTCCAACAGGTTTTCAAGCTTAAAAGGCTGATTCTAAAATTTATAGGGCAATGCAAGGGTACTACAGTGACCAAAATAGTTTTCAAAACGAAAAACAAAGCTGGAGGATCTATATTACCTGATTTCAAGATGTACTATAAAGCTACAGTAATTAAGACAATATGTGGTATTGGCATAAAAATAAAGATCAGTGGAACAGATCGATAGCCTACAAATAGACCCATTCTTATATGACCAATTGATTTTTAGCAGAGTCCCAGGAAATTCAGTGAGGAAAGGAAATACTTTTCAACATATGGTACAGGAACAACTGGATATCCATATGTAAAAACACTGACTCTTACCTTGTACCATATATATCAAGCAACTGGAAAGGAATCAGAAATCTGAATAAAACCCCCCAAATTATGTAACGTCTAAAAGAAAGCACAGGTGAAAACATTTGTGAACTTAGATTAGACAAAGATTTCTTAAATAGGACACGCAAAAGTAATTTTTTAAATGATAAACTCTACTTAATCAACATTTAAAACTTGTGCTCTTCAAAAGCACAACCATTAAGAGAATGAAAAGCCAAGTCAGGTACTGAGAAAAATATTCGCAGAACTGATACCTGATAGATTTATTCAGAATGCACAAAGCACCAAATAATAAGAAGACGAATAACTATTTTTAAATGGACAAAAGATTTGAACAGATGTTTTATAAAACGAGATATCCCAACATCCAATAAGCACATCAAAATATTCAATGTCATTAGTCATGAGGACCCAATTAAGACCACCGTGAGTACACACATTTAAGAGTGGCTGAAGTTAAGAGGACTGACGTACCAAGCTTTGGTGCAAATGTGGTGCAGATGAAAGTCTCATATGTTGCTCATGCAAATGCAAAGTGCTATATCTGGAAAACTATTTGTCAACTACTTAAAAGTAAATATACACTTACAATGAGATACACAAGCGCCATTTCCTATCCATTTACCCATGGGAAATAAAAATACAGATCCACACAAACGCTTGTTCTCCAATTCTCGTGGCAGATTATTCAAAATACGCCCCGCCAAGTGGATTACAACTTAAATACCCCTCCACTGATGAACGGATAAACAAGTCAAGTATACCCAGTCAAAGAAACACTGCTCAGCAATAAAAAGTATTGAACCACCGATACATGCAAGGAAGGAGAATATTTCCGGCAGATAATATTAGCTAGAGCAAAGCATCACATGGATTGGACTGGTGAGGCATTACGTGGAAAGAGTGGAGAGGTCAAGTGGTAAGTAAGACCCCAAATTAAGGCTGGACCAGGAATGAGGTAACACACACAGTGTCTGTCTGTGCATTCAATGGCCGTTTGAGTCAGCTGTAGCTGTATGCAGCTGATATGTAGCTGTGAAGAGATTTCTTGTTTTTTCACAAATCGGATTTCTTCACAGCAAATTCACTCAAGGAGCTTATAACAATGCACCTTCAATGCAAAAGTTAGAATAATGGGCTATCTGGGCAGATTTTGGGGTTAGATTGTGACCTAAGATATGTGGATTTCAGAAGACAAAATAGGCCACTGTTTTAAAAGTGAAAACCCTCAATTTTAGATCAAGTCTTTCTTCCTGACTCTGAAGGGCAGTAATATTCCATCTTATAATACAATTTAAGATATGTTACTTTCCTCTAGTCCTCATTTCAGATTCTTTGTCAATACTGAAAAGAATGTAATTGTCTTCCCAATCCAAAAATGGGCAGAAGACCTAAATAGACATTTCTCCAAAGAAGATATACAGATGGCCAACAAACACATGAAAGGATGCTCAACATCACTAATTATTAGAGAAATGCAAATCAAAACTGCAATGAGGTATCACCTCAGACCAGTCAGAATGGCCATCATCAAAAAATCTAGAAACAAGAAATGCTGGAGAAGGTGTGGAGAAAAGGGAACCCTCTTGCACTGTTGGTGGGAAGGTAAATTGATACAGCCACTATGGAGAATAGTATGGAGGTTCCTTAAAAAACTAAAAATAGAACTACCATACGAGCCAGCAATCCCACTACTGGGCATATACCCTGAGAAAACCATAATTCAAAAAGACACATGCACCCCAATGTTCACTGCAGCTCTATTTACAATAACCAGGTCATGGAAGCAACCTATGTGTCCATCGACAGATGAATGGATAAAGAAGATGTGGCACATATATACAATGGAATATTACTCAGCCATCAAAGAAATGAAATTGAGTTATTTGTAGTGAGGTGGATGGACCTAGAGTCTGTCATACAGAGTGAAGTAAGTCAGAAAGAGAAAAACAAATACCGTATGTTAACGCATATATATGGAATCTAAAAAAAAAAAAAATGGTTCTGAAGAACCTAGGGGCAGGACAGGAATAAAGACGCAGACGTAGAGAATGGACTTGAGGACATGGCGGGGGGGAAGGGTAAGCTGGGACGAAGTGAGAGAGTGGCATGGACATATATACGCTACCAGACGTAAAATAGATAGCTAGTGGGAAGCAGCCGCATAGCACAGGGAGATCAGCTCGGTGCTTTGTGACCACCTAGAGGGGTGGGATAGGGAGGGTGGGAGGGAGGGAGACGCAAGAGGGAGGAGATATGGGGATATATGTATATGTATAGCTGATTCACTTTGTTATACAGAAGAAACTAACACACCATTGTAAAGCAATTATACTCCAATTAAGATATTAAAAAAACCAGAATTGTCTTGATTTTTTAAGCTAACATTATATAGGAAAACACAGATTTGCAAGATTAGAAGGTTATTAATCCCTTTATAAATCATTTGCTGTACACTAGGGTTCATTTAGGATACTTTATAATGTGAACTCCAATAGTTATTTAAAATTTTACATTAACAGACAAATATGTAGAAGACATATAGCATAAAGCAATGTATATTTACACTTAATTTTAAATTTAAAAGAAAGCTATGCAGTGGCCATAAGATAAGTAAATGAAAGTAATTTTCTACCTCTTATTTCACACAGAAAGTCAAGAATGGAATTCACACCTAGAACTTGGTATTCCTTACGTGTAATCTTTTAAAAAATTGTAAGTCATTTAATTACATTCTTCTGCATGAGATATTAAAATGTGAGAATAACAACTTAAATTCAATTTTATTTCTTCTTCAGAATCCTTATACTTGATTTTTTTTCTTTGTAACTGAGCATTTTTTGAGCAGCCGACTTCTTTATTTTGAATATAACTCTTATTTCACATATAGAATATCTACCATGTCTTCCCACAAAGGGAAAATCAATGAAATAGCATGAAGAGCCCCAGTAAGCCTGTTTTTGATGAATTATGTCCTTAAAGATATACCCAGTATGTGGTTCAAAATGTATTGATTACTAACGACTGTTTCCGTGATGTCAATAATGCACTATTCTCTTGAACTTCCCCTGAAGTGACAGGGTTTAATCAAGAGAGCCCTAAACAATAAATTGACTACCAAGAAGGAGACAGAATAATGAAATTGACTCAAAGTTCTAAAATAAATACTGATTCTAAACTTGAGGCAGACATATCGATGTCTCTGTTTGCTCTGCCTTTTTCTGACTTGTATCTTTCATAATAAGCTGCTTACCGGAGGTTTAAGCTTCACCAGGTTTAAGCGCCTGTAGAGCCTACGGACATTCACTACCTTTCTACCTGCTATTCAATATTAAGAAATTTAAAACAACTAGAAGTTATTTTGAAACGCCATTTTTACTATTTTAAATCATTTTTCTATCATACAACCCTTGAATAAACTCTCCCTATTAGGTTTAGTTCACTGTCTCCTGTTCTGCTTTCACTGCCAATTAAGTGACTGAGAGACCCCGACACTTTTAAAGCCTTGCTCCAAAGAAGGGCATCCCTCCCTGTACAATGCTCTCTATTAGATGGGCAACCATTTCTCTACTGAATGTTCAAACCACAAACAAATTTCCCCAATTCAAGAAGTGAGCTATACAGAGTTGTATTCTTTTCAAAACGTCTCTACCATTCTGTGGGTAGTTCGGAATTAAATTTCTTAATTATTCAGAGAATGTAGAGTCTTCTGATTAAACCTGTTAATCTATTTTCTAGACTTCAAAATTCCTAATATATTTTTTATTCAAAATATTTTCTAAAATATCTTAAACAAAAGTTTGAACAATACATTTCTAGTCCCACTTTAAAATCCATCATTCACACAATCGTATCTGTAACCTTCAGTTGGCACTATAATTTTTTGACAATACAGAATCCCAGCACCAGTATTACCTATCATTTCATCACCTTGCTCCCATTTCTCCATCTTGCCCACGAGTTTGTCACGATAGAAGCTTTGTTATGCTTAGAATCCCGACTACTGCTGTGTCCGTCTAAAAACTACCGAAGAAAAATGACGAATTTTGACAAAATATGTTCTAGCAGTTCTACCGCATTTTCTAAGACCTCATAAATCATTTGTTCACTCCTTGGTTTTAAACTCTTAACTTGGAATGAATAAGTTAATGGTCCAGGGCTGTCTAGACAATCCAAGGATGAATTGAGGCTTCATACGTCAGTGATGAAAATACTGGCTTTGGCATCTGACAGAATTCAGACCTCAGATCTGTCACTTAATAGCTCTTTTTCACCAGGTCAATCCTTCTTCGTATCATTTTTTAAAACAATATGAAAATAAGGGACAATAGGTAGTGAATGACAATGAAATGAGATACGCCACATACAGTGTCTACAGGACTTTTCAGTAGGGAAGTGCTCAGTCAGTGCTACCGGCCTTTCTCCTTGCCATCATAATACAAGAATAGTAGTTTGCTAATGCTGTATCTTATTTCTATTGTTGGGAAAGACCATTCTACAATCTCTTCTACTTAATTCTTTTGTTAGGACAACCTGGTCATTAAAATAAAAGAAGTTAAATCCACTATTTCAGAATTTTGAGCTTTTTTTTTCTGTTAACTTTTTATTTTTTTAAAATTGAAATGACTATATATTGCAAGAATAAGCTAATTGTGCGTCTTTGCAGCTGATAACGTTTTGTTCCCTAAGATCCGCACCACTTCCACCCATGTTACATGTAAGCTACCAGATACTATTTAATTTAATTATAATTTTAAAAGACGGAAGTTTTGCTCACATGATTGGTTTCCTGCTGGGCATGACATCTTAAAATGTGATTCATTTAAATAATAATCCAATTATTAAACTTTGAAAAACTAGGTCTTTCAAATATGTTTCTATGGGATTTAATGTTTTATAAACCTTTGCCAAATGTTACTCAAGCATCTTTTTATCATCTCTGAAATGTTGCCAGATTAAGGCCTCTGCTCAGCAGGCATGATGTGGGGATGTTAAGAACTTTCATCATTTCTAAGACTGATGACTGTAACTCATAATTATCCATTCCCCCGGCCAAGTGCCCCAGCAAACATCACTTGCAATGCACGGAGCAAAGGATGCTCTCTCTCCTCCCTCAGTTTAGATGCACAGGCTGTCTCTCTCCTGCACCTGCCTTCCACACCTAACACTGCTTCCAGAAGATAAACAAACAACATGTCTCTTAGCAACCCATGGCAAGTTCCCCTTTTGTACCATTTTACATTAGCACCTACTTTGATCCAAGTTCTGATCCAGGGGCTGGGGATACAGACTTTATCAGATAAGGTTACCTGTTCACTCTCTAGAGGTTGGAATGAGAATAAATGTCGGGCTGGAAGATACAGAAATCTGGGGCTGGAGCCAGTTTGAGATGCACGCGCCAGTTAGACGTAGAGCGTGGGCACTCGGAGGGGCGTTTCCGAATGCGTGACGTCACAGAGGCAGGACGGAGCCTCGAGAAGCCTTTTACACTTCTTTGAGCTTGAAGAGTAGCACACGAGATGGATTATACATTAAAACAACAACAACAACAACAATAATGTGACTGGCTTCTACTTATTAAATACTTCATATGTGACAGGTGATGCCAGCTGGTTCTACGTACATTACTTCCATTAATCTTCACAATCCCACACTGGAACTTATTATTTTTATCCCCATTTCACAGATGAGGGAGCTTGAAGTGCAGAGACGTTAATTCACACCCACAATCACCAGCCAGTGGTAGAGCCACTATAGCCACATTTCACAGCCACTGCCCTCAGATCACTGTACCAGAAGGCCCTCTTGTGCCGATCTTCTAAGACTTTGATATTCCTGGCCCAGGGAGCTAACGAAGGACTTGACTCTCACAAAGTATTGAGGCGTCACTATGGGACTGATGGGCTAGCTAGCTGGACACAAGACTTGACTATTTCCACTCCAACCATGCAACACAGACAAACATATATGATAGCAAGGAGAGGACAGTGCTATTTATGGAAGAGTAGTACTCTGTTCCACACCACTTCCAGGACATCACCCTTTCTATCCTCGTGTGGGAAAAACTACTCTTTGAGTCCACGCTACCTGGCAATGCCTCTCTTAACCTCCACTGTTCGCTGTCAGCTGCTAAACCTCTGGATACAGCTCTTCATTACTTTAAGATCTTGTCTGCCGGCTCTTCCCAGCCTACCGCTGCCAGCACAGGACAGCACGATCAGGCCTCTGTTTCCTGATTTCCTTCACTCCATCTCATCCACCACTTTCAGAGTCACAGAACAGAACATCCCTTCCTGAAACTCTTACTTCGAAACGTTAAATCAGACCTTCTCCTGTCTCACCTCCAGCCTCTCTCTACCTACCCTGTTTGCTCAGTTCCTCTCACTAAATCTATGATTTGACTCCGTCAGGACTACGGTTTCCCATGCTGGTTACTATCCACAGCCCCACGCATGCATCATTCCCTTACCACCCTCTTGCATTCTCAGGCTCTTTTGTTCTTTACATACTATTTGGAAAATTTCATCCTGGATTAATACCATATGTGAGTTTTCCTGCTGGGAAGCTTCTGGAGAAAATCATGCAGTCCTCTGAACATTCATAGTCATCAACCTTAATAAGCTCTCAGCAACGCTGGGCAATCTCAGAATTTCTCTAGTTGTTATTCTTTTCCATTCAATGCAATGATTATTTCAAACACTGTTTACTTGCTTCGACCCCATGGCTGTGTTTGCTCATTTTACTCTCAACACCATCCTCCCCGGTGTAGCAAATACTTCAAACTCCTGCCCCTGAACCAACAGAGCCTCTTAGTACATGTATCCGTCCTTCCCTCTTTTTCTCCTGATACACTAGAAGAGATATTCCTTTTCCTTTTTAAAACCATTTCCTAATATAATAAGTTTGAATGTTTAAAATGTCTTGAATATACTTAACTTAGCAGTTGCACAAAATAGTCCCTCACATCAGTACTGCTCTCCCTCGGCTGCCCTTCAGTATCACTCGGGAGCTTTTAAAGCCCCCAGTACTCTGGATAAAACCCGGTCCAGTTAAATCAGTACCTCTAGGAATGGAACCCAGGCATTTGTCTTTTATACAGCTTCCCAGGTGACTGTCCTATGTAGACAAGGATGGAAACCACTGAGGAAGATCCTAACACATGACGAGGCTTCAAGCTGACTTGGAAATTTTCTCAGCAAAAAAGATGAAGATGTGAGTTAAATCAAAACATGAATTTCATTATTGAGACATTAATAAAAATGTCTTTATTCAAGAAAAAAATACCTTTTTCTACACCAGATTGCTGGATCCCATCCGTGCCTATTTTTTCAGGAATTCTGTACTATCACTAAAGGAAAAAAAACAAACAAAACAAACCTCTGTTTATTTCCCATCTTTCCCTTCATGCATTCCTATTCATCTCCTCGATTTCACAGCCAAATCTGGACAGCATTTGTTGCTCCGTCTTCTTCCTCTATCACTCACGGAACAACCTTCTTTCATCTGGATTTCGCCCACTCCTCTATCAAAACTCTGGTGCAAAGGCTACCAGTGATGTTCTTGGTGTTTCACTCAAGGGGACGCTTCGTACTCTTCATTCTGCTGACCTTCCGGCGCTGTGTGGAAACGCTCTCTCCTCGCCTTGGCGTCCATGACGCTTTGCGCTGCACGTCCTCACCTCCTTCCCTGTCTCTTCGTCAACAGTCTCCTTCCCAACTGCCCCCCCCTGCATCCGACGGCTGAAGTTCAGAGTCCTTTAGATTCTTTCCGCTTAGGACTTTCCTCTTTATCTCCCTGTGTGCTCTCTCCAAGCAACCTCATACTCTATCAAGACTTCAATTACCATTTGAAAGCCAATGACTCCAAATCCAGACCTTTGGTCCAGATTTCTGAGCTTCAGAACTATATACAGAGCTTTCTTTGGGATCCACCCCTTTTAGATATGTTGTAGCCACTTCAAACTGAACATGAGAATCAGAAACACCACCTTGTCTCTCCAGCCAGAAACATGACAGTCATTTTGGCCCTTCTGACCTCTAACCCATCCGGTCCATTCTCTTTCTTAACCAGCCATGACAACCACGGACTTGTCTCCATCTTCCCAGGGGACCCCTACGACGTCACACGCTTCCCCTTCCTGAACTGGTGTAACATTTTCCAAACTGGTCTTCCCATAGCCTCTCCTCTCCATGTCTGTTTCGTTCTTCGCACATTTATCAGAGTGATGATTTTTAATAGAAATCTGACCTCATCACTCCTTTGCCTAAAAATCCCCAATGGTTTCTCATTGCACTTAGAATAACGATCAAATTTCTTTAATGGGGTCTGCGAGGCCCTGGACGACCTGTCCTTCACGCACTGCTCCAGGGTGATCTCTATCTACTCTCTGCTCTTCACTGGGCCCCTCTCAGGTCAACAAGTGTGCCAAGCAGTTCCCCACCTTAAGAACTTTGTGTTCTTTCCACGGCCTAAAATCCTGCCCACTCCTTTCCCCAAGCTTCAAGTCTGCTCAAACACGGTATCCCCTATGTGCCTCTCCTTCCCCTAGGACAAGGGCAGATCAGCCTATTGCAAAACCCAGGTAAAACTGTGTGCTTCACTGTTTACATCAATCAGAACAACTTGCGATGAGAGCACAGCGCAGATGTAAGTTTCATGTTCCTCAGCACCTAGCAACCAAGTTCCTGGCACATAAATATTTGTTAAGTGGAAGGATGCTGCTTTCATTAAGCTTCCTCAACTAAAGACTAAAATTACTTCGCTCATGTGTTTCTTTTGTTGCCATTATTCAGATTAATTACAGTCTATAACTGAGAATTATTACAGAGGCATATCCAAAGTGAGACTTTCATTCTCCTTTGTGACACCACGTGTTACGGAAACATTAGCTCTAGAATAAAGCATCCTAGCTTAAGAATGGAGATGCAAGAGGTGCAGCTTGGTGCTTCCTGTGCTTTCTACTAAAGAAGGGTTGTCAAAACATGAACAGAAATTTAAATGACAATAGAAGAATCTGAGAAACTGGCGTCATCTGAATAAGTCAGGGCACATTCTGAACTGGATGCTCAAGTTCCCAGATGGGCAAAGCGATCCTGAATTGCAACACACCTCTCTTTTTACCCATGGCAAATTCCCACGATCCAGAGGACAATAAAATCACTGGAGGGGAAAAGGAACAGATGCTCTTTTCTTTTTAAAATATTTCTGTTCCTAGTAAGAAAGCAGTTGTGTTCCTTCAAGAGTTGTTTTATTTCTGCAAAACTACTCTGAAAGTGTTTGCAGTGAATATTACTCAAGTAACTAGCTCCAAAAATGCTCTCCTAAAGAACAGAACCCATTGTATTTATGACTTAACAGTACTTATAAAACACACATTTGGTTATAAATGTGACTGTGATGATATCAGACAGAAAACAGTTTGGATATTCACAGTTTTGAAGGCTTTAAGTGGTATCCTTGCTATGTCATACTTTTATACCCATTAATGTAACATCCAGTTAGCGAATTAAGATGCTATTTCAATACAGCATTTCTTCTACATGTTAATTAGTAGCTCACTGATGAACAGTTTGCCTTAAAAATGTGCAGAATGACGTAAGTGACAGGTTTTCTTTTCATTACATTTTTATATAATGTGTTTAACTAAAAATGTACCATCTCTCTTTGCTCTGAAAGGAAATTCTTCCTTAATGTTATTTAATTTCTGAAAAACTTGAGTTTTGTCAATGAAAAAATGTGAAGACTTCGATTTTGTGGTTCAAATGCCAAATAAAAGGAATCCTCTCAGTAATTATACATGTTTTCTAATCTTGAACTCTGCTTTTATTGAAATCTAATTTCCCCATAATAATTTTATTACTCATTTTCTCCTCCTTTTTTCAAATAATTAGATTGCCCAAATTACTTATCTGCAAAGTCACATGTATCCTATGTTGATAGGCAGAAATCCCATCTCAGGAAGATTTCTGACAGTGAGTAGTTAGCTCAGTTCATTTAGAAATGATGTATTTCATTAAGATATAAGCATCTATCTTAACGACAGCAGAAAACTCACACTTCCTTTATTTGCCAAGGCACCCATGCTCTTAATTTCAGGAGGGTATTTTTAGTTTCTAGTAATTTGGAAAAAGGTAATAGGTGAAAAAGTCAGAAAATAAAGTGTAAAAGTATGGTGTCAAGTGCTAGCTATATATAACACCTATAAAACGCACAGAAAAGTACATTTGCATTCCAATAACACCTGTGACATTTAGACATTCTACACAATTCCTGCTTTCAATCTTTGCCTGCATCACATTCTAGTATTAGTTCTCTCTAAATATAGTCAGAGAACTTTAAGTAGTCAAGTACTCAGAGGGTATACGGTGCAGCAAATAGTAATTCTTTATGCTTTTCTACTTTTTATAATTCACGTTCAGAGGAACTTAGAAAAGTTCAAAAAACTTTAAATGATCATGGTTCAAAAAAAAAAAAAGAAAGAAAACTGCAGCCTTAGGTTTACTTTATAATATATTTACAATCAGCATGCCCCCCCAAATTCTAACAATAAAAATTATATTTCTGTGTCATATCTTCGGGAATAGACTTGCTTTTATGTAGAGGGGCAGGACCTGCTCATTGACAAAGCAAATACCCTTGATTTCCATTTAACAATCGCACAAGCATAGGACCGATTTTCATTCACAGAGTTCATTACACATTTGTTACAGTTTTTTTTTTCTGGTAACATTTATCTTTCCTGTTTTATGAACCAGAGCTATTTTATGTTTTCTACCTCTTCTATATGAAATTCTCATAAATAATTACTGGATTTCAAAGGCTCCTGGCAGCCGGACACTTGATAATAGCTATTTCTAACCGATGCTAAAAGAACTATGACGCTGGAGTTACAGACTTACACAGTAGTCTGATTTATTTCTCCTCTCTCCTTCCATCCTTGTCTCCTCCCTCCCTCCCTCCCTTTCTTCCTTCCCTCCTTTCTTTCTTATTATAAGTTGGCATTTGCAACATTGCACACTTATGCACAAAGAGGAGGTGAGATGTCATTTATCTTCTGAAATACTATGGCTATAGGCAGGGTGCAGAAAAAAGTGTACAAAGAAAAGGCAGATGTTTGACAGTCTGTTAGAAAGTTATGTATGAAAGAATGACGGGATTGACTAGAAAGTCAGAAAACAAGTTTCTCCCGAAGACAGGGCTATCAAAGCGCCTGGCCTCGCATGGGTACTCACCACATCTGTGTCTTCCCAGGGGGTCGTTCTGGACCTCCACGTAGGCCAGCTGCCAGCAGAGTCAGCGCACTGGGCCTGGGCCCCCTGGCTCTGCCCTGCGGAGAATGGTGGCCACCTTGCCTTCCCAGGAAGCACCTCTTCTTAGGAAACAGCTCTTGGCCTGCAGAGAGAAGGCATTCCTTACACAGGGACCCACAAGCGACTATGACTGTACATGAATAGTTCACATACATAAACTCCATTTCTGTTGGTAATCATTACATGTAAACATTTATAATAACATGAGCTTTTTTTTCTGGAAAAGAGGAATAAATAGATAAACTTGATATAATTGTGCATGTGTAGGTATACAACATTCACTAAAGATACAAATAAAATCCTGAAGACACATCTGGCAGGTTGACTATAGTTAGTAGCAGATCCACCAAAACTCCGGCCCTGGTCTTCTCGGCACTGGGTTTAATTATCTTAGGATATTCAAACGTTACAACATTCAAGTCTAGTATGACAGTGTACTGGGGTATATCTAGCATGTTCACTTTACAGTAACACATATCATGGATTCTGAGAGCAAATGGAAAACAATTCAATTTTACGGGGAAGGAAAAGAGCTTTCCTTTGTACAATGATAGATTATATTACTTCCAGAAGAGTAAGAGAGACAACAGAACTGTTGTGGGCACTACATTAGGACAAGAATCAGGCAACTTCTGCCCCTCATTTCTCTGCCACACGGAAGGTGAAGTAACTTATTTGATTAGTGAGTTTACAAAAGAACCGGGACACATTTAGGGCAGACGCTTCTCATCCCCTTCTCTTGGGAGCCGGCCTCTCCTCTGAAAATGCAAGTTCTTTTCTGTTTTCCCATATGCCACAAGCTTACTCAGGGGCACATGCTACCAATGATGGGGGCGGGGGGCAAGGCCATGGCTGGGAGTGTAGGTTCAGTTCAAAGAGTGATAATGGTGCCCAACGTTTGGTACCATGGCCACGGTCTCTCTCCTCGTCCACCTCTCAGATCTCATTTGTTTTGTCTCTCCCTAACACACACCATCACACTCCAACCGGAATAGCCTTCTTCCAACTTGTGGATACATTGTTCTCTTTACTACATCAGGAGCCTTGTATAGGCATCTTCTGCCTGACGTGCTCTTCCCATTAATTTTCACATAGCTGGCTCTGTCTCCCCTTTCAGTCCTGATCTGAACGTCCTCTGCTAGCTAGCCTTCCTGACCACCCTATCTAAATACCAGCCTTCTCTCCATTACTGAATATTACAGTCCTCTGTTCCTTTCCTTCTATTTATTTGTTTATTTATTTGGCTGTACCGGCTCTTAGTTGCAGTACGCGAACTCTAAGTTGCAGCATGTGGGATCTAGTTCCCTGACCAGGGATCGAACCCAGACCCCGTGCATTGGGAGCACGAAGTCTTAGCCACTGGATACCAGGGAAGTGCCCATTTTCTCCTAAATTAACATAACCCGACATGATATTGTGGTCCTTTTGTTGGTTTAACTTCCCTCCCCGGGACTCCAAGATTCATGAGGTGAGGGACCATGGTTGTTTCATTTGTAACTATTACATAGTAAATATTCACTCAACATTTCTAGAATAAATGATTGAAAAGGCATTGGTAGACATGGAATCTTAAAATACATTTAATTTCTGGGAAATATTAAGAGGGACATAATAGTTTAAGATCATCATGAGATATCTTTGAAATGAGTGTATAGGAACTGTGGTGTTTAAATGATACTATCTTCACAGATCAAACACAAGAATGCCCAGATGATAAAAAAGAAATGCTTTGCCGTGTGGCCTGAGGCTAGCATCTAATAATACATCTGGAGATGGTATCTATCATTTACCAGCATGTACTTGGGAAACTTTGACAAGGGAAAGTGTTTTCATAGAAAATGCAGTATTCATCGAGTATTGCCAATCGTCCAATTCCAGCACTAGAGACATTCTCCAAAGATATTCCAAGGAGCTGAGGAGAAGACTCAACAGTCAGCTGCCATGTGCTCTTTGGAAGACTGACAGGCAGAGCGTGGGGCCAACACGACCTAAGTTTTCAGACCGCTCAAAAGAGCGGGGACATCAAACCCTTCAAGCGGCCTTCCTCAAGACGGAGCTTAGCAGTAGCCGTAACTGTGACGGTGGCAACAGCCATGCAGACAGTGGTGGCAATGCCAACCAGACGTGACACCCTCAGAACAGGGAACAAAGTCACGATTCTTATGTGTCATAAGATAATGAGGTTTGATGGGTGGCAGTTCACTTTGCAGATGAGCTTTTAGTAATTACATTTGCCAAGGTTTCTCTGCTTTCTCTGCTTATAACCGATTGTGCAGCCTCTAGTAAAGCCTCTACTACCAGGAAGGATACAACAGCAAACAGAATTTCTGAAAACAAACACAATCTGAAACCCATTTCTGAGTAAACGAAAACTACATAGGAACAAAACAGAGCCACCTTTGTACAGGGAGGGCAAGGCCCTGCAGCTGTCTCAGGTGGCCCAGCCTCAGACTCTGGGCTCCAAGGTCACCGGCAGGGGTGGAGTCTGTGACCTTCTTTGGTACCAGACTTGCCCTGATGGCAATGAAATGCTACACTAAGCTAGGCAGGAAGGTTTGCAAGAGACGCTGAACAAACTAAAATTGGGTTGAACACCGCCCCAAAGGACCAGAGCTTACCAAGGGACTCACAGTGCAATCTGTTCAAAAATTCCTGGAAATTCCCCGGCGGTCCAGTGGTTAGGACCCCCGCGCTTTCACTGCTGAGGGCTCAGGTTCAATCCCTGGTTGGAGAACTAAGATCCCACAAGCCCCCGGTGCAGCCAAAAAGAAAAACAAAAAAACCCCCAAACAAAACAGAACAAAGTTCCTTGAGCAAAGAGCCGCGTCGATGTATTATGTCCTCTCAACCTCTGGATTCTGGTAGGGTTTGGCGTGTGCCGCTTAGAGAGGGATTCAAACTAGCATGCAGGCGTATTGCACCCCAGGACAGGCTTGAAGGTCCTGAAGTGTGACTTGGAACATGTGCGCAACTGGTGTCCAACTAGATTAAAGATCTACCGGCAGTTCATGTTTCATAGATGCTTATATTATAAACATGAGCCCAGTTATTACTAAACTCAGGGCTTTGTGATAGTAAGTTATCAAGTAACAATCAGCAACAGGTGGTGATATTACATATATATAAAATATAGATAACAAACAATAAAATATATAACATATATTTATAATATATACTAAAATACAAATATATAAAATAGATGTTTTAATAAAAAGACAAGTGTGTATGTAATATAAACATAATATATATAGATCTAAAATATATGTATAAACTAAATATATGCATGTATGGATATATATTTTTCATCATGAAAAAATATATATATTCCTGAAGACAGTGAGAAGGATCTCTCTCTGCAACTATGCACTTCAGCTCCCCCTTGCAGTCGTTTTTTCCCCAAGTCTCAGGAACTTAAAATTATTAAAAAAAATTAAAACTACATCAATACAATTTTAAGCTCTGAACATATGCAAAGCATTATGGGATTCAAAAAAATATATGATATTGAAATGTACTAATGTACTAATGAAGTACATTAGAGAATGTACTTCATTGCATTATTTATTTTCCTGGGTAGATACGTGTGTGTACATACCCAGAGCACCTTAATATGCTTTATTTCCAAAGTATGTGTTCCTGGAAAGACTCCTGCTAATAAAGTGAGTGTGACAACGCTAATATATTTGAGCTTTCACGTCATCCTCTCAGAATCTGGATGCCAGCCTGCAGTGGAGATTATAGCTAAATAAATGACTCAACAGTCAAGTCTAGAAATGGGCATATTTAGCTCTCAGGGTAATGTTAACTTCACTGCGGTATTAGTAATCTCATCAACTTTTTGGTTAGGATGGATAAATAACTAGCTTTTAGTATGTAAATTACCAGTGAAAACGTTTTACAGAAAATGGGTCAGGTTAGAGATGTAAATGAGGCCTAAAATGTCCCATTAGGTTTTGAATTGCCTTTTTTTTTTTTTTTTCCCCTAAGCATTATAAATCTTGCAAGCTTTGGGGGTAATTTTCTTGCTTGAAGAGGCTAGTAAGGTCTTTCCCAATAAGAAATGAACAAAAATACTTCTGAAAACTAATTCTGCTTGAAAAAAATAGAGCAACTTGAATACTGAAGTATAGTTTTCAGATAAGTTGCACAGACCACAGGTACAGACTTTGCAAAGGACACAGTGTGGAGAGGTATCATTCAATGGCTCTCGTTTAAAATCAATTGTATATTTGAAGGATACTCATCAGATCTTGAGACAAATCATTAACCACAAATACAAGTCTATCTTTCGTGAAGGAATGGATCTTTGATTTGGCAAAAAAGTCTCTCTGGTTCTGCTCCGACAAGTCCTATTTGTAGCGCTCTTGACTAATCCATGTGTTCAGAACAAATGCGATGCAAAAACAGGACCGTGCACTGCTCCTGGGTCAGCTCGCACCGTGAAGTGATGAACGCACACACAAAGGCAAGGCAGAAACCGCTCCAGATCTTATGAGACACTAATAAAGCAGGGTCACAACACAGACTGAGACTGTCGCCAGGCGGCTTCACGCCTCTCACTTTCACCACGTTGGTTTCCCTCCTACAAACCACTCATTTACAGCAGCCTAAACGAGCCTCGTGTGACAATGTATGACGTGCTTGCTGCCTGTGTTCCTCTATCACAGCACTGCCAATGTTTAGGACAGTTTAACATCTCCAACTCGTGACAGGGGGCTGAATTTTTGTCACTCGGAAAGCGGCAAAACTGGCATAGTAAATATGTAATTACAGTAACTACCTATATTTAACCAGCCTGGAAAGCTAACAGGGAAATCCACCAACCCACTGGGATCATCTAGTTTGTTTCTGTGTTGGGCCTAATTAAAGATAAACGCATAAGGTCAACGATTATAAAACCACATTTGAATAGCTTTCTTTTCAATTGTCAGCAAAAGCCAATGTCCCCTCCCCTCCAAGAAAAATCAACTCTTTCTAAAATACCTGCTTAATATCTGCCTGCTCCTTCACTGGTTTGCTTTAATATTTTGCTGTAGCAGCCTTTGTAACGGATCTTTGCAAAATGAAGCCTTTTGTGTTCACCCCAAGCGACCTAACCAAATCACAGGTATGCATATATCACGTTTTCTTAGAGATTTTATTGTTTCATTAATTTTATCCGTTAAGAAAAAGGGATTGTGAGACTTAAATTTCTTCACACAAGTATCTTATTTAAATTGGTCTTTGCTGCCTACCAAAGTTTTAGAGGTCAGTAAAAGATGTTCTCACATGTTTTAGCAAAGATAAGTGACAGAGGCGACAGCAGATGTGGAGGCTGTTCAGACCTAGTCTCAGCGGGTTAAAATAACAGAGCAACTCAGGTGGTCGGTCGCTGTGTTATGTCATGTGTTTTGATGGAAGAGAGTTACTTCAGATAGACAGGACAGATAATGTGAGAGAGAAATGAGTCCCAACATGTATTCGTATGACCTACATACCGCCATGCCACCCTTTATTGCTAACTACTAAAATTCTACTATCGGCATCCCTAAATCTTGCACAGCTTTTCGTCTCTTACTTCATCTGCTGGGTATTCCTTCCAATTTCATCTGAGTTATTTCTCGAGGATGACCTTGAATCCTCTCTCCCTGTCTAGCCAGGGTCTTCTTGAAAGAGGAACCTCCTTCCCAGGAGGTAGGAAACACACACCACTGCCTCTATCTTTTTGGTTATAGTTTCTTATTTATCTAACACATGCACAAAAGACTATTCATATCATCGCTTAGAGTTAAGAGTAACAGTTCAAATTCACCAAACACTTACCACGTGCCACATATTCATTTTATCCTCCAAGCAATTCACGTAGGAAGCATAATCATCTGCCCCACCGTATAAATGAGTAAACTAACCCGTGGAGAAGCTAGGTGCTGTGACCGAGATCATGTGTGTTCAACAGTGTGTGGTGGAAACAGAACATGAGTGCAAGTACAAGTTCAAAGTCAGTGCTCTACACGTGATCAACGAAGAGTCTCTGCTAGGCACATACTTCCTACACACATTCTAGTCTCTAACACACGCTGTCATCTGTGTTAGGTGTCTAATACCCGGGGGGTTAGGGCTCTGATGCTCTCATGAATCCAGCCTGGTGTGTCTTTGCTAATAGCACCCCATCCCCAGACTCTATCTGAGGTGACACTTGTTCCCTTTGATATGAAGGCGAACGAGAGCTGGAACCCACATTTAAGTGGCAGTTCTTTATGCTCCTGTCATTTATATGATAACAAAGTCTTTGGGAACACAGTTCTATTTCTTGGTAAGGCCTCTGGACATCGTGAGTTCAGAAAATCCATTACCAGAAATAATACCTCACAAATACTTACATTTTTACAACATTCAAAGTGTTCACAACCATGACTACACTGTATTTTCAAAGTAGCAGTCTAAGTCACGCACAGCCAATATATAATCATGCCATTTTGTTAAATGATTACAGAGAAAGGGTGGAAGAGAAAGTAAGGTTTGCTTAGCATAAACTATCTGGGCACACTATCCTACGTACTTCGCCTAAATTCTCCCTTCAAATTCTCATACCTTCCTTCTGGTGTACATGTTCTTAAACACATTACAGGTGACTTAACTGGAGGTCACAGCATATAGTTAACAGCTTGTAAAAGGGGTTAGAACCCGGATTACAAGTCATGTCCCTCCCCAAGACCATCCTCTTTTCATTATAACTCAAGCTCGGTTGGCAGCACACGTTCAGTGCTTACACAGGCCCTTGTCTTCTTCCTTATCTCAGGTTGGGGTCTTGTTTCTCTACATAGGGTTCGTTCTGTTAATGGAAAGAACAACATTTTATTTTGTTTGAGTCACTCACAGCACATGCCTTTGGAGCTGTGCTTAAGAGGCCAAGTTAATTTAAATACTTGTGATTTGAATGTGGTCTGGAAGTGAAAGAAAGCCTTCCCTGCCTGTACTTTTATTCATTCACCCAGCAACTGTACCTCTCAAGCACGTCTGGACAGGTGCTGTGGTCCTGGAAACCCCTATTCACTCCTGGTCACTCCTCCTTAGGTGAGCTATGTTGAGGGCCACAGTTGGAACTCATATTATCCTAAGACCTCTGAGCCTCAGCGAGTCTAAAATGACTTGTCCAAAATATCAATGAGTAAGTAGCGAAATCAAGCCTAAAGCCACATCTCTGAACATCTCTTTGCACAGCACCTCTGTATAAAGTAGTGTTTGTAGTTGTTATCTTTATCATATATCTGGAAGTATAGATCATAAAATTTGCAAGACACTTTTTTTTTTTTTTTTTTTTTGCGGTACGCGGGCCTCCCACTGTTGTGGCCTCTCCCGCTGCGGAGCACAGGCTCCGGACGCGCAGGCTCAGCGGCCATGGCTCACGGGCCCAGCCGCTCCGCGACATGTGGGATCTTCCCGGACCGGGGCATGAACCCGCGTCCCCTGCATCGGCAGGCGGACTCCCAACCACTGCGCCACCAGGGAAGCCCGCAAGACACTTCTTATTTAGAATATTATGATGATGAATGAAATTTTTAAAATAATCTTACACAAATAATAAGTTATCAGAATGTTGATTAGTTACAACAAAAAGAAACATTTATAGGTTGATGTAACTTAAAATCAAGGAGATTGGATTCAGAAACACATGATGCTTTTCTTATTGGTTTCGTCTGTCTACATGCATGGATTTATAAAAGACTGATTATATTGTGAAAGTGTTAATACAAATCAGCTTTCTGTTCATGGATTTTATTTCATTTCCCTCTGCCTTCCCCATCCTGTTGTTTTGTATGAAACATAGTCTTGAGGAAAAACATTAAGAAATCCCACTGCATTACAGCATATAGCACGTAATGGGCAAATAATAAATGTTGAATGAATGAATATGGATAGGTCAGGTAGTTTGATTACACTGGTTGAAATGATCACTGCTTAGTGTAAAATAACACAGTGAAAGGAATTATGTTGAATCTCTATCTATCTATCTTTAGCTGTAAGAGTCTATATCCTGTGAGATCACAGAATACGTCTGAATTGTTCACTCTGCATACCCAGCATCAGGTAGAGTACTGGACTCATGTTAGACATTCAATGTATATGTGTCTCATCGATGAACACTCCCTGCTCACAAGCAGTTTATAATCCAGGAGTGTAGATAAGTGGAGAATATTTTTCACCCTCTTTCTCATTTCTGGCCTCAGTATTTTAAAAGGATGGCCAGCCTATTGCAAATATTTGGGCGGAAACTTTTGTTTTTTCCATAACTCACTCATCTATGAGGCACACATACACCATGTTCGAATGAACCCACAATGCTTTGATTTGCACACGTCATTTTAGCAAGAGAGATGACGAGGAACATTTTTACAATTCTTCAGTCTCATCTGCGTATTCTATTCCCAAGTGTTGCAAAGGGTTCTCTCATGGTGCTTCTCTGAACTATAGCTTTGCTTATTTTTGTGTATATATTATGACACAGCTCAGAGCTGCATATTTGTAATATGAAACCACAGAAACCTCAACTAAAATGTTTTCAAATGAGAATCATTTGGTTTAAATTTCACTAACTTTAGGTCAACACAAACAAAACAAACAAAAACAAAAGCAGACTCACAGACAACAGAAAATAAACGAGTGGTTGCCAAAAGGAGGAAGGGTGGGGGAGGAGAAGGGGATTAAGAGTTCAAACCTCTGGTTATATAATAAATAAGTCACGGGGATGTTAATACACAGCATAAGGAATGCGCTCAATAACACCGCATAACTCTCTGCGGGGAAAAACGCTCACTAGACTTACGGTGCTGATCATTTCACAATGTGTGTGCAAATGTCAAATCATTATGTAGCGCATCTGAAACTCACACAACATGGCAAGTCAACTGTATTTCCAAAAAAAAAAAAAAAAACCCAACTAACCACTCTGTCACTGTAACCTTATTTTGTTAAGTTTAGTTTGAATGCAAGAAATCCATAAGCCCTAAAATAGTTCAGTGTTTGGTAAACAAAAGAAATATAATAATATAATATTAGCTTTCATATATAAATTATATTTTGTTCAAATTTTTTACCGGTAAAAACTCGCTTTGAATTTTAATGGATATATTTTTTAAACTGAACAATTTTGGAGTATCTTGGATGGAGATGAAATGTATCAAAGTTTATCCATACAAATTAAGGAAAAATATTAATTTTCACCTAACAGTTTTTTTTTTTTTTTTTAACTCATTGGTTGGTTTTCAGGAATGAGTTACAGTTGTAAAGTCATAAATAGAAGGATAGGTGTATTCACATCCATCTTCTGACCTGAGTAAAGATTTATCACATTTTGAAGATTCCGTTTAAAAGGAAGATATTCCTCTTCAGCAGACTGCGGAAACTCCAAAGTTTCCACAAGATGCACTTGTGGAATCTCCACCCCAGCAAGGGTGAGTGTGTGTGTGTGTGTGTGTGTGTGTGTGTGTGTGTGCGCGCGCAAATGTGCGTAGTATCATGTGTTGAAGGTATTTCAAGGCTACACTGAGCTTATGTATACATATGGAGAAAAGAGACAAGCATCCCTTTAATAAGCAAATAATTAAGAATTAACATAGATCTATCTGGAAAGATCTGAGACTGATGGAAATTCAAGCTGCCCTCACACCCATCAGCAAAACTTCCAGCAAAGGATCTGTGGGCGTTACTGTCTTTATGCATAGCTCTCTGATCTATGGAAATGGTAAGGAGGAGAGAAAACGGGAGAGCACTTTCCTTCTGGAAACCTGTCCTTCAGTCTCTGACAGGCGTTTACAAAAACAGGTACATGCTCATGTCCTAGTAATTGCAACCGCGTTTCTCTACAATAATCTCTATATGCGTAGGTACCAACTGTATCCGCCTAACCTGTATATCGCTACGTTCCAAAAACTTCCTGCAACTGATTCTATCAATTCATGCATCCCCCATCGATTTGGTCAACAGCATCCATCCAAACGCTCTCTGGGATGGCTGGCCCATTCTGTGGTCAGGTTTCTAAGGGTCCGTTCATCGAATCTCTTTTAAATATACTTGTACTTGTGCTACACGAATACAATAGATAGTCAGACTCTCTTGTATATCACAGAGATCTAATTTATCTATTTGGAATTTCCATATTTCTTGACTTCATTAAGAATAATTTACATTAATGTTTTACTCTGATCCAAACTAATGTGGCAAAGCTGGAAATCGGCCAATATCTTAGGAAATAATAATTTCAACAATACCACGTCCCTTTAAGGACATGTGGTGCGTGAAGGGGAAAAAGTCATCATATCACAGGCTTAGATACTCTGAAAAATTAAAATAGAAGCATACGGAAGTCTCAGAGAAGCAGCTTCTAAGGTAGCATTTGAAACGAATCAGATGTTTTCTATGGGAGTATACTCTTTTAAAACGATTAAAACTCTCGAGTTTAGGAGGATTATTACATTCCGTATGTGAGGTTTATTGAAAAATAATTGTCCTGACCTTCTTCCTGCTTCATTTTTAGTTAAGTTTTAGCTGCAATGCAGTTCAAGTGCTCAAAATATTACAGCGTAAGTCCATCTCCATCACCCCAGGCACAAGTCCTACCTGAACTTGAATTATGATGTTTTATAGGAGGCCAAGGTCAAGGTACTCACTCACAACAAGTGTTCCGTGGAGACTGTGATGTTGTCTCATGCGCCTGCTCAGAACGGCAAACCTGAAACGGGGTATCACATTGATCTGTCCATCCCTGGAAGCCGGGCCTTGGAGAGGCCACGAGAAGTGTGTGGCAGGAAAGGAGACCTAGTCGTGACATCCTGCCCACCTCTCTCTGGCAAGAGGCAGCCCTTCTCTTGTCACCAGCTCTGAAGGCAGCTGGCCGCGCTGACACAATGCCCAGCACACAGAGGGAAGGGCTGCGGGAAGCGAGCTGATGGCCCCTCTCTAAGGAGAGGGAGAAAGAGAAAAGGCAGGACATTTAAAATAAACAATACGACTCACTCTCTGATGTAAAGAGCCAGGGATGTCAGAAGGGAATGCAAATCCGGCACAGAAGACCTTTGTTTGCTTCTCTTGCATTTTGACATTTTCTGAGAATCACTTGCTAGCACACTCACATTAAGCTTCATTTCAGATTCCGTCCGAAGTCAAACTACCAGATGCAGCAGCGTGTGACAAAACTTTCCGAAAGAAAAGATCGGAATGAACGCTCATGTGGATTTTTCATTCATGGCATTCCCGAGAAGACCAATTACAAAAATTAGAGGTCACACGAAAAAGCAAACTGCACAGTAAGAAAGTATTGCTTCTACTATTATGAAAATATGATAGCACATCTAGTTTTCACAAACTCTCCAGCTATTCTTTTTTTTTTTTTTTTTCTTTGCGGTACGCGGGCCTCTCACTGTTGCGGCCTCTCCCGCTGCGGAGCACAAGCTCCGGACGCGCAGGCTCAGCGGCCATGGCTCACGGGCCCAGCCGCTCCGCGGCACGTGGGATCCTCCCGGACCGGGGCACGAACCCGCGTCCCCTGCATCGGCAGGCGGACTCTCAACCACTGCGCCACCAGGGAAGCCCTCTCCAGCTATTCTTACGATTAAAGTTACCTCGCGTGTGCTTTCACTCCTTCACCAATAAAGCTTCACAATCTAAATTAATTCTAAATATGAAGATGAATACTGTGAGCAGGAATAAACTCTCAGATTTTCACGTGGAAAAGAGGGACGCTGTAACCACGGTGCACGTTATATACTTGAGATCACTGTGTCAGTGCAAATAGCACACGTAGAAATTCCGAATAGCACATTCTGAAAGCATGAAAGTGTTTGAAGGATAATGTTAGTGGCGTGAGCTATATTTTCCAAAGATGTCACATCAAGGGTCTAAAAACAAAGAAATACAATCCAGAAAAACAGCATGTTAAACCCTGTTTCTTATCTGAGGTTGCATTAGAGTTATAAAAAAGAAGAAAGAAAAAAAAAGGGAAGGAAATTAAATTTCTATTTTCACAGGCAATAATATGTTGTACAGTTTGCAATTAAAAATAAATTAGGCACAAAATCTGCAACATATTGTTATTAAACTTTCATTAAACCTCTTGAGTTATGCTGGTGAATGCAACATGCTAACAGAAATGCTAGGGTTGCATGAGTTTCTGGCATATGAAATAAAATTATGTCTTCAATCTACAAAAATTTAATCTACAGCTTAGCTGATTGGATGGAGCACGTTAGCACCATTTTGGAGGTTTGAGAAGAGCAAGTGCTGTAATCCTCTGAGTATTTTGATCACTAGCACACAAGCATGTAACATGCTTTGTGTTCAAGGGGAACCTTTATCCAGGATGCAAAGCTGGTGCTGAATTATAATCACATTCAAAAAGATTGCAAGCCTGTGGGTATTAAGCTTTGCACTCTCAAGCTTAACCAAGAAGATTTAAGCAACCTACTCTGGGGCCATAGAGTTGATCTGATAAGAGTATTCCCAGACCTTGAAGTTTATTTTTATCAGAAGTTTTGCATTCAAGGTCTCAAACATTAGAACGTTTTAGTGCTAATCAAAAGTGTCTCCATTCAACTCCAGCAATGACACTTACGTGCAGATGGAAGTCATAACGTAGAGAGAAAAAAGAGAGGGACAGACACAATAGTTTTCCCCTGAATAAAGGAAAATCTTGAAGGCCTGAAGACAACTTCTGATATCTTAGATGTTATTCCAGATTTCTTTGCTGTATTTGTGTCTGAAGATTTGTCAGATATGTCTGCTACTCAATTTAAATAACTTAGTTATTGAAATGACAGGTGTCATCTGTATCCTAAAGCAGAGTCAACTATTTTGCTGAACTGTTTTCTGTTCAGATGAATCAGGGAGTTGTTTATAGAGCAGGTGTTGTTCAGATTCAGTCTCTAATATCAAAGACAAGGATAAAATCGAGGTTAAGTTCAGGATTTATTTTTACATACACGTCCATAGAATGACTACTGAACATTAATTAAAATATGATTGAAGAATGACACAAAATAATCCTATATGAATTTCTCTCCATTGTGGATATGAGAAAATAAAGATATAGACAGCTGAGGTTCTCTAGAATAACTGGATCAAGGGTCTTAAACCTAACGTCATGTATTTTTTCTTTGCTCTTTTGTAATCAATGACTATTTGGGGAGCTGTTTCTGTTACATTTACATAGTTTTGATTGAAAAGGAGAAAGGACTAGGATAATTTCTCAAAACCAGTCTATACCTTTTCACTTATTTATCATTTCTTTTTTTTTCTTTTCTTTTTTTTTGACCAAGAAAACGCATATAACTCAAACCAATATGTCAATAAAGGTCCAAGAGAGAATATTTTTCTCTTTCAGTTATAATGAAGTGAAAGGCGTTTCCTACTGGGTGCTTTAAAAACAAACAAACAAACAAACAAAACAGAGGAAGAAAGACACATCATCTCTCATTCATCATCATGAAGGCTTAGCTTGATCTGTTCAGATCTTGATCTGTTTGGCTTCTTTCACTAATGAGACTCTGTGCCATGGTCATGGCACCCATACTTGGTAGCCTCAACTGCCCGGGCAAGACAAAGGACATGATTAGATGACAGCAGAGGACCAGACAGGGCTTAGGCTTAGACAGTAAAGGAAGGTACAGAAGGTACAGGTTGGATGTTGTTTGCAGAGACCTGCAGAGACCTGAGATGACCTTAGCAAGTCTCTGAGTCTGAACTGGAAAACCACGTTGACTAGTCGGGCCAGGTGGCAGGCCCAGGGGAGATACATCTGGGAATACAGACTCATATATATAGAGAGAGAGGTCTGAGTCAAGAAAGAAGAAAAGTCAGAGATTCAATTTAGAGTGTAGGGTTCACATTGGGCCTAATGATAGAAGTAGGGATACAGATATTTCATCAAGCGATTGGGAAGAGTTTCCAAAACTTCAGCAAGAGGGTGGCGGATCTCAGGGAAGCATGCTTTCAGTGCCGGTTTCTAGCTGTCTTTGAGGTGTCGTCAAGGAAAGGCTTAGACTCACCCCGTCTTTCACTATCCCTCCCTTTGCCAGGAGAGTAACATAAACTTCTGCTTGTACCTATGACTGCAGGAGGACTAATACCTCAGGGGTCACTTCAGTTTTAAAGACTGAACCTAGTGGCTAAGAAGATTCCCATATGATTAATTCAAGGATGAGGACAGAAGACTGGTGCGGACACCGTACCCAACAGGGGGATTAGGGCCTGGCTAAATAAAGTGATGGATGCATTGAATTATTACAGGCCTGTGTTAAGTCCTGGTCATGTCTGATCTCTCTAAAGTATGTGACACCATCGATTACTCCCTGATTCTTAAATCTCTCTCCTTTTTTATTTCCTGACGCCGATGTCTGCGAGCTCTTCTACCCTTCGTTCAGTTTTATTGTCCTATTTGGGCTTCTGGACATCCTCTTCGTTTATCTAATTATTACGGCGCGTCAGGATTCTGCTCTTGCTTCTTTGCCTTTTTCATGCAAAATACTCTTCCTGGATGTTCTCATTTTATCCACTGGCTTCCACTTCAGTAATACCCTGATGATTCTCAATCTCTATTTTCAGGTATTAGCATTCTTCCAAGATTCAGAGCTGCATTTCACTGGCTGGACATAACACATTTGCATGTTTTCAGGGACTTGAGAGACGACATGTCATAAACTAAATGCCTTCTCTTCCTTTCAGTCTTCCTCCATCCATGCCTAGCCCTGCTCCATCCCCTGTAGCCCCCATCTTGCTTAATGGAGCAATTATCTATCCGGAGAAAGTAAGCTGTTGTCATTTTCCAACCTTCTCTAACCCTCACCCTTAACATCCAATATTATAAAATCCTGCTAATGCAGCCTCGAAAGTGTCTCCTGGGTACACCATTGCTTCTCTTGCCATTTTGCTGGTGCTTTAGTTTTATCCATCATCTTCCCATCAGACTTTCACAGTAACTCCAGTATCTGATTCCACCAGTTCAGTGGTTCTCAGAATGTGGTCCCAAGACAAGAGGTATCAGCACCACCCTTGGTAGAAATAGAAAATCCCAGACCCCACCTCAGACCTATTGATTAAGAAACTCTGGGTGTGAGGGCCAGGAGCCTGTGTTTTCAACAAGCCCTCTACCTGATTCTGATGAATGCTGAATCTGAGAATCACTGAGTTGATCTCTATTCTGCTGGCCAAAAGGTTTCCTCTGTAAGAAATCCGCTGGTGTTATTCCTCCCACGCACAGATCCACTGGTTACCTGTAAGATTAGCCCAGAATCTGCAGCAAAGTGTATGCGGTAGTCGATACAGTTTACCAATATTTTCAGTTTTTCTTCAGGGACATGGTACAGTTTCACCTCGCTGCTCTTTGGAAGTTAGGTGTGCCCATGTACTTGCTGTGGCTAATAAAATGTAAGAGGTGTGTTTCACTTTTGGTGAGTTTCCAGTGCACAATTCAACATGTTTCTTTTTTCCCCTATTATAGTGTTCATATGGTGGAGAAAGAGGAAAATGAAGAGCAGAGATCCAAGCTGACTGGGGTCACCATGCAGTGGAAGAAACAAACAAGTCCTCACGGTTTTAAATTACTGAGATTTGGGGGTGTTTGTTATGGCAGCATAACCTGGCCTGTTCTGACGAATTCACTTTACCTCCTCCACCTTGGCTGCCGTTCAGGAATTCTTCTCCTTTTTCCTTGCTCCTCATACAAATAATAATAATAAACTCACTGTTCAGTAAACTTGCCGAGCTTTCTCATGACATCACAGCCTTGAAGATGCTATTCTCTGCACTTGGAACTCTTGACACACATTTTTACCCAGATGATTCCATTTTTTGATTTTCAACTCAAATATTCATTCTTCTGGTTACCCTCTCCTGAGTCCCTGGGGCAAAATCAATGCTCCATCCTCTGTGCTATCGGAACAATCTTTTCATCCCTTGAAATATTTTGTATCATGGTTTACGGTAATTTAATTGCCCAGACTTTTTGTCTGCTCACGAAACAGTAATTTCCTCAATGACTGGGACTCTGACTTATTCATTTTTATTCCAACAGGGGGATTATTCTTTTTTAAAGGCCTTTATCAAATCACTTACATGTATTTCTAGAAGTAAAGTAACCTAAATCTTCTACAGCTATCATAGTTTCCTAAGTATACGTTATATTAAGTAGCTTTTTAAACTTTTTCTTATAACCTTAAACAATTGGTTATTTTACTCAATGTCATGTTGGGTTAAGGTCTTTAGGAAGCAGTCTGCAATAATTCCCACATCCTTTGCTTAGGTGGTGACAATGGCTCAGTACAATTAACCCCTTGAATATTGAAACTACAAATTTACATAGCAGAAGTGACAGCTTTATAAGATAACTCATCTTGCTAAAATTATAGTTTTTCTCTTCTTCACATGAATGCACCACCCTATGTAACCACAGTATCATTCATCTGCCATGTTCTGCACCCGACACAATTTTGTGCAAATTTCCTTCAGTTGTTTTCATGTCCGTTTCACATGTCACTGGGTTTACTTTCATGTGATAACAGGTATTTCATCATGGATTTGCCCTTCAGAGACCCTAAGGTCATAAGTAAGACTTCTTTAATACATACTCCTTCACCTAATCTTGCCAAATGCCCCTTCCTCTGAATTTACCTCTTTCTGTTGATGACAGCATCATTCTTCTGAGATCTCTAGTATCTTATGGCCACCTTTGTCTTCTTGGCTTCCCCTATCCAAACTAGTACGCAATGTCTTTCACATTTTTTTTGGGTCCATTTTATTTAAAAAAATTCATCTGACTTCTCATCTATCCCCAATTAATTCGAACAACAACAAAGAGAGACTGAATTGCTTGAAACAATGCTTGCCCATTATTTCCTTGCCCTAAGGGCTTCAGAAACTCTTCTCTTCAACATGAGCCCAACCTCTTGAGTGGATTATATAAACAAATGGCCTTCATCCTTCATCCTACCTTTATCTTCCTTGTGCCTCCCAGTTTAACACCCCTCTTTAGTGCCGCATGAGCTGGACTCATCCACTCCACTTTTGTTCTCTTGCTCATGGAATGTTTCTCTACTGGAATTCTCTCTCTTGATCTCATTGCCTTAATAACCCTACTCATCCTTCATCTCCCTCCTTCATTAAGCAAGACATTTCTAGTCTATAGAACTTTTTCCCTTCTTTAAAATTCTAACACTTGCTAAATATTTATTTAACAACTATGCTATAACATTCTTCTTTTTCATTGTCATTTATCATCATCTAAATTGTCTCCCTCATCATACATTTATTTACCACTGGATTGTCTTATAACTGTATCCCCAGTAAGTTTTCCAGAATACTGAATACTCATGATAACGTTCACACAGAACTGGTTCCGCACATACCGTACTGGGTGGTTAGTGCCAGGCAAGAAGCCACCAGCCACTGTCATTGTCACAGGCTTCTGCCAAGGACTTCCTTACACTTAATTCTCCTTGCTTTATTTCATGAGGCACTCCCTCCTAGACTATGCAAATGCCCAGAAGGTAGCCGGTCTCTGAACTGAACTGACCAGCACCCTAGGTGGGGCCTGATAGTAGAACTCAGTTCACCAAAGTCAGGTAAGGAAATGTTAACAATAGTTCAGGAACTTAGAGAAACATCTGGGCAATAGAAATGGGCCACTGCAGTGCACAGAGCTTTGAGCCTGAGCCAGATTTCTGGTGCAGTCACAGAACCTTTACGGATTCACGATGGGAAGTTGTAAGCGACACAGTAGCTTCCTAAGGAGCCTCAACCCGGTGCCCACGGGAATCATATTTTTACAATACTGAAGCCTGGGCCTCACTCCCGGAAAAGTAAGTCATGAACCGGATGGGGTAGGGAAGAGGAATGGGGCAGGGCTTGGTATGAATATTTTAAAAAATACTTCTAGTTAGCTCAAATTTTTTATTCAGGAATGAGAACCGCTGGGAGAGAAGGTCAATGGGAGCGCTTAGCCGAAGCAAAGGCTACGGGAAATGGGGAAGCAAGAGCAGCTTCTGGTAAATACACTCCCGTCATCAACATGATCTCAGATCATAAAGCCCCAGGTTACAGAAACCATGTAGGAAGAGCATTACTACCTACACACCAGACATTTATCACCATGAGGGTAGAGACCGCGCCTTCTTGTTCTCTCCACTGTATTTTTCGTAACCAGCAAATTGTCTGCTTCCTGGTAGATGCTGGATTCCAACCCTGCAATGGCGCTTGAACTTCAGGTTGACTAATCCTAACTGAAATCTGCTATGCACTGTTGATAAACGCACTGGGTTAATACTGCATTTAAGCCCGCAGGTAATAATTTCAGACAATGTGGAGAAAGTGGAAAGAGCACAAACTCTTAGAGTTCAGGATTCATATCACACTTTTGTCTCTTACTAACCAGGTGACGCTGAACAACTTATTCAACCTCTCTGACTCTGTTTTCTGATTTGTAAAATCAAATCATAGCATCACTTTTGCAGAGCTCTGTTAGGAGGCTTCAAGATGAGCATGTACAGTGCTTAGAGCAGCACGTGGTGATCAGCAAACCATAACTAGTATTATTAGCAACAAATGGCATTTCGTCCAGCAGAGCTGTACGTGGTGGTTCCATTTGTATCAGGCAAGAGGCTGACGAGGATCAGATGCTAACGATAAATTTAAAGGTTATAAAGTAGAGCAAGGGGAGCCTACCAGTACGGATACTGTCATTGTTTAAATGTATTTGAACAGAAAAATGAATAAAATAATATTTTTCAGCTTTATTTATAATTTACAAATAAAATTGTAAGGTATTTAAAGTGTACATCGTGATGACTTGCTAATACCTATGCATTGTGAAAAATTCCCTCCCGACCTAGTTAATTAACATATATCACCTCACATATTTATCTCCCTCTGTGTCTCTCTCTCTATGTCTCTCTCTCTCTGTGTGTGTGTCTCTCTCTCTCTCTCTCTCTCTCTCGTGTGTGTGTGTGTGTGTGTGTGTGTGTGTGAAGGAATGAAAGATTTTCGTATGTTGGAGTACAAATATTATCTCCCCTCACTGCTCATAATATTGATGCAAACATTCTAAATAAGGAATAAGGCAGTCATATGTGATATGCAGAGAACTTAGAAAGGTACCTAACCTAGAAGATTCCTCGGGAGACAGAAAACATTACACGATTCTGTTTGAAAAACTGCAATCAGGCGGTTTACAAAAGTGTAGTCATGTTCAAATTTTGGAGGCTTTATAAGTGACCTGAATGCCATAAAAATGAGAATAAGGAGTTAAGTACAAGTCTTAAGAATTTTCTTTCCCTCCCGTAGTAAGTCTTAGCTAGTAAAACAAAGGTCTGTTGTAATTTTTAAAGGTAATTTTAAGAAGTGACAAAATGTACTCTTTGGGCTAAGACTACACCTGAAAGGTAGCAAAGTGTTTACAGGTACCTTGGACGTGACACATTTTTCAACACTTAAGAATAATTTCTGGATTTAATGTCATCATTCAAATTTACATAAAAGTATGCACACAGCACCTGCTCCTAAGACGTGGTATTTCAAGGAGCAGCTGGAAACCAGTAATCTCGGGGCCACGCAGTTGATGACTGGACTGCTAGGGTCCATTCTACACATCAGTTAGTGACGACCTGGTTAACGATATGCTCACACAGAGGACACCCGGCCTCCCCCCCTGCAGGTGCTTAGCTGAAATGAGGAGGAAGTAGGGGAAGCCAGAGAGAGGGGTGGATCTGATCTCTGGGGAAACGGGCTTTCTAACGTCACTCTCCTGGGGAGCTTTTCTCTGTACACATTTATGAGGACTGATTAGAGTTAGAGCAGGCAGAATATACTATATTGGGAGGTAGCCACTAAAAGTAAGAGACGGGAAGACTGGCCATTTTGGCCCCAACAATGAAAGTAGCTTGGAGAGAATGAATACAGCAAAGGAGGCTCCCTAGAGGGCAGGCTGAGGTCGACAGTGAAATGTGCACACCACCACACCTCTCACAGCGAGAGATTAGGGCAAAGAAACCCAAACACGTAAATACCAGTAAAGGAGTGGTTAAAATATGCTATCTCTGAGTGGTAGATATGATTTTATTTTCACAAAACTAAATTATTGTGTTTTCATAAAGTATACAAAACAATGCATGAAAAGCTTCACAATAGTTATAAGTAAAAAATATACACAGAATTATCCTATTAAATAGATATATAACTTAAAAAGTCATAAAAATATGTATGTGGACATGTATAAATTTGTATAGGAATGCACAAATTTATGCATGTACTACTGTAAGCAAATAACAAGAAAAAGAGAATATCAAAAATATTTTCTTTTAGCTAATAGAATTACGGGTGCCTTTCCTTTCATTTTTCTCTCTGATAAATAGCTAAGTGCAAGGGCAGGGAAATTAGGTAGACATAGGTTCAAATTCCATCTTCAGAACTTTCTAGCTGTGCGACTTTGGGAAAAACACCAAAGCTTACTGAATTTCCCCATGTATAAAATGAGGAAAAACCACCTTTGCAGACAAAAGGATTATTGGAAAGTGATTTAAGATCATGTTTGTAAAGTGCTTTCACAGAGTCTGGCAGACTGTTCAATGCTAATTGGTATCATCATTCATCTTACAGAAAATCTGAATTGTAATTAGAAATTTTTAAAAGTCTGTTAAAAATTAAATACATGATAGCGTGAACAACGGAATAAGAATGCAGTGTGGGAAGGGACCCAGTGCAGTATCTCGAGCGTTTGACCAGGCAGATTTTGGAGAAGGAAAGGGGAAGTTACAGTGACCACTGGCCAGAGAACAGAGGTGATAAAGGCAAACAACTTCACGGCAATTTTTACCCTTAAAATTTGACCAGGTTGTGAGTGGATGTCAAGTGTCAGGGAGAAAGGAAAGACGAAATAAAAAAGGGGGGGAAAGACCAAGACGTTTAGATATAAAACCAGGACCTGAGCTACTCCTGGGGCAGAAAGACACAAAGGCCTTCTTGATGAGCAATCGGCACTAGTTGACACAACACTGTATGGGGTAACAAATCCCTATATAATTTATCTCAATTTATCCCAATCCGGTTGGTTATTTCATGATAATTCATTTGTTCCCAGAGTCCTCAGATCAAGAGGCCCTTTCAGGTGCAGTACAGAGCGCACAGCCCTGAATCCCCGTCACCACGCTGCAACACTACAGGTAACGCCAAATTCACAGCCCAGGCAGAGGTGTTCTACCAGCGGCTCCCTGACTCCACTACTCTAGAACAGGAGGGACTAAAAAAGCGTTGCCCTCGTGAGGAAGATTCTAGACTATTTCTTCTCATCTCTGCTTAGCAGGTAGGGTTGCCTCCCAGAATCTATACTATGGACAAGGAATGTCACCCGCCATTTCAGTAAACAAAGGATGTTGTGACCATAAAGTCATCAGCCATGGCAGCCGCCCCCAGTGGTGCACCCTCAGGAGAATTCAGGATGGAGAAAACCAGGATCCTGGCCCTAGAGAGTTAAGGTGGATATCAAAGCAATGATTTCAACAAGCCCGGACTCTTGCAACTTCCCATACATAGAAAAACACTAAAATCATAAACTTAAGATGTCTGGTTTTTTGTGATTAGCAGTAATCTTTTGATGTTAGACTACATTTTTTTCCCCAGCAAAAAATTCCTGTATATCCTGGTCCCTCACTTATCTCTTTGGAACAGTTCCTCAGAGCTGCCAGAGAGGCTGCCTTCCTGGGCTATGGTCCTCAGCAAAGCCACCAAAGAAAACATAATTCTCAACTTTTAGGCTGTGCTTTTTTTTTTTTTTTTTTCAGTTGACAACATCCAGGGTGGAATGTTTCAGTTTCATGAAGACCTAAAAGCGGTGAAGTAATACACCTGAAATGAATGATCTACGCACCTGGACTACAAATCTTCTGAAACCTCCTTAACTAAAAGCAGCTCCCTGTGAAGTTTTAACATCAAAGATTAAGTTGTGACTGCTCAGATATTTATAAATTATTTTTCCTAGGGGAGTTTCCTTTCATAGATGTTCAGGAGATAGGTACGGCTCTGTTAGAGTGAATACAGAAACAGCACATTAAGTCAAGGTTATGAAATGAACATACTCTTTAACCTCCAAGCAATACGTTGGAGGGTCTGCACATTTTCCTTGGAACATTAGTTAAATAAATAGGACCTTTGGTGAGGCACAGTCAACTATCAGATATACACAGTAATTTTGCAACTACTCTTTCAGGATTTTTTTCTGTTTGGATGGTGGGAGGGGGATAGGAAAAAAAATAGAATTTAACAAAAGGATACGTTGATGCAGAAATTAGAGTCTCACAGAACAATCTAGAAAGTGCTCTGAACCCACGTTTACTTTTATTACCATAAACCGGTAACAGAGCACCTAAATTCTTTGTTCCTCCATTCACGCTGTTTTCATACACCTTCAGTGAAACTGCCCATAAGTGTGACAGCAAAGCGTATTTTATTAGTGACTTGTACGAGCTAGAATATGGCTGAACCCCACTCCCTTTTATTTTAGCCTTTTGCTCAATTCCTTAACAGTTCATTCAACCATCCATGTGTTCAATAAACATGAAGAAGGCCCACCACGTGCTGGGCACTGACTAAGCAAAAAGACACAGGGATGAAAAACAGAGGCTTTCATCTCAAGGTTTTTGTGTAGATCGAGGATAAAGACAGATAGAGCAAGAGTTGAGACATATGATTTGTAAGCACTGCTTTAGACTCAGGAATACTCAGGATTCTCTGCAACCTGTAGGACGATGGGGTGAAGGTGGGTGATGGCAGGAGACGCCTCCTGAATGAGAATTTGGGGAGTTAAGTCTTCTTACAGATTAAGTGGAATCAATTCTGGCTTAAGATGGAGAATTAACCAAATGCACTTACAACTGAAGTTAAGTCAAAAGTTGCCATTTTGTTTGCTTGTTTTATTCATAAACTCACATAAATAGGGATAATTGGCAATTGACTTAGCAGACCTGGAAGACTTGACCTTATGCCAGCAGTAGAGGAAGCTGTGATGTCACCTAATTTGTATCAGAGAATCACTGAAAGACACAGGTAATGGCTGCACCAGCTACCCTTGGAGTTGCTACGGGGAGAACTGGTTGAAAGCTGCTTAAGGAGCAATTAGACCTGCAGTTCCTCTCCCATAACTAGGCAACTATGCCTCATTCCTCCCCATAAGATTAGATGTTTAATCTTTGCAGATGGTAAAACTGAAGGAGTCTAGACCTGGGACACCAGGACGATTGAAGATCACACTTCGGAAGTAAATGTTTGCATGCTGAATGTTGAGATTCCAGTCTTTTTAAATCCCTTGACTCATAGACTGCTCTCATCCAGACATCAAACGTCACTGAAAAATCCTTCTCTAAGAAATCTGGCCAGCCCTAGAGAAAAAATACTGACTTTGGGGACTCTGCAATGGAACTGTCCAGACAGGTCAGTCTATGGTAGGAGCTATAGCCGACCCAGCAAAGTGAACAGGACTTTCATACAGTTCTCTCTTTCAATACTTTTAGATGTAAGTTCCTAGCAAAGGGTTTCCAGATTTTGAAGAAAACATATGACATGAAAGACAAAGACCAAAACAAAAAAGCAAGCATATTGGAAGAAGCAGAAATCCTGCAAGGAAAAGAGAAAAACGAGATTCATCGATTGTCATTAGCACATAGTATGTTGAGCGTCCTTTACCCATTTTTAAATTGAGCTGCTTCTTTCACTGCCGTTAAGTGTTAAGAGCTTTCATTATTATTTTTGGTATGTTTTCGATGCCAGTCTTATATCAGATACGTGTTTTGCAAATGTTTTACCCAGTCTGTGGCTTGTCTTTTTATTCTCTTAGTTTTTTTCACAGAGTAGAAGATTCTAATTAAGAATTTTTAAAATGTAGGATAATTATTAATTTGCAAGGAAAACCAAATTTGTAAGAAAAGGAAAAAAAGTCATCATAGTACAGCTCTGTCAACGGTGTGTATGCAGCCTAACTAATGCAAACGATGAATATTTATTTAATCAAGATTATCACGTATATTAGGAGAAATGGGAGACAGCAATGTCCGTGGATCTGTGTGGTACTGTGCCAGGGAAGAAAGTGAAGTCATCCTTCTCCCATTTTTGGAAATGCAGAGACAATGACAAAAATCCATTCATCAAGAAACACAATCTCATATGACTAGGAGGCAAATTCCACAAGAATCCACTGCAAAAGTTGCAGATGCTTGCTTGCCCTTGGGGAATGGGGTATAGGGAAAGTGGTGGACTAGAGAATTGAAATAAACACAATAAGAAGACAGCAAAAAAAAGGGAAAGAACATGTTTTTAAACATATTTTTAGACAGTAACAGACCTTATAGAACCATTTTCTTCTTTATATGCATGTAGAATACGTATCAGACATAAACCTAAATGTTAAAAATAAAGATGGATACCTGTTATCCAAAGAGAGAGGAGGGAGGAAAGGATGGTGTTCCTCGCAGGCTGAGTTGCACATGAATAAATATGGAGATAAAACAGGTCTATTGTTTGAAATTTGCGCACATAGTTCGGGGAAGAAGGATGCCTTGTCTCAGTCTGGGTTTTTCCGGAAGCAAACCCTGAGACAAGGCTTTGAGTCTAAACGGTTTGCTTGGGAAATGGTGGGAAGACTGGTAAAGATGTGGGGTTACGATACACACGTGTGAATGAACCTGGACAATAAACAGGCCCTATTAAATCAGATACAGTGGATGGTGACAGCTTAATTATGTGTCGGGGGTGGGAATTCTGGGAAATGCTTCAAAACTCTGCAAGATGTGCTGACAGATCAAAGGGACGGGACCAGGCGCTGACAAGGTCTGCTACAACATGTGTGGGTGTGTGGCTGGGGCACGAAGGGTAGTCGTCATGGCTGATGACTCCACACGAGAAGGCTGGCTCCATATTTCTGTGACTCAATACCCTTGAAGACACCAGTCAAACCATACACTGTTATTTAAAATAGGCAGCTGTACAATTTTCAATCACTTATCATTGGAGCCATAATAGTTACCTTTTAAGTATTTTAGTGCATGCCCACTGGGGGAGTCAAATCTATCTTGGATGTAAACAATAGCCAATAGTTACTTGTAAAAGTCTATGAGCACCGACATTAAAACCATACTCCATGGCTAATTATAAACTGCAGTTATATTTCCTCATACATTTAAAAAGTTTGGTTAAATACTATTTCCTAGCAAGCATTCCAAGAAGTTGCTTCTGTAAAACCATGATGACAATGACCTCAGGATGACATCCTCTAGGAAATAAAGTAAAACGAAGATCTGGACTCTCAGAAGAGTTAATTCATATGACAAGATTCTCCTGGTCTCTTTATCATTTTGCCCCTTAAAGAGAGGACGTTATCAGAGAGTTAATGTGCTGTTATACCCATATTACTTCAATGTCACTACAGGATTGCTGAGATGACATATTTATTAGACTTTTCAGACAGCTACCAATCAGTTAGCATAGGTTCCAAGTGAAAAAAGAAAAGTATCTAATCATCACAAGAACACAGGCGAAGGGAGATTTTACAATCGAAAATACAAGTTATCACTCTCTTAACATAGTGATCAATCCTGTCATCACTGACAGTGAAACAAACTCTTTGAGGCAATATGAAATGTATAGCCCTACCTAGGAAGTATTCAAAATGTTTAAGTTGTATCTAATCAAACCTGTGAGCCTAACTTCAAGTTTATAGAATAGAAGGGACCAGAGAAGTAAAACACACGGAGAAGAAACCAAAAGGCAAATCCAGAAAGTGGGACATTCTACAGGACAACAGTGGATCCAACGTCTTAAACGTGTCAATGTCATGAACAAAGGACAAGAAAACAAGGTGGGAGAGGCAGAGGACCAGTCTAGACCGAAAGAGACATAACAGCAACATGCAGTGCCTGGACACCGGATCGTCCATAAGGGATATTTAGGTACGATTAGGAAGTCATGAACGTGGGCTGTCAGTTGATACAAAGGGCTCCTTGTTAATTTCATGAGCTACGATAATGGACTTGTGATGCTATTATACGACCAAGTATTTCAGAGTAAAATGTCACGATGCCTGTAATCTACACTAAAATGTTTCAGGAAAACAGACAATAGGGATTAAATCTAGTTTATGAGGTATATGGTGTTCATTATCCTAACCCAACTAATTTTCTGTATCTTTTAAAGTTAAAAAAAAAAAAAATCACACAGGCCCAGAAAAACTTGGTGGAACTGTTTTTTAAGTCTAAAAACTAGAAGGATACTTAGGATATTTCGTATGTAGAGAAATTGAGGCCCACAAAATTGAAATGATTTGCCTAAAGTGACAAAGCAAGTTATTTGCAGAAACAATAGCAATTTGAATATATGTCCTTTTCTCCTGATGACCAATAATATTTCCTTGAAAACAAGATTCATACCTAATTAATTTCTGTCATCTTTTCAGTGCCCAGCATACATCCATTGGATTTACAATACATCAGTAGTTTGCTTATAGAATAATTTTACCTACTTTCCAAATCATTTTACATAGAGAATATTCGGTTTCCATCAGTGTAGAGAAATAAGATCACATAACTTTCAAAGCAAACATTGTAGTTGGCCAAAGTTATTTAGCAGTTCATAGCTGAAAATAGAGCAGTGCACAGTAGCTCCAAAAACTAGTAAAAAATTGACTACATGATTTATTGGGTTTTTTTTGTTTGTTTAAATCCGTGTACATATTACCTTTTCCATCTACTCTTTAGCTTAAAAATACCAACATGTAAGTCTAACGATGCGAAGCTGCCAACCCAAACGAAGAGGCTAAATTTCAAGTGCGATTCTTCAGAGGGAAGGTCAACATTCTCATCAATTAATCCTCATTTTTCATAGTAAAAACATGTGGGTCAGCTGCTGAATCAGGTACTTGGACAAACATTGCTGCCTATTTTGTAAAATCAGCTTTAGCACATTTGTGCATGGGAAGAGTAGCTGATTTTGCAAGATGTTGAAATATACAAGTTACATATGGTTCAGTGTATTTCCCACTGTATTGTTATTTTCAACCAAGAAAACAGGTTAGGCATTTGTACCATCCCTCCTTGACTACTGTTTTCTTTATGCTGGTTATTGCCCTAAACATATAGCATTTGATATTTATAATGAAAAAAAAAGGGGGGGGACTATGTATCTTCAAGATATGTTATATCTTCCTAAAGTCTTAGTGATAAAGAAAAATAAAATTGTTCCAGGCATTATAGTTTTCATTTTACAAAGCAAATATGAGATGGCTGTAAAGATACTTTCTACCTATTGATTCCTTTGAAGTATGCCACACTGTCAAGAGGAATCACTGCAAGATAATACCATGTATAGTGTCCTTAATGGGATGTTAGAAAATTAGTTTTTAGTTTTCTAGGATATTCCATATCCTAAAAGGAAAAAGAAAGAAACGCAACATTAGACTCTCTTTTATTAAAAATGGGAATATAATTTTATCACATTTATCATTGTAATTTCTCCTGTTGAAAAATTTCCTCTGTTCTGTAAAATGCAATCAGAGTCCTTTGTTAAATATTTAGATACTTTAAATTTAGCTTTTCAGACATCTATACTTAATATTTAGCCATCTTTTCAATAAGTATGTTATTAAAATGGCTTATTTTTTAGAAAATAGAGGTGATAAAGTTGGAGGCAAGTTTTTGAAAATTCTGATATCATACAGTAGAATAATTTTATAGAGATATATGTCACTACATAAAAATTAAAATATAATACTCCAAAACAAAGAATTTTAAGCTCACCAGATGAAGGGGAGGAATGAATAGATGCATTTAATGTATAAATATGAATACTGGATAAAAACACAAAGCAAAATTTTCACAAAACAAAATAGTAGTACTGAGAACAAAAGTTCAAAAAGATGGTTACTACAGGACATGAAAGCACTCAAAACATCTTAAGTATATTCTCTATAAGTGGCAAAACCAAGAACAATATTTTTTATCTACAATTTAAATGTTTTAACTGATGGAAAAAAATGTTCAAATTGATCACGGTCTTGTACTTTTTTCAGTTATTGATAATTGATAGAAAATAAGAATTAATATAATAATAAGAAGAAAATATGAAAATCCTCAGGCTGAATCAGAGAATACTCTATTAAAGACCATCCCCACACTTGGAATAGGCTCATCTTTGCAAAGCTTAGTGCGATATGCCTGGAAGGAACTAAGGTACCGACTGACATATCAGATCTATTGATAGTCTTTGGATTTTAGATAGAACATTCTTGATAACGTAGAAATGTTTGTATCGTATTTAAAAACACATGTATAAAGGTTTATATTTATGTCTATACAGTGGATTTTCCAAACATGTTTGTTTAATCTAATGTTCTTTCAGGCAACATATTTCTAAGAAGTCTTGATGTCTATATGTTGTCCATCAGGGTATCTTTATGACACATTTTCAGTTTTTACACATGCCCTTTGATGATGTCATGGAAATCAAGCAAAGAAACTAAGATGGACACACTTGTTTTTTAGATGAAGCCCTTTCATTTTTAATTACTTCCTAGAAAGCTCTTAGGAACACTTTCATCTAACCAGATATGCAATAGCCACTTTGCTTGCTACGAGGACATATGAAAAAGGAAGCATCAATATAAACTTTATTCTTCAAAGAGGCTGGACTATTTCACCTCTTCCCTGAAGTCTTCCCTAGCATGACAGCCCAACCTGATTGCTTCTTTTACTAAGTTTCCCTTTTCTTCTCTTTATTCAAATATTTAGACACTTGGCCTTTATTTTGTTTTAACATCATTGCTAATAGGACATTTAGACATTGTCCAAGTTCAACTTCAATCCAACATCGTCCAAGTCCAATGAAGATTTTACTGAGACCAAGAGAATTTACATTACTTACAGAATCAACAGTAGAGCCAGAACTAGCAACCTCTATCTTCTGACTCCTATTGTTTTAAAATTTTATACTACTTCACGGGCAGTCTAAGATTTACTATGTTGCTATTAAACGTTTCCTACATCTATCATTTTTCTCTTCTGACCAGACCACCAGTTACTTGAGAGAAGAAGCCATGTTTTATAATTCCTTCGAATCATATACAGTGACTATGACAGGTTTAATTGAAGTAAGTTGAATGAACTAAAACATCTCCATATTGTAAGGTAAGTATACTGTATTATATCCATATCAGGGAAAATGTTCTCTCATGAGTCATACCCTGAAGTTTCTAATTTTTTCTCCATTATTCTAGAGTAGTGGCAAAAATTCTCCAATTCTTACACAAACATTTATTCAACATAACTCAAAATTGGACATTAGTAACTATAAATATAAGTAAATATAACTATTGTCAGATATTGGGAATCAGAATTTAGATGCTGTCCTGGAAATAAATATCACATTGAGGACTACAAAATATTAAGAGTTCTTTAGGCAAGAAAATGGAGTTAACTCTCAAAAGGGTGGTTCTAGGATTCCACTGTTTCCTGGAACAATTACATCTTTCTCCAACTAACCATGGAACTGAGGTTTTTACTTTCTGTTTCAGATGCCGACAATCGGCTGCTTATTACGCATCTCCATCCGCTCCTTTTAGGATGCTTTCACCTTTTTCAAAATCAACTGCAAAACCCCATTGCTTTGGTTTGCGTTCCTGAGACTGAAACAAAGGGAATTACCAAGTCTGAATACCAGTCTGGAGGCGCTGCTTTTCTTTGTGTTATTATATCTTGTTTAAAATTACAACAGAAACACAGCGTAGGGGGCTCTTTCTCCTTCTCATGGACACAGAAATTATTGTTGGCATTACCTTATGATCACAAATGCTGAATTTTGACTCCTCCAGGCCAAACCACAAATGTGTCACCCCCCCCGAAACAAGATGTATTTTTACTCTAAAAAATGTAAATGTGGTCATTCGCTTACCATATAAAATAATACCCCAAAATAAGAAGTCTGAAAACAATCCACTCCCACAACTGTCCTGTGTTTGTCAGAACGTTTAGACACTGCTAGGGCTTCCTTTCTTCTTTTGATTCCGTTTAATGAAAAAAGACAAGAGATTAGAAGCCTCAGAGGACTGGATTTTCTTTTTTCTCTTATTTAGGAGAAGGACCCAAAGCTGACAAGTTCGAAAGCTGACGATATGGACCCCAATTCATTCCGAATAAACTGACCAATCTAAAGCCAGAGGGAGTCTCCCCTGCAGTCTGGGGACTGATCTTGGCTCACGCTGGGGAAGAGTCTTAGGCTGCTCTAAGCATAGGGCTGGAACTCACCCATGTTAGTATTCGCACAATTACTTTACAGCAATGTTCTATGTCGCCTTCAAGCCTGAAGATGAATGAATCATTGTGCTTGTTTTCTGTTTAGGAGGCAAATCCAAATGTCTGGAGACTAGGCTGGAAAAGTTATTTTTTGTTGTTGTTATTTGTTAGGTGGCAAAGAAATGAGCACTGCAGCATCATTTTCCAGCAACTGAAATAATGTCCTCACATATTTATGTTAAATACTATGGGCAATAAATATATACTTTGAGAGGGAGAGGGCTCAACATGTGTGTTCTTTTGTCCTTCAGCAAATCTTAAGGAGTTTTCTTACAAAGGAGAATAAATGTTTGGTAGTGCTTTGTGCAGACTTAAACATATGGTCGGAGTCCATGTGTGCGTGCACATTTCCATGTCATCTTTACAGATAAATGTACGGGGCTGGCTGGAGACAGGTGCAAACAGTGTGGTAGCATCTGGCCTCCTGCTCTGGCTCCAATCATATAGGTAGCTTTACTTTAGCAAAGCAAATTAGTAAAGGATCACAGGTCTGATGCTCAAAGAAACCAGACAAAACCTAGAGGAAACTAGAAAAAAAAAAAAGAGAGAAAAAGTCGCACTGAAATGTTGGCCAGTGTAAGGCGTGCGCGGGGTTCCCAGATTCCTCTTGCTCTGCCACTGTTCTCTCTGTCTATCCGTCCAAGGGAAGACCCGCACTTTCCCGTTCTCTGTGATGTGTTTTGTTTCCCTGATTCCTCAGGCAGTTTCTGTCTATGTCAAAAGGCAAATAGTATGTGTCCGCAGGGCAGTCTTAGCACTGATGGGCGTTTCTTTCAATTTCTGTCCAAATGTTAGTGCTAATGACTTTATGATTCCTCTGACTTTCCAATGAATAGTGAAGTACTCACTGCCTATCAACAAAGTGTCAAGGGCAACTTGAGATGCTGTGGTCTGGGTGCCCTGCATCTTTGGGTTTTGCAGAGCAAGAATCATGCCTACTGTACAGAAGGACAGATGAGGGGACACAATTTTGATGTAGGGAAAAGCTGTTCTAAATTGTTTCCCTTTTTAAATGAAGGTTTTAGATAAAATGAGGAACGTAGGGGAGAAGTTTTAGAATTAGGTTTCCAGAAGGGTCATAGGACTTAGCACCTTACGTGTAGAAATTCCATGGAGATCTGCTCAAACCTCTGGGACAGGAAGCCAGACTGATCACAGTGACTGATAACACCATAGTTGTGGCCATAAAAGATGAAGAAGTAGAATCAAAGGACATTTATTGTTCCCTACTGTGATTTTTTAGGATGAAGACTTGGACAATTTTGTTGGTTTGAAGGAACTAAGGAGAAAGGAGAGGATGAAAGAAATGCTGGAGCATACAGAGCTGTAAATGTAATTTTCTATGACAAAGAGAAACAGCATGGCTTTCATCACTGATGACAAGACCCGGCTGAGCACTTCTGTCACGAAGGACAGTTCAGACAGTCCGTTCAGACGGAGATCAAGGCGAGAGGAAAATGGAGTAGCACCCAGAACCAGCGCTCCTCCGAGGACTCAACCTCGCCTGGAACTGACCGTCGACCTTGACGGAAGCTCTCTGAGCAACAGCTGTTAACGATGGTTGAGTGGATGCTGTGTAAGGGCCTTTCGGCTCTAAAATGACCCAAGTTTATGAATTCAGAAGTCAGTGAACTGACTTTGATTGCTCCTGCCTACTAGAGGAAATTCACCGAGAAAAAGGAAGAGAATATTTCACACTCAAAACCACCTTTCACTCAAAAAACCTCGTGTAAGAGACCCACAACATCTAAGTCATTTCCAAAGAACTCTAAATGTTAAGAAGGTAAACAAAGTAATTATTAAATTAACCACTTCATTATGATTAACACAATTTATTTTAAATAGAAAAAAAAAAAAACCCACATGAGTTGGATACATCCAAGTTTGAATTCCGACTCCACTATAACCTTGGACAAGCTATTTAAGCTCCCTGCCCCCAATTCACCCATCTACAAAGCAACACCAATAACATTTGCTTTGCAGGAATTGTTCAAAGATTAAGTAAAACGGCACCTCTAAAGCGGCTAGCCGAGTGGCAAGGGCATTGATTCTTAATCAGTGACAAGCATTTTAATATTATATGTGTAATTTTTAAAAGTTAATTAAAATTGTACATTTATACACCATGTAAGTCACTTGGGGCATTTTTGAAATTATATTCTATATTTCATCACATCTAAGTTATTGTTGATTATAATATTCATTCTTTCATCACTGGGAAAGAGAAAAATAAGTGTTAACTAAATCAGACACAGTACTAAGATGCCATCATTCGTAAGAGGAGTCCAAATTTCAAAAATGTTAAAATTTGAGAAACAGGCATCTTAGACAGAAAATGTTAAAAATGTTAAAATTTGAGAAACAGGCATCTTTTCTGTATTATCTGGTTTCCTAGGGAGCGGAGCCTTTGTCTTTATTACGTTTTTATTGTCCTCCTATCAATGCCTGCTGAATATTTTTAGGGGGTCAATAAATAGTTTTTAATGATACTAGTTGTTGCAATTACATTTTCAGCTTGATGGAAGGAAAACAGTCTTGTAATACGCCAAGTTATTCATTGTGTTTCAAAGTTATCCCTACCTCCTTACCTATATCTCCCAATGCTAGAAATAAAAACCTGAAATTAAGACCTAATAATATGACAGGAATAACAGGATAATTCAGAGATAAGATGTTTGGTTAGTTGGAGTTACACTTCCTGAGTTTCATTTCTGTTGCCTACTCACTTTGTGACCTGGACCAAAAGTCACTGGACATGTTGGGACTCAAGTGAGATGCAGATAAAACTGTCAGGAAAGGTGAACGTAAAAATAAAACTCTAAATTTGAAACATAATTAGAAGTAACCTACTCATTTTTCTACTTGTAGGCAAGTACAAAAATGATCACTTGAGCCTGGATACAAAACACAAAGTTACCTCTAATTTGGGTTCAAATGTGAATTCTTTAGCCATGGTGAAGCTCTGCGTACGGATTACTATGTCATTGAAGCTTCATATATAAATACAACTATCCTATGTACTTTAATAATTTCAGAAGGATAAAGTCTCAGATGATCTTTTCAATATAACATGATGCATGATATTTTTAAAACTCTTGAAAAGGAGAAAAAATTGCCTGAGGAAGTAAGACAGAGTCAGTTTTCATATGGCCATGCTATTTCATGACCATCAGGCGGAAACTTTTCAGGTTTAATGCTTTATAATTCTCCCAGCTGAAGCTTGAAAACTTCAAAGCACTGCAGAACATTTCAAATTTCTCTTCTGCCCATGAGAAAACCCTTTGCATTGAAAGTTGCTTTCAACTGGAATCCTACGTTTGGTATTACACAACAGTGACATATTTTTATGGAGATTAAAATTACACGCCAAGAATGTAAAGTTGCCCAAGCAAAACCATTTCTACTATTAAAAATGCTCCTCTATACACTATGAAGAGCTACGACCTACTCTTGTCCATAAATAACGCTTACTACAATAAATTTAAAAACCGTTTATACATTCCATATTTGCCTAAGAAATATTCACCTCCTAACCACCTGCGATTCACAAGAGGAGCTGATAAAGCATAATTACGTTTCCTTTAACTAGTAAACAATAAATCCACTACTGACTGCAAAGACAGGAGATCAGCGGGTATTACGAAGAAAATGACATGAAAATCAATATGTAATTCCTGGGAAAAGGGTGTGCTCTTCTTTTAATTTGAAATCTACCAGTGGTAAGTCATGAATATAAAACTTGCCTCTGTAAAAATAATTTGATTGCTGTAAAACTAGGAATCATCCTTGGTTATCTAATATTTCAAGAAACAGCGTATTAGCCCCTCTCAGGATCTGTGTGAAGCTGGCCTCCTTGGCAACTCAAAGAGCTCTTTGAGCCACAGGACAGATGTAATGAAAACTGGTTCCATTAAATGCAGCTGGCAAATTACAAACTGAGGAACTAACGCACCATGGCTCTAGGGGCTGAACGGAATCAAGGTGTGGTTGCCAGGTGTTCATGTTTCCTCACCACCTCCCACAATACAAACACTTCTCTTTGTGGATTTGTTTACTATACTACGAATGATTGATACAGGCAATGCAAATTATGAGGTCATAATGACGACTAATCAACTAAAGCAGTAACTGTATAGTATTCATGTGATAACATTTTTAAAGGACTAAAATCCGAATCACATAATTCTTACATACTCTCCTGGGCTTGGAAAATGCACTGGACTTCCAGAAGTACTCACTATCCTATGATAAACTGTCCCTGAATTCCAAAGGGAAGGGCGAGTTGATGCAATACTATCCGTAAACAGCATGAGCCTTGATTGATTGCAATTCAGTGTATTCCAACTTGGTGTGCTGCTGAAGCCTCTGCTAGCAGGACCTGACAGAAGTCCATTTAGCATCTGTTTTTGAGGTTCTCTTCCAGGTTCTGAGTAGTCCTCTCGAGTCGTTAGCTAAACATTGTTGCAAAGAGCTACTACACTCGCAAGGATGCCCCTGTGAAGACTAAAGGGGAGGGATCTGGAAGCACATTTCCAAGCAATTCAGGCAAACCCCCTGGGATATATATGGCTCCCCACCCTCCTCAAAATAAAGAAGAAAGAAATATTGCCAGAGGCTCGGTTTTGTTAGATTTCCATCGAGCGGTAGGTACATAAGCAAAACATTCTGAAATGAAGATGGTTTGACTTTAGTGTAACTGAAAATACTTAGGTTGTATTTAGCCATTTAATTTATGTAATTAGTTGACTGTTTTCAAAGAAAATTAGAGTTAGTCACTTAAAACATGTACTTTTATAATGCCTAATTCAATCCAGTGGTGGAGGGTAGAAGAAGTGACTCAAAAAGGATCAAAAGAAGACTGAATTACTGGCAAAGCTTTATGTCTTAAGTGGAGTGGCAGGTATATGAGTATCACTGCACCTTATTATTTTTTGCTGCCTGAATATATTAAAATTTAAAAAATATTTTAATGAGCTTATACTCCAAAGTTTTATAGAGGAAGAGTATCGGGGGGAGTTAATCATCGAGTTTCTAATTTGTTCTCTCACTGCAGTTATTTTGCTTTTTCTAGAATTCATACAAAGAACAAAGATTTGCTGGGTTACAGGGTAAATGCTTCAGTGTTCTGTTTCTCTTTGCTAAAATACGTGGGAACACATATTTTATTTACATTTACATTTATGTATTTATTACATAAAACATATGGGTGTTTTATTTACATAATTAAGGAGTCTATTTTCTTTATATCTTCATAATAAAAATCCATCTTATAAATATTTAATTGACAAGGGTGGACTGGACAAGTATTCTGATTTCAGAATTGCAACAATAAATAATGACCTAATTGCAAACGATGCACTCATGTTTTCTTCTTAAAGCTAAAATATATACAAGTGATCTTTTATTGCATGAATGAGTCCCTCTCCTATTCTTTTAAAGCAGTTGTTAGGCGAATAATAGATGACTACCTTCAATTCATATATACAAAGAAAAATACTACAGTAAAATTAATAAGCATATACATTTTAGGCATATGGTATACACATTACACATTCTATAGTAACGAATTACAGTATGTAGGTTGGAGTGGCCTATTTACTTTTCTATCCAATAAAGTACTTTTCTAATTAGAGTACTGCATCATACAGAATTACACTACTTCCAGATAAAGGACTTTTGGTAAACTGCACAGATATTGCAGTATGCATGTTATATACTTTATAGCTATTATAAGCATGCATAAGTGACAGTTTTTTTTTTTGTTTTTTTTTTTTACGGTACGCGGGCCTCTCACTGTTGTGGCCTCTCCCGTTGCGGAGCACAGGCTCCGGACGCGCAGGCTCAGCGGCCATGGCTCACGGGCCCAGCCGCTCCGCGGCATGTGGGATCTTCCCGGACCGGGGCACGAACCTGTGTCCCCTGCATCGGCAGGCGGACTCTCAACCACTGCGCCACCAGGGAAGCCCAATGACAATTTTCAGTTGTTTTATAGTCGCATTATTTCCACATATGGAGACATAGATACTAAATGCATACAACTACCCACATACGCCATATGCTTTACAACGCGTACATTCTACCATTAGCAACTTCTCCTTGGAATCAACGTGAAATTGTTTTCAGTGTACAGATATGTTATTTCCATAATTCTACAAAAGGTCAAGCAAGTTCCTACATGAACAGCAATCAGCTGACTGTGTACTGAAGGCTGTGAAAGAGGCGGTAGACGTCTACGCACACCTAAGCACTCTTTCCTCCTTACAGGTATTCATTTGAGAAGTTTTTTAGAAGAGATTTTTGATGTGTGTGGTAATTAACTGAAATAAATGAAGAATCTGCCTCACACCCAGACTAAATCTGCTTCAACAGCGCCCGTCCTCCGGCTCTGAATGTCAGCCAATTAGTGGAGAAGTTTTCCGTGGCTACCGCCCTAACCAGTTTCCCTGTCTGACAGCTCCATTTTCAGACTCAACCAGGGAGGTAAGACTCAACAGTTATTCCGTTTTTTCATTTTGTCCAGAAGTAAACTCAGCAGATAAAATGCTGAGTTTTTTCCAATGGTTGCTCACCCGAAAAACACAACACAATCCATGACCCTCTCCTCCAAAGTGAATGAATGAACAAATGAGGGTTCTGAGGTTCACTGATTGAATAAATGCCAGTGAACCGACTAATTTTCTCACTGGACACAGTACAGAGAATTTTATTTTTCTACTTTCCTGTAATGAATTAAGAAACAGAGACAGGGAAATGTAAAATTAAAGATCTGCAGATTCTGATGTACTTAGCAGTTTCATGTAACCCACTCCAGAATTTCCCCAAAAGTAAGGTAGAAATTCCTTTGGACTCTATAGAGCTGTAAATAAAACACATTTTTTTTTTTAACAGATAACATTTACCTTTTTCAGATTTTTATTTCTTAAAATCTGATGAAAATTTTGAATTACTGACATATTACCTGCTTTGAACAACCCAACTCACTAAATTTTTATTTTAAACTAATGTCTATACATTGAGGAATAGGGCATGTAGGATGTTACAGATAATGACCACACAACAGTTCATACTGTTGGCAAAAGGCACAGTTAAAAATATTGCTGACTTGCTACCCTTGTGTTACACAGGAATAGGTCAGTTCAGGGAATTAAAATAATAGTCAACAAACAAACAGTAAATTTTTCAAGATGCAATCTACCCGCATCTCATGTCCTTATGCTGAGACCGGCCCAGCCCATGTGCAAAATGAGAGGTGAGAGTTTGCCACACGGAGAAAGCGAACACGACTCAGAGCACAATGAAGTTAATGGGAAGTGAAATACATAACGTTTATTGGACTTTAAAACATTGAATTCCAAAATAATTAAGTTAATAGAAGAATCTCACTCTTTTCTGAACTAAATTAAATGGCTCTAAAATTAATTTCATTGGTTTTTTAATTCACTGTTAACTCAAACAAATGAGCTTTTAAAATTAACTTCTTTGTTTTTGAACTTACTGCAGTAAAAGTCCATAAATGAACTTTGGGGGAAAAAAGTCAGGAGTTAAAAACTCATTCCAGATTTAGTCAGTAGTCATCTGATATGTAGATAACGAAGGCACATAGGCGATCTGGGAGATTTTGCTCAGAATATGTAGCCTAGCATTTTCAAGGGTCCATTTACCTACATTATATCTATTATATGGAAATGAGAAAATTCCTCTCTTCTCAGAAAGAGGGGCAAAGTATGACAAAGAGAAATCATTGATTTTAAATAATTATCTAAGAGATAAGGCATATAGAAAACTAAATTGAACTTTCTAACTCTGCTGATCTAAGATGTAAGGTGATAACATAATCTGAATATTCCTGACATTCTGCTCTTTAAGTCATCTAATTTATAAAAGTTTTCCTGTATCTTTAAAATGGCAAGTAAGTATTTTATAATCTCCAATTCAGCCTGATGTGCATATTAAAACAAAAGCCGAAGGAAAGGCATTTTGCATGTATTTCACTGGCATATTTGGATAATAAAATCATGGAGAACAATTTCCCTCTTAAGTACTTAAATTTTAATATTGGAGCTCTCAATGCATATTTGGGGCCTATAATTATAATAAGATATCTTTCATATTTGTATTTTACTTTCCCTTCTTATTGCTACCAATTTACCCTAGACTATGATTAGCCCACGCTTGGATAATTATAACAACATCTGGGCTTCCCTGGGGGCGCAGTGGTTGAGAGTCCGCCTGTCGATGCAGGGGACACGGGTTCGTGCCCCGGTCCGGGAAGATCCCACATGCCGCGGAGCGGCTGGGCCCGCGAGCCATGGCCGCTGAGCCTGCGCATCCGGAGCCTGTGCTCTGCAACGGGAGAGGACATGGCAGTGAGAGGCCTGCGTACCGCAAAAAAAAAAAAATTATAACAATATCCTAGTTTATCTTCCCAACTCATCTTCCTTACTCTTTGGAAGTTTAGAAGATGCTGGTCCCTCTACCTGGAACATTTCCCCACCAACAAGCCTACTCTTAGCACATACCGTTCCTGACTCATTCCAACTTTCCAATTTCAAAACAAAGGTCACTATTTCCTCAAAGTCCTCTCTGACCCAATCTCCAAGGCTAGGTAGGTCCCACCCACAATATAGTGCCTATCACATCTCACTCTTACTACTGCTAGGCTCTGGTCCTTCATGATGGTGGAAAATGGGTGTTTTCTTGTTCACACGTGAATTTTCAGTGCTTCACAGAGTTCTTGGCATATAATTCATACTCAGTAACTATTTGTTGAATGAATAAATCCTTCACCAGTCAGCCTACTACTTATTAAATATTGGTTTCATCTTGATACCTTTTAAAGAAACGTCTCTCTTTAATTAGGTCATCAAATCTCAACTCCTTTGTTTCACGTCATGTATAATCTGGTTTATTTCCTCAGAGTTCTCACAGGTGCTTCTAAAACCTGACACCCATTTCTCTGCCTAAGGTACTTGCCTCCCTTCTCAGCTCGAAATTCCCATTTTTCTGACATCTCCTCTAATTTTATGTCAATTAACATTGATATTTTCATTGTTCTACATATATTTGCCATCCAGTTTAGTCCTTGATTACCGTATTAATTTTGTTCCCTAAGTACACTGTAATTCTTTGGAAGCAGTAACTCCTTGGTGGCCCTTAGAAGATTATAGACTCATAAACCAGGAAACAAGATTATAGGACCATAACAGGTTGAACTAAATATATGACCTGCTTCAGACTCCTACTTAAAAAAAAACAAAGAATATTCATGAAGCTATGGAAAGTGAGTAAATCACATATTAAATCGGATCCCTAGTAAGTGGTAAAGATGCCACGCACAGCTCCTCTTTTAAAGTATGTTCCTTCATGCCACTGAGTGATCAGTATAGACCTGTACAGATTCTCCAATTAAAGATATCTTTGATTTAAAACCCTATGTAGGGCTTCCCTGGTGGCGCAGTGTTTGAGAGCCTGCCTGCCGATGCAGGGGACACGGTTCATGTCCCGGTCCGGGAAGATCCCACGTGCCGCGGAGCGGCTGGGCCCATAAGCCATGGCCGCTAAGCCTGTGCGTCCGGAGTCTGTGCGTCCGGAGCCTGTGCTCCGCAACGGGAGAGGCCACAACAGTGAGAGGCCCACGTACCGCAAACAAACAAAGAAACAAACCCTATGTATTGGGCTTCCCTGGTGCTGCAGTGGTTAAGAATATGCCTGCCAATGCAGGGGACACGGGTTCGAGCCCTGGTCCGGGAAGATCCCACATGCCGCAGAGCAACTAAGCCCATGCGCCACAACTACTGGGCCTGCGCTCCAGAGCCTGTGAGCCACAACTACTGAGCCCACGAGCCGCAACTACTGAGGCCCACATGCCTAGAGCCTGTGCTCCGCAACAAGAGAAGCCACTGTAATGAGAAGCCCGCGCATCGCAACGAAGACCCAATGCAGCCAAAAATAAATTAAAATAAATAGATTTATTAAAAAAAAAACCCTATGTATTGTTTTTCCAGATACCCCCTCCTACTTTGTAGTCTTAGGTGAGCTACTATTTCTGATACTTAAAATAAGGGGATAGAACTCAGAATGTTTTTGTAAATCTTGAACAACTTTCTTGAACATCTATTTCCTATTACTTTCGTATGAAATAAGCCTTTAAAGATGGCCTAGCCAACAAATGACTCTTTAGAGCTACATTAGAGGCTATTAATAGAAAGCATTTGGAATGATGAGACACTGAGGGCACCTCAGGGGGGCTGGGGGCTCGAGGAAGACTTCAGCTGGAAGCTGTAGAGAGTTGTGGAGTCGTGTGTCCTGAGGGCCCCGGGGGTATCAGTTTCGGGAAAGCTGTCTCTGATACTCAGCTGGACCCCCTGACTGATAAAAAGTGCTACTGCCAGGCTTGTGGCCACGATGCAGGTGGCCCATAATCTCTGGAATCATCACTATATTAAGAATGATTCTAGAAGTTAGAGTCACTGCTCAGGCAGTTCAAGGCGATAAAAGAGATTGGCCTCGGATGTGTCCTTTTGTGTAAAGTTTAGATAAGACTACAAGAAGAGTGAAATAAGTCCTTTAACCTTCATCCCACACTGACCAGGCGGTTTCTACTAGGACTCCGCATCCTGACTGTGTATTTAAAAACGTTTTGTTACACCACCTCTGTGGATCTGACTCACAGTATATGTGGTTATACTTAGGCAGTGAACACGTTAGCCTCTATAATTGCTTTCAGTGAAGTCTGTGTATGATTTGACATTTTCCCCCAATTAATGTCAGTGTATTTTATAATTTACCAAGAAAGTTACATAATATCAACTGCACAGACATTTGAACTATTTTTTAAACATTCATTTTTTTCTTAAGCTTTCTCATAATTTCACACTAACTTTTATATATATATATGTGTGTGTATGTGTGTGTGTGTGTGTGTATATATATATATATATATGTCATACTGGTAAATTTTTCTTCACTGTATTTTTAAAAATTCTGGTCTCAAAGTTCTACATTTTCTAAATTATTAACTTTTTTACATTTGAAATAAGTCCATGTATTCCTGGCAAACATTTCTCCCTAATTCACATCAGACTCTTTCTAGGAATCTTTCCTAATAACCTAGAGATGAGGACACATTCTCTCTTGATATAAAGCCAACACAAAGACAGTTCTCAATAGAATCCATGTACATCAACCAAAAAACAAACCAAACTGGTCGACAGACAGCTATCTTCCTTGCTTTTTCTGGTCGGATATCTCAAAAGAATTAATAGTCACAAAATTTGTGGGTATTTCATGAGAGTGCACAACGGATTTATTATTAATACTTTCTCATCCACAACCTTCAAAATTGCAAAATTTCCATTTTAGTATAAAGTCACACTAAAGTAAGATATTTGTCACTGCATAGATATGGTCAAGCACGGTGATATCTTCTTTAATACTATGCACCTACAAGATATTAGATCAGGTAATTAATATTGCCTTGAAGGTCAGTCACATCAGTGGTCATTGGAGATGTAAACTAAAAAGTCAGTCTAACATTTCTAAATTCAACATAAAGATACCATCAGAAATGCAGGCCTTAACTGTGGGAAAAGGAAATGCCTGTCTTGTGTTTTTTTTATGAGTCATTTTAAATCTTTAATGCTTCAAAAATTCATTACATTAATTACAGCAATAGGCTGTTCTTTTGTGTGGGATTGCACTGTGCTGTCATGAGAAGAATCTTTAGAGGGGTAGCTCAGGTTTCTTAGCCCCCAGACTCTAACATTAAAACACTTCATTTATTGTATTAAATTACCTGGTTTGGGCAAAATAAGATGCGCATGTAAAAGCACAGAAAAAGTTTAGTGTAGGTCTAATTAATTTTTACATTTTCTTGCTCGGGATTTTCTAAATCAGTGCAGTAATTTCCATGTAAATGTTTGTATCATCTCATGGTTGTACTTTTAGCATGTTTCAGTTTACAGAGAGTGAATATATTTGGTGAATTCCTGGTAGGATATTTCTCTCAAATGGAATTTTTTTTTTTTTTTTTTTTTGGCTGCATTGGGTCTTCGTTGCTGGGCGCGGGCTTTCTCCAGTTGCGGTGAGCAGGGACTGCTCTTCGTTGCGGTGTGTGGGCTTCTCACTGCGGTGGCTTCTCTTGTTGCGGAGCACGGGCTCTAGGTGTGCGGGCTTCAGTAGTTGCGGCGTGTGGGCTCAGTAGTTGTGGCTCGCGGGCTCTAGAGTGCAGGCTCAGTAGTTGTGGTGCATGGGCTTAGTTGCTCCGCGGCATGTGGGATCTTCCTGGACCAGGGCTTGAACCCGTGTCCCCTGCATTGGCAGGCGGATTCTTAACCACTGCACCACCTAGTAAGTCCCTCAAATGGAGTATTTTTTAAAAACAAATTTTTATCCAAAAACTTCTATTATTTCAGATTTTTATTTAAGAAAAGAATTATTATTTGTATTTGTCCCGTGCCATTAGTCTATCTGTGATAACTCAATATATACTTTGAAGCTTGCCCAACTAACTAAAAATCTTAAGAAAATATGAGACAGAAGCAAACAAAACAAAACACTGTGAACCATAGGGCAGGGACCTAGTCTGTTTTACTCACTCATATCCTCTGACCCTAGAACAGGTTCTGGCAAATAGCTCCTCAGGTTTGAATAAAAGTGACTGCAACTGAGACCTGGTGCAGCCCCAAATACATACATAAATAAATAATTAATTAAAAAGTGGCTACGGGGGCGACAAGCACTGGGGACAATGTGACAGAGGGATTTTGAGGGTTACTGAAAATCAATATTTAATTGATATCAATTAAACAGATAACACAATATTAAAATATTTAAATACATAATACACAAGAAAATTTAATTGGAGGATTACACTAAAGAAATACTCTTGGGACATCCCTGGTGACGCAGTGGTTAAGAATCCGCCTGCCAATGCAGGGGACACAGGTTCGAACCCTGGTCCGGGAAGATCCCCGTGCTGCGGAGCAACTAAGCCTGTGCGCCACAACTACTGAGCCTGCGCTCTACAGCCCTCGAGCCACAACTACTGATCCCACGTGACACAACTACTGAAGCCCAAGCGCCTACAGCCTGTTCTCCGCAACAAGAGCAGCCACCGCAGTGAGACGCCCGCGCACCGCAACGAAGAGCAGCCCCTGCTCGCCGCAACTAGAGAAAGCCCACGCACAGCAACGAGGATCCAACGCAGCCAAAAATAAAATAAATAAATACATTTATGAAAAGAAAGAAATATATTTGAATGCCCATTATTTGCCAGACATTAGACATATAGATGTGAACACAAAGGTACAGTTTCTGCCCCAGAGAACTTCAATGGTGAACAGAAATAGACAAATCTTTTATAAACACTTAGGATGGTGTTGGTGCAAATGCTGAGAAAAAAAGAAAACCGAGTAAAAGGGATAAGGAGTCTCCAACATGCATTTGTTTTCACTTGGCTACTTAAAGTGTGGTGGCAGAGAAAACCTCAGTAATGTGTCGACATTTGGATTGAGATAAAAGTGAAGAAGCAAAAATATGAGAACATATGAGGAAAGGGACTCCTGGGTTAAGGGAATGTTCATGCAAAGGCCCTGAGGGGGGATGCTTTAGACTCTTCAAGAAACAGCAAAGAGGTCAGAGTGGCCAGAGCAGAGGGCGTAAAAGAAAGGAAGACCCACAGCAGTGTGGGTCTCAGAGGCCACGGTGGTTTGACTTTCATCGTGAAGGAGATGGGAGTTATTAGTGGGCAATGAGTGACGTGGTACGAATTCTCTTTTAACAGCGTCTCCGGCTGCTGTTGAGATCAGTTGCTAGAGGGCAAGGACGGGATTAGGGACACAGGTGCAGGACTCTATAATCATCGAGGTGAGCCACTTGTGGCTCAGGCCACGCTGAGGGTGGCGGGAAGTGGCTGGATTCCGGCTTTATGGTGAAGGCACAGCTGGCGGAGCTTGCTGGTTACTAGGCTATGTGGACTGAGTTGGGGGTGACAAAGGTAACCCCAAAGATTTTAGCTTGAGCAACCACACACACACACACAAAGTAGCTTTCATTTGCTGAGTCCTTCTGAAGCAGCAAGGTTGTGAGGTGGAAAATCAATTTATATATTTAATTAAGATACTGAGGATACAGTCTAACGTGGGTTGCCACTACTGCAACTTAAAAAATAGAGATTGATCCTAATAGGTGGGAATGCTTTTGAATTTCCTTTCTGTGTGACTCCTTTCAGCAGATGACTTTTGTAAGGGTCATCCAGGAGCAATTCATTGAGTCGGGGTACGGAGGTACGGAGGCACTCAGCACCGTGGGACACCTGATGACAATTAAATCGTAAGTAACAGTGAAAAAAGATTAACTTCAGCAATATGCATCTATGAAGTTAAATTTTCATTAGCTTTATTAATAATGTCCTCAAATTTCCAGCAGAGGAAAGAAAGTAAATATTGCTCTCTTGGACATAAAATGATCCTCCATTTGAAGTAAAGTACCTACTTCCATGTACAAGATGGTCATTTACTATTGAAGGTGCTAAAATGAACCTTAATGAAAGACCCTAATCCATGCATTCTCCACAGGACCATCGTGCCTGCCCCCCAGGGGCAAAAACTGGTTGGGTAAGTTGTTACGAAAAACTCTTGTATTACAATGGTTTTTGTTCCTCCGAAGGGCACAGTACACAAATAGATATACACTGGTATTAACACCTAGTCACTGTAATTGACTATAATTGGGTGGGTGCTGATTAGGCAAAGAAAAAGTCTAAAAGGCTCCTTAGGGGAATAATAATGAAAAAAAAGTTGGAGAAATACTGATGATACTAGGTTTAGGGGCAAGGTTTACAGAGAGAAGGACTTTTCTTAAGCTATAGATTCAAAGTTTGTGTTTTCATCAAAATCAAACTAAACAATAGTTGGAGAAAGAAAAAATGGCGGACACAATGAGAGGAAACAACTTGAGCTGACTACCATCGTCATCCTTGTGGCCCAAAGGGCCAAGCTTGTTTACTCGCTTAATCTAATAGACAGAATCACTAACTATTCTCATGTGTGCACAGGGACGGGGAAATCAGTCACCTGGAACCTTCTGGTCCACAGAGAGCCTGAGTCAGGTCTGAAAGGGACAACCACAGATGCGTATCACACGGGCCAGTTTGCTGTACTGTCAGGTTACCCTACATTCTCACTGTCCGCATACCTGGAGCCAAACAAAGGGCTCAGGATAAATGAAAAGGTATGGAATCCGTATACCGTTCTAAGTTAACAGGCAATGAAAAACCACTGGGTAAAGAAGATAGAAATGAAATGTTGCTGTGATTCTCCCCATTAGCACGACACAGACCTGCTTTCTGGTAATGTTAAGAAATAGGCCATTTATATTTGGTAGCTTCCTGCATTCACTTTTCCTCTGTTGTATCTCCTGGATTTGCCTCCTGTGTCTTCCAGGCACCTAACACGAAACCTTATTTCTTTTTTTCTTTTCTTTTCTTTTTTAATATGTATGATTAATCTATTTGTCTTTGTACCAACACAGTTGTAAAATATGTTTTGATATTTTTTTTCTCAGCACTGCTGGTGTAATTTGAAATGTGGTCATTTTTTTTTTTAACATCTTTTTTGGAGTATAATTGCTTTACAATGTTGTCTTAGTTTCTGCTGATGATACCTTATTTCTGACTGCTGCAAACCCAGCTCTCCTCTTCAGTCGACAGCTCCTTGTCTACCTATTTATCAAATGAAAGTAAAGGGAGCCCAGAGGCATTCTCTCTCTGACCTCCTTCTAATCCCACTGTGGTTGTTTTAGCCAAACCAAAACGCTCCCATGACCACAGCTTGTATGCTGAGGAGTTCCAAAAATCAGTATTTCCAGTACTGGCCTCTTTTCTTGAGTTCCCAGCTAAAAGTCTGAACCTACTCCCAGGCATAACCAGTAGGTCCACAATAAAATACATCACTTCCTCTATTTTTCTCTCCACTTTTGTCTCTTTCTCTATTCCTTACTTCACTCAATAGCCCAACTTCTAATCCACAGTCTAGAAATTGAAGGAACATTTCATATTCCATTTACCCTTAGAGTTGGGTAAACAGTACCCCTCCAAAAAAAAGTTATGTCTACGTTCTAATTCCCAGAACCCGTGAATGAGATTTCATTTGGAAAAAGTGTCTTTGCAGATATAAATTAAGGATATCAACATGAGATCATTCTGGATTATCAGAGTATATGCTAAACCTAATGATAAATGTCCTTATAAAAGAAGAATATGTGAAAACAGAGGTAGAAATGAAAGTTATGTAGCCACAAGCCAAGGAATTCCTGGAGCCACTAGAAACTTCACGAGACAAAGAAGGATTCTCCCCTAGAGTCTTAAGAGAGAGTGTGGCCTTGCCAATACCTTGCTTTCATACTTCTGGCCTCTAGAACTGTGAGAGCATAAATTTCTGTTGTTTCAAGCCACCTAGTGGGTGATAATTTGTTATGGCAGCCCTAGGAAATGAACACACCGTTCCACTTCTTATAGCCAATCAGTAAATAAATCTGGTTTACAAGGAGATTATATTTATTCATTCCCTAGTTCAGGGTTTTATTTTCAGACAGGCTCCTGTCTAATAATAAATAAAAATAGCTCACTAGCTAATTTACCAAATTACTTGATGCAAATACCAACCATCTAGTGAATATCATTTTTCCTGACTGAATAAAAGTATGTCTCTACTTTTATTTCACCTATTAAGGGGGAAAAATTGGGAGATTTCTTAGGTCTTATTATAGTGAGTGGCAACATAAAAATTAGCCTCTGCATGCATTGGTGGCTCTAAGGATATTCTGATCAAAATAGCTTAGAGGTTAAGACATGGCTTCTGAATTTGAATTGACCAGGACTGTATTCTGGGGTAACAGCTCCCATGTGACTTTGAACAAGCTATTTACCTCTCTAGACCTCAGTTTCCTCACTGACAGAACAGGAATATTAATAAGGTTTCTTTCCTATGGTTGTCAAGAGGATTAACTGAAGTACATAGCGCAGAGCTTGGCACATGTTAGGCTTTCAATGAATAGGAGCGCTTATGACCACGGCCACTAAGAGTAGCGTCCACAGCTCGATCTGATGTCAATGTCAGTGAGAGGCTCTGATGACTAAGGAAGGCTCCAAAATCCATGGAGATTACAAGTAATCTCTGCTTGTTATTGCCTGGGATGGGGGTGAGGGTCACATCCCATGGCTCTGGGCAAAGATTCTAAATTTCAAGACACTCAGAAACTGAACATATGGGCTGTTTTTCTTAATAATTTCTTTTTAGATAATGTTGATACTTTTATATAATCTTTCAAATAAGTCTCCAGGTTCTAATATTTACAGTGACAAATAAAGTGCCTGGCATCTCGCCTCTCTCCTGTGCTCCTCAGTTAAGATGAGGCAAATGGAGAAAAACACCAAGCTCGCCACCTGCCCTCTAAGATTACCTGCAAAACTGAAACTTAAGAATTTTGTTAAATGCGGGACACAATTCGTGAAATACCTGCCAATACTTAGTTTTCAGTAATAATGCCTAAATGGGCACTTGAACATTTTCAATATTTATGTACTTTTAAATGTCTAAAAGCAAGAAAGAGATACAGGCAATCTTTTATATCTGTAGAAGCCTTGTGTGAGATAACCCTCCACCAGAAGAGAACAGATTCTGTTTCAATGGCGTTAAAAGAGAAAAACACATCAGAATGAAGTGTGTCTCAGTACAATTCCTTTGTAAACAGCTTGTAGGAAAAAAATGTGCTGCTAGAAACGTATCACTGATTACAATTACTAAAAGTTAAAAGGTTCTCCAAGACTTTTAATTATATTTCTTTCCAGGAGCAGTTTTCTCTAATGTTCAAATTCATAGAATGTCACAAATAATAACCTGAGATCAAGTTTTTCACAAAAGTTAATGTGATTTAGATAGTTGAGTTTCGATTTATGAAAAATAAAAAAAAACCTAACTAGGTTTATAATGTGTCCTTACGTTAGCAGGCTTCAATACTTCATCCTGGCTAATTAGCTAAGGGTCACAACTGTGACCCTTCCAAACTTGTGGGACTCTAAGGCAATTCTGGACATGTGGCTAAAATGGGGTACCAGAGAGAGGAAACGAGCAATCAACTTCGAGGACTGGAAAGAAGAGTTAGGTGATGAAGACAGAGCTGCCTCTGAGTGTGTGAAACCGTTCCTGGCCTCAGCACTGCTGGGATATTTAAAACAAACAAAAACAGTAACTCCAAACATCCCAAACCATGGATCAGACCTTCCAATTTTCACCGTAATGAAACCTAATTTTATAAACTGCTCTTCTTTTTTACGGTATAAGTGTAAACAAGCAGGTCCATGTAATATTTAGAAGCAGAGACTCTGAAGCCAAAGGTCTCCATTTGAATCTGGGCTCTACCCTAACCTCACAAGACCTTGGGCAGGTGCTCTGATCCTCTGTGCCTCAGTTTCTTTGCGTAATGAGGTTTCTAACAGCACTGCCTGTGAAAAGATTAAAACAAGTTAATACACGTACAGATTTTACAACAGTACCTGGAATATAGGAAATGCTGTGTGAATATTTGCTATTATTATTTTATTTCATATAATTGAGATTTTGCTTCCCAAATCATTAATTAATAAGGAAAGCAGGAATAAATTACATGCATGATAAACTGGAAGTTGGTATAACTACAGCACAGGAAACAACCAAAAGCTCTAATTCTACCATGTAAATTGAATATTCCGGAAAGGAGTAAAGGAAGTGAAGTTTTGGAGAAAAGAGCCATGGTTCAGAAAATAAGCTATAGGCCACCTGAATAAGGACTTTATTTGATCCACATAAAATATATCTAAGGGAAGTACTGTTAGTCTCATTTTAAACATACGAAAGGCAAAATGGTAAGTGATTTCTGTAATCAATGCTCAAAAACATGTAGTTTAATGTCAATGCTTCACTGCAAATCCTTCCCCCACAAAGTGCGGATGACAGCAGTAACTACCTTAAAAGTTATTTTCACTGAGAAATGAGTTTACCTAGGAAATGATGCTTAGAACGCTGCCTGGTCGCTGATAAACACCCTGTAAATGTCACTGAACAGACAAACACCACTTTTAGGTATCTATCTATACATGGTCTTCCCTGTTTTTGTTTGGAACAACAATTAAATCTTTCTACCCAAGCCGTTTCCTATTTGGTTGCTCTCTGTGGGTTAATAGCAAGAAAGCAAGTTGTTCAAATTTGGGGCTCATTTGCTCATGATATCATGGACTCCCAGCTCTCAGTCGTGTCCTTTGCTATGCACCAAAGGACCGAACTGTCAAAAAGAATGCATGCCATTCTTACATGACCCCAAGCGCGAGAGAGGGAGCTAGCATCTCAGTCATATATCCCTACAGAGCCGTGAAATTGATCCCTTGGGTAGCACACTTGTGTATGTGAGAGGAGAGGAGTTTCAGCCAGGAGCATGAGAAGGCAACCGTACCTCCGGAGTAGAGAGGCCTCTGCCTTCAGGTTAAGGAAAGAGACAGAGCTGCCCTCCACTCTGTCCTCAACACACTGCGTCCTCTTTACCTTATTTTCCCTTTTCCGTAGAACTATGTTTCACCATATAAAATACTCCCCCTCCTTCCCTTCCTTCCTCCCTCCCTCCCTCTCTGTCTATATATACACACATATATATAAATAATTACTATAAATATATTATATAATTATTACACATTGCTAGCAATGTAAGCCTCATAGAGGCATACATCGTTGTTTCTTTTGTTCATAGGAAACTCCTAATTTCCAAGAAGAGTGTCTAGCACACACAGTAGTAAGTAATCAACGTGTGTGCAATGAATGCATGGAGATTATCTTTCTTCTCGTACAAGTTTGATCTGTGAACACTTAGGTTATACCGAAGCAGCGCTGTGTCACTTTGAGAACGAATTTGCCTAAAGTAGACGATGTATTCTGGGGATATACAAGAGCAGAGATCTGTGCCTCAGTGGGAAACTACCCGCCCTCTCGCCCAGGAAGGACAGCATGGAGCTCTTCAGTACCGTTGGATAATTTAAAGCAATTTGTCCCAAATACCTCAAGGGAGATCAAAGAGTTCCCAATGCCAAATGGCAAAACTCTCCAGACATTCTGTCTCAAGATGGAATAGGCATAATATAATAACAAGAATGAAACTGAAACCAAAAGGGAGAAGGAGAAATTACAAGGAGGGAGAGTGAAGCGAGAGGGTCCTAGCGAAGACACTGGTGGTAGCGTCTGGCTAATGAAATCATTCATCATGAGAAGTACTGGTCGACCCAACCTAAGAAAACAAGTACAGCTGACCCTTAAACATGGGTTTGAACTGCACAGGTCCACTTATTCGTGGAGTGTTTTCAATAGTAAATACTACAGAACTACACGGTTTGCAGTTGACTGAATCCCTGGGTGTGGAACCACAGATACCGAGGAAATGTGTATATGGAAGATCGACTATCGAAGTTATATGGGTATTTGTGTTTTGTGCAGAGGGTCAGTGCCTCTAACCCCTGTGTTGTTCAAGGGTCAACTGTCCTAACAAGATCCTTTAGGCCAGCACTAATGTGGCTAATACGGTCTTAGCTACAAATACTCTTTTATGGCCACAGAACTTGGTGTTTCCCTTCATCTAATTTAGTCAAAATTATGAGAGAGAATCTTCATTGGTAGAGAGAACCCTCTGCTCCAGTGTCCTTTGTTCCTTTTTCTGATAGAAAGAAGAATGAACACGAAAATAATTACAATTTGAATCAAATTTAAAATACATGCAGCGCCTGATTTGGAAATAAATTCACTGGCTAAACCCAGCAAACTCAAAATAAAAAAATGGAACGGGAGGTACCCATGAGAGTATCAAGTTCTGTTCCCAAATGACACACAGACCATTTCAAGTATTTCCTTCCTTTCTAAAGGCCTTGATTCTCTGCTCGATAAAGAGACCACCTCTGTGGCACCTGCTACCAGCAAAGCCCATTGTCACTGTCCCCTCAGAACCAGCACATAGAAGATGATCTGGGAAGTGGCCGCAAGGCCAGCAGAATCCAGGCTGCCCAGCGTCTACCGTCACGCTTGTGGTGCTCTGCCCAGGCTTCCTTCTGCAGCAAAAAAGCAGAGGACACCCTGAATGAAAACAGGAGAACATACTTCTTCACTATGCCAGTCCCCCTCTTTCTCTCATTGCTTCTTTGTTTTACTTGGCTTTAAGGAAGCTCACACTATCCTGTAACAAAAGGCAGTGGTGACGGCAGGAAGGCAGGGTAGGGCCACGCAGGAGAATCAATATTTGTAAATGAAACAGTGTGGTCATCTTGGTTCTCTGAGTAATAAAATCTCCCTGTTCACCTCAAGCTCCTGGGCAAATAGAAGATCACCTGAGCGTGGTTTTCATATACCTCTAAACCCTCTACTTCGCTTGCTAATGCGGGCTCAGATTCTTCAGTGTCATCTATTTTATAAGGATTTGGTTTCCTATCTTAGATCTAGGGAAAGGTATAATATGATAGTTCAAGGGAATGGAAGCTATTCTGCTTTCACAAAAGAAAAGAGAGATGCCACAATTTAGAAACCCTGGAAAGTGTAAAAAAAAAAAAAAGTGGGGGGAGCACGATAGAGTGAAATGCACACAGAAAAGGCACGTCCTGTGATGTTAGTTCAAAGGAGTTACACCCCTACAGAATGAAGTCCATTTATGAGATTCTCATTCTGTGTTCAGACATTTACAAGTAAACTACTAAATATACTAGATTACAAGTTCGCTGAATCAGAAGAATCCCAGCTTTTGGTATGATTAAGTTTTAATTGTATTTCTCCTTTGGGATCACTAGTAGCTAATAAGCCCATGAAAACAGGTCTTTAAATAGCGGGAGAAGTAAAAGTCTCTCTGTGCACTATATTTTGATATGCTTGGTTGCCTAAGGCATTCTGCTGCCTGCAGACTCAAGTGTTTAGTTTTCATATCAATGAAATATCTAAATAATACTCAAAAAATCCTCAACTTTGAAATGAGGTGATATCAGACAGGTAGCGCATATCAGACAGGTAGCGCATATCAGACAGTTAGCGCATATCAGACAGGTAGCGCATGAGATTTTTGTTCTTGTTAAACTAATCAATAGTCTTTTTAAAAATACTACTAAATCTTATTTATGAGAAAAGCCAATTTATAAGAGACATACCCAAAGGCACATGTTTCATAGCTTTAAATAAGTATATTAGACTAAAAATTTCTTCTTTCCTGCTGTGTCTTTGAATGCTACAAGATAGATACCATATGTACGCACCTTTGTCTATAATAAGTCTAATTTTCTAGGTTGCTCAGTGTACTCTGATAATACACTAGTTAGTATCTTTTCATGTCATAAAGGTATCATCGAATAAACTGTAAATATCCACTATTTTAAAAATAAGTAAATAAGAGTAGAGTAAGAAATATGCAAACTCTTCCACGATTGCATTTTTAATACAGTGGGCGCGTGTAGGGGGCATTTACGTAATTTGTCAAATTTGCTCACATTTTCTACAAAAAACACAGGAGTATCACTACCAGGACGATGATTGGTATTTTAGTTTCCTTAGGAGCACACCAGTCCTCAGAGCTATTCCAGGTTCACCTTTGGGCAAACTGGCATAGATAGAAAGATACAGTAAGTGCTAACGTTGTTTTTGGCTGAAAGTACACTCAGATCAGCTTGCCTATCAGTCTAGCTCTGCCTTTCTCCTTTGGCTAAAATCCTTTAGTGTTGGGCCACTGCCTGCAGGTACGTCAAGTTCCTTAGCATGTTTTACACCATTCATGAGCTTACTTGGGCCCAGTTTACTCTAATTTCTCTCTACTTTCTCATTTTCTCAAGCCATCCTATATGAACTAGGATTACTAAGCTCCCTATGGTAAAATCGTTAAGAGACTTCTTTTTGTTGGTTCTTTGCATAGGTATGGCCTTTACCTTTTTTTAAAAAAATTATTTATTTTATTTATTATTTTTGGCTACGTTGGGTCTTCATCGCTCTGCACGGCCTTTCTCTAGTTGCGGCGAGCGGGGGCTACTCTTCATGGCGGTGCGCGGGCTTCAGTAGTTGCGGCATGTGGGCTCAGTAGTTGTGGCTCACAGGCTCTAGAGTGCAGGCTCAGTAGTTGTGGCACACGGGCTTAGCTGCTCCACGGCATGTGGGATCTTCCCGGACCAGGGCTCGAACCCATGTCCCCTGCATTGGCAGGCGGATTCTTAACCACTGCACCACCAGGGAAGCCCTGCCTTTACCTTTGATCTGACAAATTTCTATTCACATTTTCATACTCATCTCAGACAGTACTTCTTTAAGAAGCTTCTTAATGGCCTTCTTCACATATATAAAATTGTTCTCCCTCTTCTTAAATGGATTGCCCTTCTTTGGACTGACACATCACAGTGTGGTATGTGTGCATAAACAGATGAAGGGATATCTTAATGGAAAGGATTGTATGTAAATCATTACAGTCCAATCCTCAGCACCTAGCAAGGTACCTCCGTAACACAGTAACATGTCAGTATGTGCTTGTTGAATGAAATCGTTCTAAGAATTCTGAATGTAAAACACAGTAAAAGGCTTCCCTGGTGGTGCAGTGGTTGGGAGTCCGCCTGCCGATGCAGGGGACACAGGTTCGTGCCCCAGTCTGGGAAGATCCCACATGCCGCGGAGTGGCTGGGCCCGTGAGCCATGGCCGCTGAGCCTGCGTGTCCAGAGCCTGTGCTCCGCAACGGGAGAGGCCACGACAGTGAGGCCTGCGTACCGCAAAAAAAAAAAAAAAAAGCACACAGTAAAGAATTATATGAGCATAAAATGAGCACTGTAAAAATTTACTATAGATATAGATGCAATATATTTGTCAACAGTATATTTCTACAGTAGAGGAAGTTTCACTTTTGGACGGCCACATTTATGCCTAAAAATTAATAAGAAATTTGATTCTTTCATAGAACAAGTGTTTGAAGTTAAGAAATTTCCATGCCACCTCTCTCCATTATATAATAAACAAAAGTTTATTTTATTTTTTTTAACAGTGCCCGTTAAGAGTTTACAGCCCCTTGGCTAAAAAACAGTGGAAAAGATGTTCTTATGGTATTTTTGACCTGACATGACATATATGTCAACAGAATCGTTGCAAAAAGCAGCTCCCCCAGTATTACCTCCCAATTTTGAGAAGGCAAGAGGTCTGGATATGCATTTCAAAGCTAAGCCTTTTGAGGTTAGCTCATTATTACGATATTTCCTGCCCCAATCATTTTTAGGCTGCAACTGTCACTTCATTGATCATGTCCCTTTGCCCACAAAATCAATATCATTGAGTACCCAGAGAAAACAGTTGTAATAGACATGTAAGACAGACCTCCTGACCACAACTGAACAAAATATATCAAAGCACATTAACCATGGAATGATCTCTGAAGTTTATTTTGGTTAACAGGGATAATTTAAAGTAGAGAGGTGGCCCAAGAGAGAGATTTTCCAGAGTTTTATAGATTTACCAACTTCTCTCTACTTAGGAACCCTAATTTCCCACATGTTCACAGCTCTCCCTGGTGACTGTCTGTGGTTTAATAACATATGTTGCCTTGAGGGCTACGGAAGAGCAGAGGCATCCGATTCGATGTTCCACTGTAGGAACTGGGAAAGGAAATACTCCAGCTTACAGTACTGAAAATAATTTCAGGTAAAATTCTAACACTTCTCAGATACACAATAGTTCTTAAGATTATTAAAACATGGAGTGTTAGCAGAATTTATCTGAAGAAAAATTTTCCTTATTAAAAAAAAACACTTATTTAACCTAAAACTTCTTTACCCTAAAAACTTCTTACATAACTTACAAATATTCTTGCTAATGAAATAGCTATTTCTCTCAAAAAGATGAAGGGCTTGCAAAATGTTTTGACTTCCCACCAAAGAGCAATCTATTTGTTTCCTGATTACTAATGAAAATCCAATTTTATAATAAATTCCAGCAAGTGACTATTTTAACGTAATAGTAAAGATAAAATGAGCTATTAGCCTTGAATTCAAAAAGGACCCAGACCTACTCATTTCTTAGCATCTCATGAAGAAATTGGCTTTTCTCTGTATAAAACTCAAGATGATTTTTAAAAAATTCCATACAGGTTTGGTAACAAAATTGTTGAAAATGAATTGCCAAGGGTTAGGGAAAAAAAGGAAGTCCTTAAGAGATGTGAAGGGAGGTTAACAGATTTTAATACAAATGGATAGTGGGAAAGAATGCCCTTGGCTACAAACTTTTTTTTTTTTCTTTTAACATCTTTATTGGAGTATAATTGCTTTACAATGGTGTGTTAGTTTCTGATGTATAACAAAGTGAAACAGCTCTATGTATACATATATCCCCAAATCCCCTCCCTATTGCGTCTCCCTCCCACCCTCCCTATCCCACCCCTCTTGGAGGTCACAAAGCACTGAGCTGATCTCCCCGTGCTATGTGGCTGCTACCCACTAGCTATATATTTTACAGCTGGTAGTGTATATATGTCCATGCCACTCTCTCACTTTGTCCCAGCTTACCCTTCCCCGTCCCCGTGTCCTCAAGTCCATTCTCTACATCTGCGTCTTTATTCCTGTCCTGCCCCTAGGTTCTTCAGAACCATTTTTTTTTCTTTCAGATTCCATATATATGAGTTAGCATATGGTATCTGTTTTTCTTTCTGACTAACTTCACTCTGTACGACAGTCTCTAGGTCCATCCACTTCACTGCAAATAATTTCATTTCTTTTTATGGCTGAGTAATATTCCATTGTATATATGTGCCACATCTTCTTTATCCATTCATTTGTCGATGGACACTTAGGTTGCTGCCATGTCCTGGCTATTGTAAATAGAGCTGCAATGAACGCTGGGGTGCATGTGTCTTTTTGAATTATGGTTTTCTCAGGGTATATGCCCAGTAGTGGGATTGCTGGCTCGTATGGTAGTTCTATTTTTAGTTTTTTAAGGAACCTCCATACCATTCTCCATAGAGACTGTATCAATTTACATTGCCAGCAACAGTGCAAGACGGTTCCCTTTTCTCCACACCCTCTTCAGTATTTACTGTTTCTAGATTTTTTGATGATGGCCATTCTGACTGGTGTGAGGTGATACCTCATTGTAATTTTGATTTGCATTTCTCTAATGATTAGTGAGGTTGAGCATCCTTTCATGTGTTTGTTGGCAATCTGTATATCTTCTTTGGAGAAATGTCTATTTAGATCTTCTGCCCATTTTTGGATTGGGTTGTTTGATTTTTGATATTGAGCTGCATGAGCTGCTTGTATATTTTGGAAATTAATCCACTGTTAGTTGCTTCATTTGCAAATATTTTCTCCCATTCTGAGGGTTGTCTTTTCGTCTTGTTTATGGTTTCCTTTGCGGTGCAAAAGCTTTGAAGTTTCATTAGGTCCCATTTGTTTATTTTTTTTTCAAATTTCCATTTCTCTAGCAGGTGCATCAAAAAGGATCTTGCTGTGATTTATGTCATAGAGTGTTCTGCCTATGTTTTCCTCTAAGAGTTTTACAGTGTCTGGCCTTACATTTAGGTCTTTAATCCATTTTGAGTTTATTTTTGTGTATGGGGTTAGAGAGTGTTCTAATTTCATTCTTTTACGTGTAGGTGTCCAGTTTTCCCAGCACCACTTATTGAAGAGGCTGTCTTTTCTCCACTGTATATTCTTGCCTCCTTTGTCATAGCTTAGTTGACCACAGGTGCATGGGTTTATCTCTGGGCTTTCTATCCTGTTCCATTGATCTGTGTTTCTGTTTCGGTGCCAGTACCATACTGTCTTGATTACTGTAGCTTTGTAGTATAGTCTGAAGTCAGGGAGCCTGATTCCTCCAGCTCCGTTTTTCGTTCTCAAGATTGCTTTAGCTATTCGGGTTCTTTTGTGTTTCCATACAAACTGTGAAATTTTTTGTTGTAGTTCTGTGAAAAATGCCACTGGTAGTTTGATAGGGATTGCACTGAATCTGTAGATTGCTTTGGGTAGTACAGTCATTTTTACAATGTTGATTCTTCCAATCCAGGAACATGGTATGTCTCCCCATCTGTTTGTATCATCTTTAATTTCTTTTGTCAGTGTCTTATAGTTTTCTGCATACAGGTCTTTGTCTCCTTAGGTAGGTTTATTCCTAGGTATTTTATTCTTTTTGTTGCAGTGGTAAATGGGAGTGTTTCCTTAATTTCTCTTTCAGATTATTCATCATTAGTGTATAGGAATGCAAGTGATTTCTGTGCATTAATTTTGTTTCCTGCTACTTTACCAAATTCATTGATCAGCTCTAGTAGTTTACTGGTAGAATCATTAGGATTCTCTATGTATAGTATCATGACATCTGCAAACAGTGAGAGTTTTACTTCTTTTCCAGTTTGGATTCCTTTTATTTTTTTTCTTCTCTTAATGCTATGGCTAAAACTTCCAAAACTATGTTGAATAATAGTGGTGAGAGTAGGCAACCTTGTCTTGTTCCTGATCTTAGTGGAAATGGTTTCAGTTTTTCACCATTGACAGTGATGCTGGCTGTGGGTTTGTCATATATGGCCTTTATTATGTTAACGTAAGTTCCCTCTGTGCCTACTTTCTAGAGGGTTTTTATCATAACCCTCTAGATGGGTGTTGAATTTTGTCAAAAGCTTTTTCTGCATCTATTGAGATGATCATATGGTTTTTATCCTTCAGTTTGTTAATATGGTTTATCACATTGATTGATTTGCGTATATTGAAACCTTGCATTCCTGGGATAAACCCCACTTGATCATGATGAATGATCCTTTTAATGTGCTGTTGGATTCTGTTTGCTAGTATTTTGTAGAGGATTTTTGCATCTATGTTCATCAGTGATACTGGCCTGTAGTTTTCTTTTTTTCTGATATCTGTGTCTGGTTATGGTATAAGGGTGATGGTGGCCTCACAGAATGAGTCTGGGAGTGTCCCTCCCTCTGCTATATTTTGGAAGAGTTTGAGAAGTATAGGTTTGATAAAATTCGCCTGTGAAGCTATCTGATCTTGGGTTTTTGTTTGCTGGAGGATTTTTAATAGCAGTTTCAATTTCAGTGCTTGTGATTGGGCTGTTTATATTTTCTATTTCTTCCTGGTTACTCTCAAAAGGTTGTGCTTTTATAAGGATTTGCCCAGTTCTTCCAGGTTTCCATTTTATTGGCATATAGTTTCTTGCAGTAATCTCTCACGATGCTTTGTATTTCTGCAGTGTCAATTGTTACTTCTCCTTTTTCATTCCTAATTCTATTGATTTGAATCTTCTCCCTTTTTTTCTTGATGAGTCTGGCTAATGGTTTATCAATTTTGTTTATCAAAGAATCAGCTTTTAGTTTTATTGACCTTTGCTATCATTTCCTTCATTTATTTCTGATCTGATCTTTATGATTTCTTTCCTTCTGCTAACTTTGGGTTATTTTTGCTCTTCTTTCTCTAATTGCTTTAGGTGTAAGGTTAGGTTGTTTATTTGAGATGTTTCTTGTTTCCTTAGGTAGGATTGTATTGCTATAAACTTCCCTCTCAGAACTGCTTTTGCTGCATCCCAAAGGTTTTGGGTTCTCGTGTTTTCATTGTCATTTGTTTCTAGGTATTTTTTGATTTCCTCTTTGATTTCTTCAGTGATTTCTTGGTAATTTAGTAGTGTATTGTTTAGCCTCCATGAGTTTGTATTTTTTTCAGATTTTTTTCCTGTAATTGATACCTAGTCTCATAGCATTGTGGTCTGAAAAGATATTTCATATGATTTCAATTTTCTTAAATTTACCAAGGCTTGATTTGTGACCCAAGATATGGTGTATCCTGGAGAATGTTCCATGAGCACTAGAGAAGAAAGTGTATTCTGGTTTTTTTGGATGGAATGTCCTATGAAAATCAGTAAAATCCATCTTGTTTAATGTGTCATTTAAAGCTTGTGTTTCCTTATTTATTTTCATTTTGGATGATCTGTCCATTGGTGAAAGTGGGGTGTTAAAGTCCCCTACTATGATTGTGTTACTCTCAATTTCCCCTTTTAGCATGTCAGCATTTGCCTTATGTATTGAGGTGCTCCTATGTTGGGTGCAGAAATAATTACAATTGTTATATCTTTGTCTTGGATTGATCTCTTGATCATTATGTAGTGTCCTTCTTTGTTTCTTGTAATAGTCTTTATTTTAAAGTCCATTTTGTTTGATATGAGAACTGCTACACCAGCTTTCTTTTGATTTCCACTTGCATGGAATATCTTTTTCCATCCCCTCACTTTCACTGTATGTGTCCCTAGGTCTGAAGTGGGTCTCTTGTAGACAGCATATATATGGGTCTTGCTTTTGTATCCATTCAACCAGTCTGTTTCTTTTGGTTGGAGCATTTAATCCATGTACATTTAAGGTAGTTATTGATATGTATGTTCCTATTACCATTTTCTTAATTGTTTTGGGTTTGTTATTGTAGGTCTTTCCCTTCTCTTGTGTTTGCTGCCTAGAGAAGTTCCTTCAGCATTTGTTGTAGAGCTGGTTCAGTGGTGCTGAATTCTCTTAGCTTTTGCTTGCCTGTAAAGGTTTTAATTTTTCCGTCGGATATGAATGAGATCCTTGCTGGGTAGAGTAATCTTGGTTGTAGGTTTTTCACTTTCATCACTTTAAATATGTCCTGCCACTCCATTCTGGCTGGCAGAGTTTCTGCTGAAAGATCAGCTGTTAACCTTATGGGGATTCCCTTGTACGTTATTTGTTGCTTTTCCCTTGCTGCTTTTAATATTTTTACTTTGTATTTAATTTTTGATAGTTTGAATAATATGTGTCTTGGGGTATTTCTCCTTGGATTTATTCTGTATGGGACTCTCTGAGCTTCCTGGACTTGACTATTTCCTTTCCCCTGTGAGGGAAGTTTTCAACTATAATCTCTTCAAATATTTTCTCACCCTTTTTTTATTTCTCTTCTTCTTCTGGGACCCCTATAATTCGAATGTCAGTGCATTTAATATTGTTCCAGAGGCCTCTGAAACAGTCCTCAATTCTTTTCATTATTTTTTCTTTATTCTTCTCTGTGGTAGTTATTTCCACTATTTTATCTACCAGGTCACTTATCTGTTCTTCTGCCTCAGTTATTCTGCTATTGATTCCTTCTAGAGAATTTTTAATTTCATTCTTTGTGTTGTTCATCATTGTTTGTTTGCTCTTTAGTTCTGCCAGGACCTTGTTAAATGTTTCTTGTATTTTCTCCATTCCACTTCCAGTATTTTGGATCATCTTTACTATCATTACTCTGAATTCTTTTTCAGGCAGACTGCCTATTTCCTCTTCATTTGTTTGGTCTGGTGGGTTTTTACCTTGCTCCTTCATCTGCTGTGTGTTTCCATGTCTTCTCATTTTGCTTAACTTACTGTGTTTGGGGTCTCCTTTTCGCAGGCTGCAGGTTCGTAGTTCCCATTGTTTTTAGTGTCTGCCCCCAGTGTGTAAGGTTGGTTCAGTGGGTTGTGTAGGCTTCCTGGTGGAGGGGACTGGTGCCTGTGTTCTGGTGGATGAGACTGGATCTTGTCTTTCTGGTGGGCAGGACCGCGTCTAGTGGTGTGTTTTGGGGTGTCTGTGAACTTATAATTTTAGGCAGCCTCTCTGCTAATGGCTGGGGTTGTGTTCCTGTCTTGCTAGTTGTTTGGCATAGGGTGTCCAGCAGTGTAGCTTGCTGGCCATTGGGTGGAGCTGGGTCTTAGCGTTGAGATGGAGATCTCTGTGAGAGCCATCGCTGTTTGATATTACGTGGAGCCGGGAGGTCTCTGGTGGTCTAATGTCCTGAACTTGTCTCTCCCACCTCAGAGACTCAGGCCTGACACCTGACCAGAGCACCAAGACCCTGTTGGCCACTCCGCTCAGAAGAAAAGGTTGAAAAAAAAAAGGAAGGAAAGAAAGAAAAGAAAAAAATAAAATAAAATAAAGTTATTAAATTAAAAAAATCATTAAAAATAAAAAAAATTATAAAGTAATAAAGAAAGAAGAGAACAACCAAACCAAAAAAGAAATCCACCAATTATTACAAGCACCTAAACTATACAAAAAAACAAACAAACAAAAACCCAAAAATGGACAGACAGAACCCTAGGACAAATGTTAAAAGCAAAGCTATAGACAAAATCACACAAAGAAACAAACATACACACAAAAAGAGTAAAAGGAAAAAAAATATATTAAAAAAAAGGAAGAGCGCAACCAAATCAATAAACAAATCCACCAGTGATAATAAACTCTAAATACTAAACTAAGGTAAACAGAAAACCAGAAACAAATTAGATGCAGAAAGCAAACCCCAAGGCTACAGTTGCTCCCAAAGTCCACCTCCTCAATTTGGGATGAGTCGTTGTCTATTCATGGATTCCACAGATGCAGGTACATCAAGTTGATGGTGGAGCTTTAATCCGCTGCCCCTGAGGCTGCTGGGAGAGATTTCCCTTTCTCTTCTTTGTTCTCACAGCTCCCGGGCTCAGCTTTGGATTTGGCTCCGCCTCTGCGTGTAGGTCGCCTGAGGGCGTCTGTTCCCGCTTAGACAGGACGGGGTTAAAGGAGCCGCTGATTCGGGGGCTCTGGCTCACTGAGGCCGGGGGGGGGAGGGAGGGGCAGGGAGGGCGGGGCGGGCCTGCGGCGGCAGAGGCCGGCGTGACGTTGCACCAGCCTGAGGCGCGCCGTGCGTTTTCCCGGGTAAGTTGTCCCTGGATCCCGGGACCCTGGCAGTGGCGGGCTGCACAGGCTCCCCGGAAGGGGGTGTGGACAGTGACCTGTGCTCGCACACAGGCCCCTTGGGGGCGGCGGCAGCAGCCTTAGCGTCTCCCGCCCGTCTCTGGGGTCCGCGCTGTTAGCCGCGGCTCGCACCCCTCTCTGGAGCTCGTTTAGGCAGCGCTCTGAATCCCCTCTCCTTGTGCACCCCGAAACAATGGTCTCTTGTCTCTTAGGTAGTTCTAGACTTTTTCCCGGATTCCCTCCCGGCCAGCTGTGGTGCACTAGCCCCCTTCCGGCTGTGTTCACGCAGCCAACCCCAGTCCTCTCCCTCTTGGCTACAAACTTGAAGAGTGTGCACATTCCCACACAAAAGCAAAACTGAAGATTCATGGAATTTTTGAACAGACTTAGCAACTCAGCAAATAAACCCCATACATAGACACACATGTGCACAAACACATAGACAAATCTCAAATTTAGGGGAAAGGTTGCACATCACTCTTTTTCTACTGACTAGCTGAGGATGACACCAGCAACTTGCCGTGTTAGTGCCCCCAGCATGCAACCCAGGTAGTGACCATAACACTCATCTGGGGAAGCACATCTTTCTAACTATGAAGAGCCAAGTCAGACCTTTTGCTTAGCTCAGATCCGGGTCTCTTCTCAGCAGGGAGCACCAATTGTGCCAAGTGGTGCTGAATTAATTGGGGCTGCTTGGCTCTGCCTCCAGTTGTGCGTGTGTGTGTGTGTGTGTGTGTGTGTGTGCGTGTGTGTGTGTGTAATTGAGATTCTGGAATATATATATATACATATATAAAAGAAGGAAAAATCACCTTGATATTTTTTATCCTTTATATCACATATCCAGCCACCTTGAGTTCCGCTCAGATGTTTAATAAACTGACCACTCTAGAGCTTGAGAACTTTAACACAATACAGAAAAAAGTTCTTGTTTATTATGGTTTATCACTACTCTACCCACTAAATATCATTTTGGATATAAATCCTGTTGGAATGGCTAATTCAGCATATTTTCAATTAATAACAATATTCACTCCATATAGAAATAAATTATAACATGATATTAATTTTGCTATCATGGGGGGTTTTTTTTTAAAAAACAAATGCTCATATGTACTATGAAAAATAGGTGGTAATCACCCATTCGAACATTTTGAACAATGTTGCCCATAGAAAATAGGTGCTATGGTTTGAGATAAACCACTTAAACAAGTTTTCTTGGAGTTTCTACACCCAAAGAAATTCCATTTGACTGGGAAGTCCCACTGGGTTAAGAATTCTTAACATCTGAAAGTACTTTCATATACATATTCCAGAATCTCAGCTTGGTCCCATTCTAACTGTGCAACTTGAGGTTCACAGTTTTGCTGACATAGAAACCTGTTGTTAGTCAATATGCTTGATACTTCCTACTGTATTTTCTGGATTAATTCTGACTCCCTGAATTTTCTTCCCATAGAAAAAGCCTTCCTTCAAGGCTTGCCACAAGTCTACCTGCTTCATGAAGCCTTCTGGCTCTGGCCCATGTGGGTCTACCCTTCTCCTTTAAATTCTCACTATGCTGAGTGTTCTACAGAAGGTGTAGCCTCTGGTTACATCTGTGTACTGATGTCTTCTATTTCCTTCACGTGTGTTAACCTTGTCTCCTCAAACAGATGGTAAGAAACTTGAAAATACAGGTAAGATTTTAAAATTCTTCTGTATCCCTTGGAGGATGCCATTAGGTACATAGGAGATGCTATCTTAAAATTAAACAGCTGTTCCTGAGGAGGGTGTGAGTCCCTTCTCCCTGGAAGTATCTTGGCCGTAGATAATACAGCCACGTTAAGGTGCCATGTGAGAGGGGAGCCTTGCACCAGGTGCACAGTTGTGCTACAAAATATGGGATTTAAATTTTATGTAGTTCCTACAGTTACTCCAAGTACTTTCTTAGGTACTGTAATTACACAGTTTCATTTTAGTCTGCTTCCATGTGTTAAATATAATAAACCTATTTATAATTGGAAAACCTGAAACTCAGAACAGGTGATTTCCTGAATACACGTAGAAAATACATATAGGAAATGCATGAAACACAATGTTTATCTTCTGGTTCTTCTTGTTTGTAAGAGACCCATTTTTTATCCGTTAAGTATTTTGAAGCAAATTTGTCATTATCTTACTTTCCTAATCTGTTATTCAGTATTCACTTCCTAATTTAATGGTGGCGAGTGGGGCTATTATCTTGCATGCATTTTGTATCAGCACGTTAATTATGTCTATAGTGTCCTCCAACTCTAAAGTGAAAGGCAGACATTTCCAAGAAATGTAAATGAAGACATGGGAGCTACTGTAAAATCCATCAGCAAATTTATACAGGTTATTCATATCTTCATCCTTAGAATCAGGAGTGCACAACAGCATAAATCCAATATCAGAGAAGATGGATTACTCTGTATGTTCTGATGAACAGATTTTGCATATATTGTTCTCCTTACCAGTTCCAAGTAACTAAAAGAAGGTAAAATACCTTTAAGTTTGCTGGAAGACAATATTCGGTCTATAGAAATAATGCTGAGAAGTTTATGCTGTAATTTCTGCTTCACTTTGTTAACTCAAAACCCGAAAATATAAAATTATGCATGGTTCAACTCAGTTATTCATTTGTGCATCTTTTTACTTGGAGCATGTGTTTACCACAAAGCTGTATCTATTTAAATCTCTTTTTTTTTCCATAATGAGATAATATAGAGTCCACTAAAAAGAATGAATTTGATTTAAATTAAAAAATAAAATAAAATCTATAAAAAATTCAAATTGTATCATACAGGTGAAAGGATGCTCTTATCCTGCAAACAGTGCAGAAGGTAAGAGAGGTTAAATGATTGGCCAGCATCTTTGTCCAGTGATGGAGAAACAGACTCCTGATAAGTTACGTCACTTAATCAAAAGCCACACAGTCAAAGAAAAATGATTAGAATCCAAGCTCTTTGTTTCTGGTGCTCACCTTGTGTTGGAAAGAGATCTGAAATTCTGATTGGATGAAAAATGCTCTGCCTAAACTAATTTAATCCTTCACTGGAAAGAGTATTAGGAAGATATTTTCATTTAAGCCAAAGCAACGTGAAGTTTGGAGTTATACAAATTCCTTTCTCTTCCCTTTTAAAGGACTGTAACAGGTTTCAGGTATGGATGGACTACGTTTCAAAGTGTAAAAGGCACTCCCTCGGTTGGAAAATAACCGTCTGAAAATGTTGACAGTGATAACTTGTTATCCAGTACCTATGCATATACCTTGGTCCACATACTGATATATAAGAGCGTCAGCTGGGTATGAAAAATGAGAGATAACCGCTTTGGAAAATTGTTGACAGTTTCTTATGAAGTTAAATGTGTACTTATCATATGACCAAGCAATTCCACATCTAGGTATTCATTCCAGGGGAGTAAAAACATATGTTCACAAACAGACTTGTTACAGGATATTCGTAATAGCCCAAAACTGGAAACAAGGAAAATGTCCAGCAGCAGACAAATGAATAAACAAATTGTACTATACAATAGGACATCACCCAACAATAAAAAGGAATGAACTATATGTAGCAACAAGGATAAAGGTTGGACTCAATAAATACTTTCATCCTGTTAAAAGGTAAATTAGAATATGATGATTTGTTTTTTTCCCTTGTTCTAATAACTTGTATAAAGATATATTTACTTATTTTAATTGCATTCTTAAGCAATGGTGAGGTCTATTTAGTCCTGCTAGAATTATTGTTTTCAAAACAAAATGTGTGAGATATCACCTCACACCTGTTAGAATGGATATTATCAAAAATCAAGAATAAAAAGTGTTGGTGAGGATGTGAAGAAAAGAGAACCCTTGTGCACTGTTGGTGGGAATGTTAATTGGTGCAGCCACTATGGAGAACAATACGGAGGTTTCTCAAAAAATAAAAAATAGAACTACTCTATGATCCAGCAATTCCGCTTCTAGGTATTTATCCAAAGAAACTGAAAATACTAACTAAAAAGATATCTGCACCCCATGTCCGCTGAAGCCTTATTTACAATAGCTAAAAAAAGGAAACAACCTAAGTGTCCATCAGCAGATGAATGGATAAAGCAAATACGGCACAACACATACACACACACTACGGATTATTATTCAGCCACAGAAAAGAATGAAATGTTGCCGTTTATGACAACATGGGTGACGCTTGAGGGCATTAGGTTAAGTTAAATAAGTCAAACAGAGAAAGACAAATACCATGTGCTCTCACTTCATGTGGAATCACAAAACAAACAAACAAGCAAACAAGCTCACAGATACAGAGGACAGACTGGTGTTACCAGAGGCAGGGGAGAGTGGCGGGTGAACAAAATGGATGAAGGGGGTCAAAAGGTACAAACTTCCAGTTAAGAAATAAGTAAGTCATGGGATGTCATGTACAGCATGGTGACTACAGTTAATAATACTGTATTGCGTATTTAACAGTTGCTAAGAGAGTAGACCCCTGAAGTTCTCAGCACAAGAAAAAAAATTTTTGTAACTCTATATGGCGATGGATGTTAGCTAGGCTATTACAGCAATCATTTCCAAGTATATATAAATACCAAATCATTATGTTATACACTTGAAACTAAATAATGTTATATGTCAATTATACTTCAATTAAAAATACATAAAAATTTAGCTGGTATTTATAAGATGCTTTTTGCAGAATTAGCTAGAGTGAAAACATTAGGAATCATCTAATCACCCAACATTGGTTAAATACATTCTGCAGTCAGAAAGAGTTAATAGCAAACATTCAAGAATGTGTGATACCCTTGGAAAATTCTCAAAACATATTAAATATACCTACTATACATATACACCTAGAGAAAGATTCTTAAAAAGTCACCAAAGGTTCACAATTGTTATCTCTGGTGGTAAAATTGAAGTGATTTGAAATTTTTACTTTTCTGTATTTTCTAAATCATGTATAACCAATGTCATTGGTTTTATAATCAGAATATAGAACACATGTCAGTCAATTTGTTTGGGCTCTAAACATACAGAGATGACAGATAATGTACATTTCGCATATTCTATTTTTTAAACCCAATTAATGATGCTCTTGAGGTTTTCCTTCCTAAGCGTAAAAAGCAGATGAAAGGACGATGAGAAATGCAAACTAAACGTCAATAAAAATAACCGCAGAATTGATTTAAATTAATCATAATTAAACATGTCTGACAGAAACATGCTCTTTCTCATCTCTTTCCCTTCATGCAAAGAACAAAAGCAGTCAATAATCATCCTTCCAATAACCTTGGCACTAACTTGATTTTGTCCGATCCCTCAGTGCCACTTATTTTCTGCATTACTTCTGCTGGCGTGATTACGGAAGGCGCATACTATGAAATTCAAAACTTCTAGATCCTGGAAACCTTCAGGTGGTTACATGCAGGATACTTCAATTAGATTCCAGTCACTGACACAGCAGGTTAGCACTAAGCATTAAGGGGGTCAGGGAGGGGATTTCTGCAACTTTGATCTTTTTGCTAAATTAATTGTTGTTGGTTACTATCTTCATTCCACGTCTCTGCTATTTTCTTTCCCTTTTTAATAGTCCTTTACTTATCTAGGGTTACTTTGTGGTTTCATCAGTTATTTAGAATTTTTGAGAGATGTCAGTTCTGCATGTTATCTTCTACCCTAGGATGATATATTTGGTTTCTAAGACACAATATTTGAGGAATTTGGGGTAGCATTTATTACTTTTTAAACTTCATCCAAAATTTTTAGTTTTGAAGCTACCTGCTGTTCTAGAAGATCGCTTAAAATGATTCCCTTTTACTTAGGATATTTTGAAATTAATACACATACCTAAGTAAAGAGAAGCAACTGATAGCCCAAATGGAAGTCAAAGAACTGAAGAAGATACTTAAGTTTCAGTGGTAAGTATAAAGCCCTCCCAGTGTCTAACAACTATTTTACAATGCATTATATTTCTCTGAAGTATTTATTTGGGCTATAAAGACAAAAAATATGCATAAACTCATATCCTGTCTTCTAGTACATTTCACTGAGTTTAATAACTATGTTTCCTCATCTATATTTTACCTATACATATAAATAAGTTATATATTATATATATATATATATTTTTATTATATATATATATATTTTTTTATTTAGCCAGGGTATCATTAGAAGAAAGTATTTGAGACAGATAACAAAGGTGAGCAAAACATTTCAAACAACATTCTATGGGATGTCTCTGATGCGCTGCAACCGTTCTACATGCATTGCACCTGCAGCTGTCTGTACAAACCAATGTTTTGGGCATAATGAACACTAATGCTTCCTGGAGGTAACTGTCCTATTATATTCAGGGTTCAGCAGTTAGGTTTATTAATATTAGGTGGTACAATGTTTTTAGCTAGGCAATCAAGTTTGCTTCAAAGCGAGCTACTTCAGGTTACAGTGCTTACTGACTATCCGAAATGCAATTATGAAAATATCATTGAATTTTCAGTGTTCCTGTGGTTAAAATATTCACTTACTGCAGGGCTGAGCTTCTACTATAAAAAGCTTAAAGCTACTGACCCTCATTTAGCAAAGTTCGATCTGGAGAACGCATATTCTTTCCCACAGCTTCTGCAATTATCAAAGCAAAACACGCTATTAGGTTCTTCAATCAATGTTTGTTTTCTACTTGCAGAAGCGGCTGCCCCGATAGGATATTTAGCACCTGTAAGGCTAATTTTAGGCTGTGTTTGACTCTTAGGGTTCCTGGGGTCTTTTATGGCAAGAGCTGTACTAATTTTCTAGCTCTCCCTGGGAATACTTGACCCTGAGAGCTTAACCCAGAGAGCGGTGGAAATGAGAGATGAAGAGAATAAAAGGATAGCCCAGCTCATCCTCCTGACAATGTAATGCTGATCCCTGCACCACAGGGATTGGCTGCACCAGGTTCAAAGCCGTGAGGCTTCTGGAAATGACTCCAGCTACTTTCAATCTCATCTTCCTCCCTCTGTTTTCTTCCCTCCCTCCCTTCCTTCCTTTCTTATTTACAATTGTGACAATGTCAATTACTGCTGGTGAAAAAAATCGTGTCTCCAAGTCAAGCCTTAGTAGTTTAGAATCCACCTATTTAGTTGTAAAAATTTCCAGCTAGTTTCAAATTACTGACAATAAAAATTTAAATGGTTGTTATTTTTGTATTTTGTTGTGGTGCTTTGGGTTGGGCTTTGATTCTTTGGATTAGGCTTCTCTGTGCTGGTGAGGAAGAATTCTAAACATGGATTCCCTCTCTTCATTCTTGGAAAAAGTGAGGATGGAAGAAAGGATTGATGAGTTCAGCTGGCTTTACAGAGTAAGTGTTTAGTGGCCACGGACAGGACACTTGCAGATACCCACCTTAATGGCTGTATAGTCTGTTCTAAGTCTTTGCTTTCAAGAAAAGCAATATCAAAATATCACTTTAAATATTTCAGAAAAATCTTGAACCATAGTCCTTGTGGTTTTTCAGTGAGCTTTTCATGAAAAGATTAAAAAAAAAAAAAGGTAAGCACTACCATCTTGAGATAGAAGAGAGCAAGTGAGTAAAATGGTAAATATAGTTGAGACTGTCAACAAACGCATCTATAGAAACATTTTAGAAGTCCGAAGAAGAATAATTCTGTTATGGGATCTCATGCATCTTTCCACGGATTGTTTGCTTCTCAGTTTATGGAAGAGCCAGTCTTTGTCATCACTTGATACAGAAGACGAAGTACGCAGCAGAACTGTCTGATAAAAGTTTCTGCAATGATGTAAGTTTCTATAAACCTGTTCTTTCCAGTAGGGTGGCCACTGGCCTCATGTGCCTACTGAACAGCCGCAATATGGCTGTTACATCTGAGGAAATGAATTCCACATCTTAATTAATTTAAATTTAAGTAGTAACATATTGGCTAGTGGCTACCATATTGGACAATGCGGGTGTAAAAGGTCTGATAGCTACAGACTATTGCAAGCAGTGAACAGATTCTCAGAGAGGAAGCATGTTGCTTTTGTTTTATTTTAATTAGACTTTGAGGGGTGGAGTGTCGTACTCAACTGGTAATCACTGGTAACCAGTAACCAGCCTCGCTGGTAGGACGAGGCTAGGCCTGTGATTCTGAGACCTTTAGTGTGTTTCAGAAGCTCCTGCATAAGGGATGTAGGAGGTTTATCCCGTTTATGCACTGGTTGGAAATCCTGGGCCTGGAGACAGTTAAGACAATGTAGCACATACTGGGATCCTTACACAGTACAAGAGTGTTTCCTGTCTTTAATCAGTGCCAGTGAATACCAGAAAGTTTCCTTTTCAGGAATTCAAAATTTAAGTATGAGTATGCATGTAGGTACTTTGTTAGATCTGATGAAACATAATCTTCTTAAAATTATAGATCTTGCGTGGAGTAAAGTTCTGATAGAAAATTTTCAATGAAAATGCTGACTACTTCGCCATTTTTAAGAAATTGGCCCTTTTAATTTGTTTGCATTCTTTTATTCAACTGACTTTTTTTAAAAAAAATTTAGCTTCACTTACATAGTTTCAGGATTTTAAACAATGTATTTATTTTAGGGTAAAACACATTATCTCATCTAAATCAAAATAATCAAGAAGTGTGCAGATCTGGAATACTATTATTTTCTTCTTGATTGGAAGAGATCTCATCTCCATAAACTACAAGGAAATAGGTAGCGTCAGTATTCCCCAAGCTCCAAACATGTAGGAGGCATTTCCTGTAATAATATAGTTAACTTTGATTCATTGACCATTGAACCTACTGATCTGGAACTGTTTTTAATTGTAGGGGTTTAATGTCCTAGGAGGGAAATGATGGCTAACAGAGGGAACCAGTTTGTAGAATAAGACCCTAAAGTAAGCCAGAAAGAGAGCATACAAGGTCATAAAAAGAAGGGGCCAGACAGAGGGCCAATTTTACAGGGTGGGGGAGAGGAGAGGAGAGGAAGGGAAGGGAGAAGAAATAGGAAGAAGGGGGATGAAAATACAGATAATTTTGAAAAGGCACATATATTACTGGAGAAGAAAATTAAAGGGTCTCATTTTGACCAGTCTAAATCTTTCAAGTAGGAGACCAAGTTATCTGTCATACATGAAGAGGCCAAGAGAAGAGCTGGGGGCCTGAGATCAATAATGGTAAGGCTAACATATTAATTAGAGAATATATTTTATAGAATACTTCTCAAAAAAGTCCAATGGATTAAAAATATTTAAAGGACCAATTTTAGTACATTTTAAAATGCAAAAAATGAAATAGTATATCTACTACATACTGTCTGGTATTTATACACGTTGTGGGAACTCCTCCAAACCAGACAGAAATAGTTGAGCCCAAGAAAAATGATCTGCATTCAAAGGGAACAGGTCTAAAATTCTATCCGGCACTTTGTGCAAAGACCAGGTGGGAATGCAGGCAACCTACCCCTAATCTTTGTTTGTCAACTTGAGCTCAGTCAATGATGACTGGAAATACTGTTTTCACTTTCTCCACTGAAATCATTTTGGATACCAAGTTGAGGTAGGAAAATGTGTATAATAAATTCGCATATACTATTGGAGTAATATTTGTGTCCAACCTAATTCAGCAGTTGCTCACATTTCTAGATTCACTCAGATATACGTCTCAAATATACCTCAGATAATTAACACAGAGATCACAACATTTGCAAACATTTTGAAACATCTGATATGCATACTTAGCTCCTGGTTCAGGCAGTAAGGGTATAAAGTGTAATGCAAAGGTGTTCAGAGTTTTAAAATATTCCACAAATTTAATATAAATTAATATAAATCAAATTAATGAATCTATTAGATAGCACTATAGTAATCTGATAAAGAAACAGATGTAGAGACAACACTTGAATTACTTTGGACTATGAACTGAACTTTAAATAAATTATCAGAATGGTATAAAGTCTCAGATACATAAAGATAAATTTTCTAAAACATGTCGATTTTTCAAAATGTGATTTGAGGCACAACTTTAAAGAAGTATGTATATTGATGTGAAAAGTACATTAATATAGGAGACAATTACAGGCATATTTCACTGCTTTTTGATCTATTTCTAAGTAAATTTCACAGGATTTTAAAATTGATAACTGAATTTATTCATTTAGAATTATTAATCTGTTCAACTGAGCAGTTTGCATAAAGGGAATTGATATGTTGATATAGATATAGAACACATGCCTATATACTAAAATGAACTTTATGAACTTTATGAACTTTAAAACTTTAAAATGCTAAATACCCAACATTTGTATCATACTCATAATTGCAAAGATTAACTTGGTATTTTTTTCCTATTTAAATATGCTTTAATTTCACTGATGATTTTGAAGGTATTTGGAGATCCTATCTTGTGACAGTCATCTTCTATACTGTAACGACACCCTGAATTCCAAACCTTTATTTTAGTAACAGAACTCTTTCCACAAACAAAATATTATAAGGAAGCCAATCATGTAACACACACACACACACACACACACACACACACACACACACACACACACACACACACACACACACAAACCCAGCAGAGTTCAGAGTGAGGCAGGGTGAGGAACCTGGGTGCCCCCGGTCCTGCCTCTCTTCAGAGTCCCTGAGAATTTCTGGACAACACCCTGAAACTACCATCTAGAGGAGCCAGCACAAATTTTTCTCCAAGTTGTTTTTTATCAAATCGACACCATTATCTTAGTGACTAGTTTATCTTTACAAGATGGGATATTAAGAGGGTAAGATGGTGGGATTTTAAATAACCATGGCTTTTACTTTCCTTTCCTTTGATTAAAATTCAAAAGTAAACCTTCCCAATCAATCTAAAAATCTAAGTTTCTATTGGTAGATTTACAATTAGGAGTAAATGTAGATTCAGAAAAAGTGAAGATTTTTATAAGTTCATTCTAAATAGTAAGGCCTTTAAAAAAATAACTTGAACTAATGTTTTAAAAGATCCTATCAAAGTTGCTGGTTTATTTATCACTGAGATGGAGTGTGTGATTTTTCTGCCATTACTGCATTGTGTATTGGAGACACTGTGGTGAAACGGCCTCTGTGTGAACCGAGGGCTGCTTAGACCGTTGGAGTCTTGCGAGTACACTTCTGGCAAAGTCTTCAGAATCTGTGCTAGAAATTCAACGTGTTGATACTAACTGTGCAATCATCTGTTTCCATTTGTCCCTGTGGTTGGCAGGGATTAACAGGCAGAGGCAGGAGATGGGCACAGCACAAACTGAAAATAATGGAGCATTTTGCACCAAAGGAGTCAGAGGATAAGAACTACAGTGGGCGAGGCCAGAGGAGGTGAGCAGGCTGGAGGCGGTGGCATGTGTCAGCGAGAGGCTGCGGCAGCTGGGGACAGACGCGGTTCAGCACATCCGCCCCTAATGAAGCCAGGGCCCCCCTGCAGTATGTCACGTTACAGTGTTGTTTTGCAGGACAGTCTACAGGCGCTTTTACAGGGTAGCCTAATTATGGATTCCCTGGGAAACTCGTGAGCAAAATCTATTTGGGTTACACTTGTTAGCATTTCAGTGGAAATGACGTCAATGGACCCAACTGTACAGAAAAACGTTGTAATTATCATCCAAAATGTGGACTCATTATAAACAATAGATAAGTCATTTAGGTTCACAGGAGACACCTCACAGAGAAGCAGTTATCTCTTCTGTGCCTTCAGTCAGGCGTCAGGATAGACACATGCCCATCAGTCACTCATCAAATAGGTGTTCAGTATCTGCTGATGTGGGCTGTGGAGTGGACTCTGGTGAGACTCAGATGCTTCCAGGTTCCTAACGAAGTGGCTAGTAGAGTCCAAGGAAAGTTGAACAGAAAAAAAAAATGACGTAAAGAAAGCTATACCCATTTAAGGAGGATATATGTCTTGGGTAACTGTTTTGTTCTAACAAAAAAAAACAACATGGGTAGGAATAAAATCGGGGAGAAAAAAAAAGAGTCAAAACCCACAAGTCTATTAGTTTGCCGTCATTGCTCCCAAGGGGAGTGAATGGCCAGCCTAAGTACTGTGGATCACCTCGGCTGCAGTCTCGCTCTAGTGAGGAGTATGGTAGACCAGCCTGTCCTTTAGGAGCTCTGATTTCATGCCCTTCTAAACTGTAAACCTTATGAGAGTGTAGACTGGGTTTATGGAGTATCTGTAGTATGTACCTACTACTATTTCTTGTAGATATTCAAGAAATATTTGTTGAATGAAAAAACAATGACTTATCAAAAAAGATGTGTACTGTAAATATGATAGATATTTTAGAGGAAAGAAAATGAAAAATATTGAGATCACTGGTACTTAGCACCTCTAGTATAATTATAATGAGAAAATAAAAGTAAACTTGGGATACGCCTCTTTACTAAGATGGGAGTGATTCTTCATAGGGAATATGAGTGCAGGCATGGATGAGTTCTCAGGCCCCTTCCACTCTATGAATTTGTAGTTCAATAATTTTGCAAAAGTTGCAGAGTGAAGAATGTCCAGCTGACTTTCATTCCCACTTCATCACCTCTACTACCAGTGTGATTGCCCTGAGCGCATCTGTGCCTCCATGTGGGACAAGAGAAATGGGTCTTAAAGGAGTAAAAACTTTCTGTTCAACTTAAAAAAAAAAAAAATTACTGAGATCAAAGAATAGCAACGTTGGAGTGGATCTCTTGATCAGGGATACAACTATTTAGAAAATCCTTTGTGTGACCAATTAAAGGAAAACCTTTCAAAACTGTAAAATACATATTTTAAAAAATGGAAATATTTTATCCTTATACTTTAAATGGGTTTTCATAAACATTTGGTATTATGAATCCATAATGTGGAGCTCTTTTTTATTAATTTTGTGCAAATTCACAGCTAATGCCATTAAAGCTCTAAATGAGCATTTCTAGTGAGCAAATGCCTGCTAAGATTAATACACAAAATCCTGATATCTCTCAACTGTCTCATTAACATGATAACAGGCCCAAAGGAGTTGCAAATCCCTTAACACACAAAAGACATATTTTCTCCCATTTTTCGTTCACACCACCATAAAAATGGAAATTAAACCACATAAAAAAATCTTCCCAAAACATCAAGGGGCCAATCCAAATACATAAAATACTGTTTTTTTGTGAGTTTTTTTTATATTAAACTACAAAAGCCTTGTTGGAATGCTACTAAGGAACTGACTTATTACACAAAAACCAAGGCGATGGACAATTAGTTTATATTTTATCCCAAAGCCCAAATATTTAAGGCTATGGAAGAAATTGGGAAACAGTGAATGATCCAGTATATTAAGCTATTTGTTCTCCATAGATACTAAGCACCATGTGTGAGTTAAAGATGGACTTTCAGAAATCTAATTGTGCACGTGCTTTCCGGGGTTTAAATCAAAACCGTAATGTTATTGCAGCAAACCCTTTTGTGGTCTCATAAGGAACAACATAAAAACAAACGATCCCCTTTGTTACGGAGGATGTGCTTTACAATATCGCTGCATGGTGACAACTCCGTGTCCTCTTGTCACTGCCTGTCCTTTAGACCATACTGCAGAAAAGCAATTTTCTGCCTCAAAAGCACTCTATTTTTTTAAAGTTTGTCTCTGGGCAATTTTCAGGTCTACTAGAGCTGTACAACTGTATACAGGTGAGAAAGACCCCAAACAGGGCAATTTATTTGATTCCTCCTTCTTCAAAACATTCAGCTGAGACTGCATATCCAACAGAGAAAGCCCAAAAAGAAAATTCAGGAGCAACCCACAGTGACATATATCCTTTTTGTAAATTTGCATTAAACATAGTTTCCAAATAACGTAGACATCCCGGAGTTGTTTCTCGTTTAATGTAAACCTTTAATGTAAAATTTCTCTAGGATATTAAAATCGAGTTCTACTAAATAAAAAGGGCAAATCCCTAGAAATAGGTAGTTAAATACAGCATATGGAGTTTTCAGATGAAGAATCACTTAATTTTAAGTGGTCTGCTCATTTGAATCAGCAGTTTGGTTTTCTGGTTGAGGAGTAAAGGGCACCTTTGATGCAAAAATGTATTCCTGAAATGTTCAGTGGCTGATAATTTCACACTTACCAATGCCTGGTGCTGGCATGACCATAATCGCCTCCTGATGTAATTCTGCCCTTACACAGTATGGAATGTTCCACACTGGTCTCTTACCCCAGTCGGAAAACAAGTTTACCTATAATAGTGTCTGCACAGATGAATGATTTAAAAGTCGGATTTTTAGATTTAACACTCGCTGACACATTTTAAAAGCATGTAGTCTTTTTTTAATCATTAACTCTCTCAATGCTGAATTATTACTCTCTATTCATCATTAATTTTTAATGTGACGATAAATGTTTCCTTCAATCGAATATGGTATTGTACGATACATTAGAATGTGAGCGAGATTAAACATGCTTCTGCTGACTAGCTAGCAAATCCCCACATCCCAAACTTAGGACTTTTAATTAGAAAATAGTCAGGAATATAAACACAGTTTACAGAAAAGCCAACTCAGTGGTTCTATTATACTCTGCCTTTCTTCCTACTGGTATGAGTGAGTGAGTGAGTGAGTGAGTGTGTGTGTGTGTGTGTGTGTGTGTGTGTGTGTGTGTGTGTGTGTGTGTGTGTGTGTGTGTGTGTGTATGCATGCGCGCACTCGCGTGTGTGGTCGGGTGCACCTGTGTGTGCACATCTGTTTACTTATCAGTCTCCCTCTCTTTTTCTTTCTCTCTTCTTTGTTCTGTCACTCTCTCTTTAATTTCTCTCTGCTTTGATGTACCTAGAGGCAGTTATGTGCTCTTAGCTTAATGCTAAACAGACAAGTAAGGAATTTTTTTAAAAAGCAATGGAAATTCTATATCAGGTATAGCTCTCGTACAAATGAAGTAATTTCAAGTCCAGTGATTTTTTTTAGCATAATCTAAAATCTAAAAGCCTTGTTAACTCTTCACAAGCACCATAAAATTATGTGACCAGTCGTTTCGTGATCTTAATTCCTTCTCACACAGTGGTTCCTAAACTATGTTTTCTTATACTGCCCCCGATTCTTCTCACAAAACTCCCTTTTCAAGTTCGAATCCAGCTTGTGCCCTTGTCACTGGGGAGAAACTGACCTTCAGTGAGGTCTCTGATGACCTCATTACAACTAAGCCCAAGGGCCAGGCCAGTTTCCACCCTCATCTTTCCTCACCCTCTTTGCAGAATTTGTCACATTCAACCATCTCCTGTTTCTCAAAATACTTTCCGATCTCAGCTCCTGATTTCTACTTAGCTGTCTCATTTTCTTCATCGTCTGCAATGTATTTACTTTAGTCATTCTTCTTAGTAATGCAAAGCAAAAGTAGCCAAGTTGACAACTCTCTGCATTTCTCACCTGAGTCTAGGTGCTTAAACGTGAACCTGAAAGGTGTTCATCATTTGCATCATCTTCACTGTGTTAGGCTAAGTTTTGCCATATTTCAGTAGACAATCCATCATCACTGCCTTTGGTCCTTGTCATTTCACGGGCCACCCCAGAGATGTACCACTTTGGCAGGATTTCAAGGACATAGCTCTAAAATCACTTATTTCCAACAAGTTACAAAGTCCTTTAATTTTAGACAGACTTAGTAAGTTATCTATACACACATCTCTTCCACGTTTAGCCTGATGCACTCTCCTTGCTAGGACAGGTATTCCTCATTTCTCTATGGCTATGCATCCCTCTAACACCTAAAATATGACATTTTTCTTCAATCAACGTTGGCTCAAGAAAAACCAGAACGCTTAGTCTCAATGAGTCTCAATAAACTTTAATCCATGCCATCTAAGAATACAACAGCTCAAAATTATATTTACGTGCATTGCAAAGAAGACCCATCCTTAAGTTTCATCTTTTCTTTGTAGAGTTCTGGGATTTGGGAATGCACTTTTTTTTAAAACATCTTTATTGCAGTATATAATTGCTTTACAATGCTGTGTTAGTTTCTGTTGTATAACAAAGTGAATCAGCTATATGTATACATATATGCCCATAACCTCTCCCTCTGCGTCTCCCTCCCACTCTCCCTATCCCACCCCTCTAGGTGGTCACAGAGCACCGAGCTGATCTCCCTATGATATGCGGCTGCTTCCCACTAGCTATCTATTTTACGTTTGGTAGTGTATATATATCCACGCCACTCTCTCGCTTCGTCCCTGCTTACCCTTCCCTCTCCCTATGTCCTCACGTCCATTCTGTACGTCTGCGTCTTTATTCCTGTCCTGCCCCTAGGTTCTTCAGAACCTTCTTTTTTTTTTTGGATTCCATATTATGTGTTAGCACACGGTATTTGTTTTTCTCCTTCTGACTTACTTCACTCTGTGAGTAGGGTGGATCTACGTCCATCCACCTCACCACAAATAACTCAATTTCATTTCTTTTTACAGCTGAGTAATATTCCATTGTCTATACGTGTCGCATCTTCTTTATCCATTCATCTGTCGATGGACATTTAGGTTGCTTCCATGACCTGGCTATTGTAAATAGTGCTGCAATGAACATTGGTGTGCATGTGTCTTTTGGAATTATGGTTTTCTCTGGGTATATGCCCAGTAGTGGGATTGCTGGGTCGTAAGGTAATTCTATTTTTAGTTTTTTAAGAACCCTCCATACTGTTCTCCATAGTGCCTGTATCAATTTACATTCCCACCAACAGTGCCAGACGGTTCCCTTTTTCCACACCCGCTCCAGCATTTATTGTTTGTAGATTTTTTGATGATGCCCATTCTGACCTGTGTGAGATGGTATCTCATTGTAGTTTTGATTTTTTGACTTGCATTTCTCTAGTGACTAATGATGTTGAGCATTATTTCATGTTTGTTGGCAATCTGTATATCTTCTTTGGAGAAATGTCTATTTAGGTCTTCTGCCCATTTTTGGATTGGGTTGTTTGTTTTTTTGATATTGAGCTGCTTGTAAATTTTGGAGATTAATCCTTTGTCAGTTGCTTCATTGGCAGATATTTTCTCCCATTCTGAGGGTTGTCTTTTGGTCTTGTTTATGGTTTCCTTTGCGGTGCAAGAGCTTTGAAGTTTCATTAGGTCCCATTTGTTTATTTTTGTTTTTATTCCCATTTCTCTAGCAGGTGAGTCAAGAAGGACCTTGCTGTGATTTATGTCATAGAGTGTTCTGCCTATGTTTTCCTGTAGGAGTTTTATAGTGTCTGGCCTTACATTTAGGTCTTTAATCCATTTTAAGTTTATTTGTGTATGGTGTTAGGGAGCGCTCTAATTTCATTCTTTTACATGTAGCTGTCCAGTTTTCCCAGCACCACTTATTGAGGAGGCTCTCTTTTCTCCACTGTATATCCTTGCCTCCTTTATCAAAGATAAGGTGACCGTAGGTGCGTGGGCTTATCTCTGGGCTTTCTATCCTGTTCCATTGATCTATCTTTCTGTTTCTGTGCCAGTACCATACTGTCTTGATGACTGTAGCTTTGTAGTATAGTCTGAAGTCAGGGAGCCTGATTCCTCCAGCTCCGTTTTTCTTTCTCAAGACTGCTTTGGCTATTCAGGGTCTTTTGTGTTTCCATACAAATTGTGAAATTTTTTGTTCTAGTTCTGTGAAAAATGACATTGGTAGTTTGAGAGGGATTTCACTGAATCCTTAGATTCTTTTGGGTAGTACAATCATTTTCACAATGTTGATTCTTCCAATCCAAGAACATGGTATGTCTCTCCATCTGTTTGTATCATCTTTAATTTCTTTCATCAGTGCCTTATAGTTTTCTGCATACAGGTCTTTTATCTCCTTAGGTAGGTTTATTCCTAGGTATTTTATTCTTTTTGTTGCAGTGGCAAATGCGAGTGTTTCCTTAATTTCTCTTTCAGATTTTTCATCATTAGTGTATAGGAATGCAAGAGATTTTGTGCATTAATTTTGTATCCTACTACTTTACCAAATTCTTTGATTAATAGCTTTCTGGTAGCATCTTTAAGATTCTCTATGTATAGTAACATGTCAAATGCAAAGAATGACAGCTTTACTTCTTCTTTTCCAATCTGGATTCCTTTTATTTCTTTTTCTTCTCTGATTGCTGTGGCTAAAACTTCCAGAACTATGTTGAATAATAATGGTGAGAGTGGGCATCCTTGTCTTGTTCCTGATCTTAGAGGGAATGGTTTTAGTTTTTCACCATTGAGAACGATGTTGGATGGCCTTTATTATGTTAAGGTAAGTTCCCTCTATGCCTACTTTCTAGAGGGTTTTTATCATAAATGGGTGCTGAATTCTGTCGAAAACTTTTTCTGCATCTATTGAGATGATCATATGGTTTTTCTCCTTCAATTTGTTAATATGGTGTATCACGTTGATTGATTTGCGTATATTGAAGAATCCTTACATTGCTGGGGTAAACCCCACTTGATCATGGTGTATGATCCTTTTAATGTGCTGTTGGATACTGTTTGCTATTATTTTGTTGTGGATTTTTGCATCTATGTTCATCAGTGATATTGGCCTGTAGTTTTCTTTCTTTGTGACATCTGGTTTTGGTATCAGGGTGATGGTGGCCTCGTAGAATGAGTTTGGAAGTGTTCTTCCCTTTGCTGTATTTTGAAAGGATTTAAGAAGGATAGGTGTTAGCTCTTGTCTAAATGTTTGATAGAAGTCACCTGTGAAGCCATCTGGTCCTGGGCTTTTGTTTGTTCAAACATTTTAAATTACAGTTTCAATTACAGTGCTTGTGACTGATCTGTTTATATTTTCTCTTTCTTCCTGGTTCAGTATTAGAAGGTTGTGCTTTTGTAAGAATTTGTCCAATTCTTCCAGGTTGTCCATTTATTGGCCTATAGTTGCTTGTAGTAAACTCTCATGATTCTCTGTATTTCTGCAGTGTCAGTTGTTACTTCTCCTTTTTCATTTCTAATTCTATTGATTTGAGTCTTCTCCATTTTTTTCTTAATGAGTCTGGCTTATGGTTTATCAATATTGTTTATCTTCTCAAAGAACCAGCTTTTCATTTTATTGATCTTTGCTCTTGTTTCCTTCATTTCTTCTTCATTTATTTCTGATCTGATTGTTATGATTTCTTTCCTTCTGCTAACTTTGAGTGTTTTGTTCTTCTTTCTCTAAGTGCTTTATGTGTAAGGTTAGGTTATTTATTTGAGATTTTTCTTGTTTCTTGAGGTAGGATTGTATTGCCATAAACTTCCCTCTTAGAACTGCTTTTGCTGCATCCCATAGGCTTTGGGTCTTCATGTTTTCATTGTCATTTGTTTTTAGGTATGCTCTGATTTCCTCTTTGATTTCTTCTGTGATCTCTTGGTTATTTAGTACTGTATTGTTTAGCCTCCATATTTTTGTACTTTGTACAGTTTTTTTTTTCCTGTAATTTATATCTAGTCTCATAGCGTTGTGGTTGGAAAAGATACTTGATACGATTTCAATTTTCTTAAATTTACCAAGGCTTGATTTGTGACCCAAGATATGATCTATCCTGGAGAATGTTCCATGAGCACTTGAGAAGAAAGTGTATTCTGCTGTTTTTGGATGGAACGTCCTATGAAAATCAGTTAAGTCCATCTTGTTTAATGTGTCATTTAAAGCTTGTGTTTCCTTATTTATTTTCATTTTGGATGATCTGTCCATTGGTGAAAGTGGGGTGTTAAAGTCCCCTACTATGATTGTGTTACTATCGATTTCCCCTTTTATTGTTGCTAGCATTTGCCTTATATATTGAGGTGTCCCTATGTTGGGTGCATAAATATTTACAATTGTTATATCTTCTTCTTGGATTGATCCCTTGATCATTATGTAGTGTCCTTCTTTCTCTCCTGTAATAGTCTTTATTTTAAAGTCTATTTTGTCTGATATGAGAATTGTTCCTCCAGCTTTCTTTTGATTTCCATTTGCATGGAATATCTTTTTCCATCACCTCACTTTCATTCTGTATGTGTCCTTAGGTCTGAAGTGGGTCTCTTGCAGACAGCATATACATGGGTCTTGTATTTTTATACATTCAGCCAGTCTATGTCTTTTGGTTGGAGCATTTAATCCATTTACATTAAAGGTAATTATTGATATGTATGTTTCTACTGCCATTTTCTTAATTGTTTCGGATTTGTTTTTGTCGGTCTTTTCCTTCTCTTGTGTTTGCTGCCTAGAGAAGTTCCTTTAGCATTTGTTGTTTGGTGGTGCTGAATTCTCTCAACTTTTGCTTGTCTGTAAAGGTTTTAATTTCTCCATCAAATCTGAATGAGATCCTTGCTGGGTAGAGTAATCTTGGTTGTAGGGTTTTCCCTTTCATCACTTTAAATATGTCCTGCCACTCCATTCTGGCTTGCAGAGTTTCTGCTGAAAGATCAGCTGTTAACATTATGGGGATTCCCTTGTATGTTATTTGTTGCTTTTCCCTTGCTGCTTTTAATATTTTTTCTTTCTTTTAATTTTTGATAGTTTGATTAATATGTGTCTTGGCGTGTTTCTCCTTGGATTTATCGTGTATGGGACTCTCTGTGCTTCCTGGACTTGATTGACTATTTCCTTTACTATGTTAGGGAAGTTTTCAATTCTAATCTTTCAAGTATTTTCTCAGTCTCTTTCTTTTTCTCTTCTTCTTCTGGGACCCCTGTAATTCGAATGTTGGTGCATTTAATGTTGTCCCAGAGGTCTCTGAGACTGTCCGCAATTCTTTTCGTTCTTTTTTCTTTATTCTGCTCTGTGGTAGTTATTTCCACTATTTTATCTTCCAGGTCACTTTTCTGTTCTTCGGCCTCAGTTATTCTGCTGTTGATTCCTTCTAGAGAATTTTTAATTTCATTTATTTTGCTGTTCATCATTGTTTGTTTGCTCTGTAGGTCTTCTAGGTCCTTGTTAAATGTTTCTTGTATTTTCTCCATTCCATTTCCAGTATTTTGGATCATCTTTACCATCATTACTCTGAATTCTTTTTCAGGTAGACTGCCTATTTCCTCTCCATTTGTTTGGTCTGGTGGGTTTTTACCTTGCTCCTTCATCTGCTGCATATTTCACTGTCTTCTCATTTTGCTTAACTTACTGTGTTTGGGGTCTCCTTTTCGCAGGCTTCAGGTTCGTAGTTCCTGTTGTATTTGGTGTCTTCCCCCAGTGGGTAAGGTTGGTTCAGTGGGTTGTGTAGGCTTCCTGGTGGAGGGGACTGGTGCCTGTGTTCTGGTGGGTGGAGCTGGATCTCGTCTTTCTGGTGGGCAGGGCTGCGTCCGGTGGTGTGTTTTGGGGTGTCCATGAACTGAGTATGATTTTAGGTAGCCTCTCTGCTAATGGGTGGGATTGTGTTCCTGTCTTGCTAGTTGTTTGGCATAGGGTGTCCAGCAGTGTAGCTTGCTGGCCATTGGGTGGAGCTGGGTCTTAGTGTTGAGATGGAGATCTCTAGGAGATCTGATTGATATTACATTGGGCTGGGAGGGGATATCTCTGGTGGTCCAGTGCCCTGAACTCAGCTCTCCCACCTCAGAGGCTCAGGTCTGACACCAGGACAGAGCACCAGGACCCTGTCAGCCACATGACCAGCTACATGGGGATTTTCTTGCCTTTTGGGAAGTCTGAGGTCTCCTGCCAGCGTTCACTAGGTGTTCTGTAGGAGTTGTTCCACATGTCAATGTATTTCTGATGTATTTTTGGGCAGGAAGGTGATCTCCACGTCTTATTCCTCTGCCATCTTGACGGTCTGGGCATCCATTTATGTGTTACCAAATACTTAAAATTCACGTGGTAACATTAATTTATAATATAATAACATTAAAAGGAAAGTATATAATATGTGTATTTATATAAATCACTCTTCAGCGCTCCATGATCAAGAGAGAAGAGAAAGCATCAATCATTTGAATCTACATAGATTTAGGGCCTCATGATAACTAGTAGCTTCTATCTCTTTCACCTATACATGCCTTTGAACAGAATTAGTGATTTTTATTTAACATGGTGAAGTTGACTACAGTGTTACTTGTCTCTCCATTTCTATCCATCCTTTGAAAGGCAGTCAAGTGGGCGTAAGTGAATAGAACAATGAAGAAGAATGAAATGTTTTAGATAAATCACAACTTGAATAATTGAGGGTTGCTTACTAATTGATACAGAATCATAATATTTGGCCTCAAGTAAAGAAGAAAAGAGTCAGGCATAACCCATTTTCGTTAGGATAATCTCTTTATAAATACGCCAAAAGAGACAGCTAGAAAATGCATTTAGAACTAGCTTACCTTCTGCTTTTCCTTCACAGTATCTAATTATGCAAGTTAAAAGTACCACAGTATGGGTCTTCTAGGTGACAGGTAACATTTCGTGCCGTGGCTGGTGGCATCAGTCAGGCCTCAGTGGACATGACGCACAGACAGTTTAAGGCCCAACCGCATGAGGCTGTGGGATTCACTTTGGTTTCTTTAAAAGTGATGCTGTAGGGGTGTCAATCAGACGTTATCAGGAGGAAATGGAAGAAAGGCACTGATGCATAAATTTACCTAGCCTGAAATCCTTTCTTTTCAGGAAAAAAAAAAAAAAAAGAAAGAAAGAAGGAAAGAAAAGGAAAGTTGAGCTTTGCCTTACATTTGCATTCCATTGGTGGTTTACTTTTGTTGTACAATAAATATTTCATTTTAGCATATGTATGCCTAGGAAAACAGTGAGACAAAGGTGACTGAAAACAAAACCCCTCATAACTGTGTGGGGCATAGAATGTAATCACCTTGCCTTCACACAAAAACAGGAATTTAGAATGTTTTGGGTTGTTGTCAGTGTGCATGTCAGACACATATTCAAATGATTTTCCTCCAAAACTGTTTTAAAAGATATTTAAATATTATAATATTTTGTGAAGAGATCAGAGAGCTAGCCTATTAAAAACTTTCTGTGGTTCAGTTTCACAGAGCAGAGATGTTTTTGTATTGAAAGCACTTGTCCAGGAGAATGTTTTCAATAAATGCAGAGCATCAAAGTAAATAAATGGTATTAGTTTAGACATTTCTAGAAGCCACGTGACCGCTCAGGTGTTGTTCAGCCTCAAGTTATACACAATGAGATCGGTCCTTAAATGTGCCGCTTTCTGCCCTCCACTGTGAAGTTGTTGGGGCCGGGAGTCCCGCTGCTGCCCCCGTGATGCGGCCCCACATCTGGGGCCGGGAGTCCCGCTGCTGCCCCTGTGATGCGGCCCCACATCTGAGGCGCCGTCTTTCTTGAACGCATCCTTTGCAGCTACCACTTCCTTTCCACTTCTTTGATGATTATTAAAACTTAACCTTTAATTCTGCTACTGAGTTCATCGTTTGAAGCAATATCCATGCTCTGCCATAACTGCAGAGTAGAAAACATACAGTTTTCACCTTAGTAGCTAAAGGTCCCTACAAACCTGATTGAACCTCGTCTCTCACAATTGCTGCACAAAAACCTTTAATCCAGGCAATCCAATTCCAAACAACCTTTTCTCCTTCCTGTCCCTGGAACTTGCTTACATGATTCTCCCCACCTGAAATACTCTCCTCCCTTCCCTCTACCTAGCCAAATTCTCCATGTTATTCAAAGCTCATCTTAAGCTCCAAATTCACTGAGAAATCATTTCCCATAACTCCAGCCTTGGCCATCTTCTTATCCTCAAAATGCAATAGCAAGTCTACGTATCATTCAATCAACACTTCATCAGTTATTCATTGCGCTTTACTGTTAGGATTGGCTACGTAATTGCAGGACTTAGTACACAAAGAAAATGGGGGAACTCTAACTCAAATTTTTCAAAACATTTCAAGACAGCAACAACAGAACAATAAAGCAAGCATGGGACCCTTCTAGGTGCATGGCCCCGTGAGACTGCATAGGTGGTGTACCCATGAAGGTGGCCCTGTGTGCCTGTTATATTGTCATCAGACATTTGAGATATATAATATGCATTAGCTTCCCTATCTGGATCATAAATTGTTTCCGGAAAGAGTCGGGTACTTTGTTATTTTCCATAGTACCAATCATTATATCAACATTATAACGCTACAATAACTCGTTTATTGTATATTTAGATCATGCCTTGCTAATAAACATTATTATCATAGGTATTATAGTAAATCAAGCTTTGAAACACATCTTGTTGAATAAAATTTACTTCAATAGGAATTTCCTACCCTGTCCCTCACAAGAATGACAATTATGCAAGATGTACACATAATGCACTGTAATTAAGCAGTGATTATTCCATTTTACACTTTTTAAAATCTAAATATATTTGAAATACACCAATGTGTAAATTTAAGGTGTGAAACATGTTGAGTTGATACATTTATATATTGTAATACGATTTTCATTGCAGGGATACTCAGCGCCTCTATCGTATCACATCATTATCATTTCTTTTTTGTGGTTGGAATAATTAAGGTCTAGTCTCTCAGCAAGTCAGATGATGATAATAGAATATTGTTGTCTATGTTCACTCTACAGCACATCAGATCTCTAGGACTAGTTCTAAGAGATTATGCCACTTTAACTTTAAGGACATGTCAAAATCTTCTAGGCTTCATGTTATTTTTTGGTGGCCTAATTTTTACTAGGTTCCAACACAATATGATGTGCCTTTAAAGGCTGATACTAGGTGTCTCACTTCAGTTACTTAAACTACAGCCTACTTACCCACCAGTCACTTTAGGTTTTAGAGAGTGATAGGAAACACCAAGGGAAGACAAGAGGAACCAGTAAGTGGGGGTGGGGGGAGAAGGGGGAGCAGAAGGAACACTCTCAGTTGGTCGGAACCTTCTGAAGCTTCCAAAAGAGACCAGAGATGCCACATTCTCTTTGCCTCTTCTCTTCTCGAGCACTTTCCCAGTGGAGGATGGAAGTGAATGAAGGATGATTTGCAAAGCATAGGAGAGACTCTCACTGGACACTGTTCAACCTATGACACAATATGGTATCACTCTTAAAACTAATAAAAAAATAAACAGAACGACTTTCCCCCAAAGAGACTGACTGTTCATCTTCATTCAGCCTTTCAAAGTGCTTCACTTCAAGGTGACAGTGCTAAGCATGGCCCATAAATCCATCTCTGGCTTGCCTTCAGACAGTTATAGGATATGTTAGATTTCTTTGCTCTGAGCAGTGCTCTAGACTAACCCTTGTTAAAAGTATTACTGTAGATATTTCAGTACCTCCAACAAAAAATGTCATCTTTGAAGTTATTTTCCTGCAAAATTCAAACTACATTAATCTTACTTCCATAGGTATTTGAAGTTTGGGCTTCCCCGAGTTGAAACCATTTCTCATGATACTAAAATAAAAATCAAGCTCTGTAACTTAAATGCCTCAGTAGCAGTAGGAAACAGACCAAAAATAGCCTTAAAAATCACTTTTAAGCAGGGAAATGGCAATTGAGGAAGGAAAATCAAGGGGAAATATCCACCTCCACATCAGAAACGATACAAGAGTGTCTAAGTGGAGTTCTTGGTAATTCATGAGAAAGTTTAATTGTATCATATATTCTTTAGATATTGCTGAATTATCAGCTGATTTTATTTTGCAAGTGTTTTGAAAAAGCTCCTTTTAGTATAATGACTTACAAAATGTTTCACTGTAGAAAAATTTGCATAAAACTCATTTTAGATTCCCTTTGGTAATCAGGCACAGGAACCCATCACGTATTGTCTTGGATGACAGAGGAGCTACTTCTCGTGATTTGAAACGTTGAACTTGATGTTTTTTTCTCTATTTTGCTTCCGAGATGACCGCATAGTTATGAAGCTTTATAATGACATTTTCCCCCACATGTTCAGGTATTGTAAAAGCTACCTTTCTCTTGAGAAATCATTTTAATAATTATTTATCAAAAATGAGATACAGTAAAAATTTCTTCTCTGAATGCCATGAGAAACTGTAGGTAATCATGGGCGTTCAGAATGCAAGCTGCTCTTCTCGGGACGTGAGACAATTAAATGTTAGATAAAGAGAGAGTTCTGAAAGTACAAGCGTGTTGCTTTTATTGTAACAATGAAAACAGAAACAAAACAACCATTTTCATATGTATTGGGGGAAAACTGATTAGAAAGTCGACGCGGCAATTCAGGAATTGGCGCAGTGGAATTCAGTACAGACTGACTGTACTCAGATGCTTTCCTGAATTCAGATCAATATGGAACATAAAAATGGAAGTAAAGTCAAAGTCAAACATGAAATTGAAATAACATAAATTTGAAAATTAAAGGAACGTGAGATGGAATACAGTAAAATGTAAATTATGTTGTAACTTACTAAATAGTAATAGTCGTTAATTTTACAAAGGAAATATCTGTATTAACAACTATTTGGGGAAAAGGGAAGGGACAATAGAATTGTCCCTTCAGAATTTTTGTTTATAAACAGAAAACTGCCTTCCTTATGAGTTGGGCAACTGATTCTAACCTCTAATTCTTCAATAACTATATTTAACAAAGGCCAGTCCGGTAACTGCTCCCTTATGTCTTTACATCAGCTCCTAACCCATGGAAATATGCATAAGATATATACACATTTTCAAAATTTATACCAAAAGACTGCCATCAGGCTAGAGATACCCATATAGACGAGTGGCAGCAGGAGGTCCTGGCCATCCCACAGAGCCAGCAGCCCACAGTATAATTTCCCTGGACACAGAAAGTAAGCGTCATGTCGCTCCGTTATCCTTTTCCACCGTTATCCTGATGAGTAATCTTGCCAGTTAACACACAGCAAGTGTGCAGTTATTCTAACTGGTTCTAGATATTTTAAACAAAAGCTTCTTTGCCATAAATATCTTTGCCATGAGCGCTTTCACCGCAAATACTTTTGCTGCCTAACTAATTGGCTGTAAGGCAATTTTTCCGTAAAAGATAAAATAACTGGTTGACAGTTTGGCTTTCTCAAGCCGACAGATGCTAATGATTTGCCCCCCGAGTTGGTTTCTTATTTTGAAGCACACTACATTGGAGGCGAAAGACACCGAGGGCCTCGAAGGTGCAGAGTCGCACCCACACTTCCCATAAAACTTCGGAACGCCCGTCAACAGACGTGTGACAACGCGCCAAGAAACAACAGTGCAGAGGATTTCACAACACAACGCAAGGCTCAGTTACAAACGTGCATCCTACTATTCGCACACTGATACCTCTCTTAAAAAAGGAAGACATTTTAGTGAAAGAGAAAAAGTGCAATGCTAAACGAGGAGACAAATCAACAAGCAGAAACAATGTACGACACTATGAAGAAAAGACCTGGAAGACAAGTTCTTAGAAACAGCTCACAAAATAAAGTCTGAGGTCTGCAAAGTATTGCCGTGAATCTACATACATTTTAAATGTATTCAAACATTTTGTATTTCACAATAAAAGACTTTTTAATTTCGCTATTTACTTTTCATGTTTTGCTATGCCCTTTTAAATGTCCCTCTTTTGCTTTTTATTATTTTATCATTTACAGCAAAATTGCCTTACAGCCAATTAGTTATGTGGCAAAAATGTTTGCGGCAAAGATGTTTACAGCCACAGAAGCTTACGGTGAAAATACTGAACGTGATTCTAACCCCAAATGGTGATCCATTTTGGTTTGTAGCCACATCTAAAGGCTTAAGGGCCCGCTGGAAATGCCACCTTGAGCTCACTCGGGTAGAATACACTAGCTCGCTTACTATACAGTATCTAGGCACTGCACTCGGTGCTTTTCCTCACAACCAATCTATGAGGTTTGAATCATTATCTCAGTCTTGCAGTGGAGGAAACTGAGGCCAAGCCTCTGGGAAATGGTAAAGTTACCATTTAAACCTCAGTTTATTGACTTCAACGAGAAATAATGCTCTATATAAGGGTTACTGTTCTGGTTCCACTATACTTGGTATAAACTCACAGACTAGCCTATGGACTTGAACCCCATTTCTAACAAACTGTTCATGGAAAATAAAATGCAGCCTCCAAAATAAGTTGAAATTTATTTTCATAATCATTTTTAGAATTTAAAAGCCATTGTCCAATGCATGGATGTGTAATATACAAAAAGTTTTGTTTCCAAGTTAATTTCTGGAATGTGGGTTGCAGGTAAATGCCATGGTCTCTTTTTCCTGTCTGTGTGTGTATATATATATATATATTCATTTCGCATTTTTTTTCTACTGTACTCTGGCCAGGAAAATTAAGCTTCCATTTTCTGGGCTTTCAATTATACACCAATATCCCCACATGAGATGCTGAATTTTAAGAACCCAAGGATTTCCATATTGGTCAGATTCATGGTTCATTCAATCTAGTTAAAGAACTATCTCCCTGTTACGTGAAGCACCACTCTTGACCTGGCACTGCCTACCTTTCTTTCTCTCTTGGGAACCTTCTCTTTGCTACTCTACATTTTTTTTAGTTAAAAAAAAAAAAGAGTGGGAGGGTAGAGAAAGAGAAATCAAAATGCAGAGAAAGTAAAAGGACCAAGTTTGTGAAGACAAACAAAGGAACAGTGAGAAAAGGTAAAAGAGGAAAATACTTAAGAAATGAGAAAAATGGATTCATCAAGTGTGGGGGAAAATTACTACAGTCAATGACTTATTTTCTGCTTTCATTCATTCCAGAAATATTTCCTGGTTTTCCTCTCTTTAACCACTTTTCTTACATATGATATGTATTTAAGACAAAGATAAACAGTCCTTTTTCTAAAGAACTTCATACATACAGTAGAAAACCTCAAGAAGGTTCTCAGACTTCCATTAATCCTGAGGGAACTTTTAAGTGTTTGCACTCTCATCATTTCTTCTACAGGCTTAGCAATAACTAATAAGTCTTACAGTATTTATCTAAGAAACATGCTGTCTTTGAAATCTCAAACACTGCACTGCATATACCACCCTCCTCAAACCCTGAAGTTTGAGGCTCCTCATTAAAAGGGCAGGTGATTGTAGTGTCATTGGTGGGGAGATGTGGGTAGTGGAGGATGGTAAGGTATAAGTTACTTATTGGTAAGAATTAAATTCTCAAATGCCATCCTACTTAAACTCCACCCTCTTTTCTAGAGGATTCTACAGCACTTTAACTGGGAGCTTCATTTTTTTATGATTACCGGACTTCACTTGCTTGCATTCTGCACAAACCCGTGATTCTATCCAAATCAATCCTCCTCCTTCTTTTTCTGTAACTCGAAGACTATCCTGACCCCCTCTCCCATCATATTCCTTCCTGCTTTCTTAGGGTGGCCCCGTGTTGGTTTCCCTTCTCGCTTTGCCAGAGACATCATTTGTAACCCTCTTCTCCTACGGTCAATTAAAAAAAGAAATGGGTATCTTTACTCTTCATCTTAGATTTCTCTCTACCACATGGGGTTCTATTATTTTCGTCAGCAGCACCATCCCGGTGTCCGGAGAGACGCGAATGCCGCAACAGTTAAGGAGCAGTAAATGGTGTTTTTGGCTTCTGCCACGACTTTAAAAAGCCAGGTTGAGGTTGAAGGACACGCCTCTCTGGCCAGGAATGCAGTTCTGGTCCTCGGAGTCACTTTATCTGAAACAACTGCTCAAGCAATGCCTCTACATGATGACTCATAATGCAAATGCAAAACGTGACCTTTATAAAATGGTCACCGTATGGTCCATTTGCAAAGAAACACAATGCAATAATCAAATGTGGTTCCGAAGCGCTTCACCTGCCCTTTCTCAACAAAGTAATGGAGACGGCTAAGTCGCAGGAATACTTCTGACAACCCCTCTTTCTCTCCCATCCCATTTGCTCCTGCAGTATCCTCCTCAATACCTTAAGGAATTCAACTCCCTGAGTAGCCCCCCGTTTCCTCTAGATTCTGCAATCTGAATGGTCCCCCAAGGGATGTAGCAAGTACCTCCTTAGGATAAGGAAGCAGAAAACACTGACGAAACAAGGATAGGTCCTCTTTTGCAAACAGAGAAGAGCCAACCTAGGAAAAGGCTTCATTGGCACTCTGGTCCCATCATACAAATCACTGCTAACTGTACTTGTAGTCTATAATACAGATACAAATACAGACCAGATACATCCAAGGTGTCCAGTGGCTGTGTTTTATCCCATTATATATTGAGTTTTCCATTTTGTTACATGAAACAAAATACTCCCCAAAATGTTGTCTTTCAAACAACCTAGGTAACTGCAAGTTGGTTTTTCCCTCAGCTATAGAAATTAAGCAGACTTACTTTATTTGCAACACTAGGGTTGTTCACATATATTATGTTATTTTACTGTATTGGCATATAGACTACTTGCATGTTCCTACACAGGTTATCTGATTCAAAATAATACCACTAGTGTAGATGCCTTGGGAAGGTCTAGATCAATCACGCATTAAGTATATTTGTCTATTAAATTACCAGAAACTTCAAATACAAACATATCAAATCAGATCAATCAAAGTTTAAATAAAATCTGTTCCTCACCAACAAAAAGTGTGCTGATTTCAGTGCTCCAGTCACCACTTGTCATTATTATGAAGAGAAAAAGTATGCTTTCAATATAATCACTTAGGAATTTTTTTTTTTTCCATATCTAACAAGGACCAAACAATTTTCACATGCATATGATAAAAACAAAATGAAAAAAATAATATAAATATCCACTGAGCTCGGAACTTTGATGTAAGATTTCTTAATGATTTGAAATATTTTTCAATTTAACTATTTTAATCCAGTCATCTGCTGGTCTTATGAACGATCTGCTTGCCGTCATGTAGCTTTAAAGAAATTGAAATATAAATGAGTGAATCACATAAACTGGGATCTGAGTGCACTACACACATAACTACAGACACTATTTTCCATCAGTCGTGGGGGAGGATGAATAATTGGACAGAATCAAACATGAATTTCCCTATGTGTCTTTTTATGGGACCACCGTCGTAAGTGGAAAACCCATGGCAATCCAGGAAATTCTTATTACGGAAGAAAAGGCAGTAAGCTTTTCTTAAACATGAGAGGTAAATGTGCTTTTAAGACTCATGTTTGAGATTACTCATCCTTCCGTAATGCACCCGAATATTTTCCTGCCCACCTCTGTAGTTGATTGAATTTTAAATAGAGATTGCTTAAACATGCACAGCTCATAATAAATCTTTGCAGTTATTTCCTTGAGAAATAAATATGAAATAAAGGTATGGTAAGTCATAAACTATATAGCAAATTTATTTTACTTTTAAGTTTACCAATAGAGTTTATTCACATTATAACTAGTCAGTTTGAAAGGGTGCCTATGTTCATTTTGTACATGGAGACACTCAAGTGACTAGCTCTCCGATCCCAGGATGGTTTGAGAGACTGAAACCTCCTATCAGCCAAAAGAAAAGGATTCGGCGGCATCCCCGTGGTGCCCTGGGCTGTGGTGGCAATGATAGTTTTATGGCGACAGTGGTGGCCAAAGCAAGTTCCCCAGAACTTCCTGTGCCAGGCGTAAAGAGTGAAGATCGCGTTATTTGCTTTAAAGTGCACAAACCTTTCTACAAAATACAAACCATCCCACCCCCCGGCCCCGCAAACTGATAATGAATGATTATCCTCCTCTCCGTGTGTAGAAATAATCAAGGACCAACCCTACAGTTTGAAACCCTAAGGTTAAGTTTGTGTTTGTAAAGTGCCTTGTGCCTTGCTTCACACTCTATGGAAGTTCAATTAATATTAACGGAGGGACTTCCCTGGTGGTGCAGTGGTTAACAATCCGCCTGCCAATGCAGGGGATGCAGGTTCGAGACCCGGTCCGGGAAGATCCCACATGCCGCGGAGCAATGGAGCCCGTGCGCCACAACTACTGAGCCTGTGCTCTAGAGCCCGTGAGCCACAACTACTGAGCCCGCGTGCCGCAACTACTGAAGCCCTCGCGCCTAGAGCCCGCACTCTGCAACAAAGAGAAGCCAACACAATGAGAAGCCCGCGCACCGCATCAGAGTAGCCCCCGCTCGCCGCAACTAGAGAAAGCCTGCACGCAGCAACGAAGACCCAACGCAGCCAAAAAATAAATAAATGAATAAAAATTAAAAAAATATATTAGTGGATGTCCTGAATATTTGCTGATGCTACTCTATGGGTATTTTGTTAGTGAACTAGTTACTTGGCCTGGTGATTTCCTCTCACACTTCTGATATTTAAATACAATCTTCAACCTGCTTTGTGTTTGTAAAGTGAAATGTACTAAAGTAAGCCCAAACATGATGAGGTACTGAATTTCTTCCAAGTTTCTTTTGCGTGCATAGTTTTCCTTCACTGATTCCATTGAAAACAAAAAACAAAAACAAAACAGAAAACCCCTGCAATTGTAAGCATAGCACTGTTCTTAAGTCCCCATAGTTTAAAAATTATTTTTTAAACTTTCTCTTACATGGTGACTGCTTTCCCTGTGGTAACACCGATATTTGAAAGGCAAGGTCACTTTTAATGCCATAGAAGATGGAAGAAAAAAAACAACAAAAAAAACCCCCAAAAAACATGGGGGCTTTTTTTGTCTTCACTGATTCTGCCAAACCGAGAGCAGACATTGATGTTACGAGAGAGAAACGTTGTCACAGTCCCTTATTCCCAGCCCTGTCCTAGAAACAGCGAAAGAGAAACATTTTTTTCCTGCCATGTATACAAAATAATACAAAATATTAAAATATGTATATCCTTGCAGAGAGCAACACGATTGTTAACATTTGCTTTGAAAACAGCTTTCTGAAACATATGTAAAATTCCAAGAGTCAAAAACAGCCTCAGAAACTGAATATACTTCTATAAAATTAATTAATCACTTTGAGGATTTAGCAGGAGGACATGCCATAAACATTTTATATGCTCAGCTGGTGGCAGAAGGAGGCTGAAATGACAATTTTGTTTAAAAAAATGGAAAGAGAGGGGAAGAGACTGAGATTTGGGATAAAGATATATATGTTTGGGAGAAGCAGAAAGAACATTTTAGACCTACATGTGGCCTATAGAGAAGGAAAAGGTTAATGAGGAGGATTTATTTATTTTTTTGCATTTTCTATCGTCTATGCGAATTATTACCTAGATGCCTGATATGTCCTAAAAGAAAAACTGTGATGAATAAATAAACAGCTCTCGAAATCTTCAATAGGGTGCTTTACCTTGCAGGGAATATTATCATTGGCTTTTGATACAACTTCTGCTGCAGGGAAAGACTTTCAAAGCTCAGAACGCTGAAGCATTGCCTGGTGCTCAAAGACCCCCTGCAGAGCACGTCAAACTAAGAAATCTCTCTGAACTTGTCGAATTAAAAGTCATCTCCCTGTCTCTGCAACCCCTGCATGAGCTGGGAAGCTCTGTCCTCATTTCTTTCGGCCCCACCATGATAAACAAATGGAGCCTAGAGCATCTTTATTCTTTACAGCCATGCAATTAAAATTCTTTTACAAAATGTAATTGAAGGCAATGAATTTCAAAAGGAACTTCCAATTAACAATGAGGGCGAACAGTCGGAGTGGGCCATATTCAATTGTGTTTCAAAGGTAAACGCAAAACACAGCTTGTTAAGAACCAGAGAAGTGTCCTTTTTCTATTTTTAATATTTTGATTGTACATCAAGAGTTTGTTCTAAACTTAAAACATCTCAGCAGGACTTATGGTTTCTGGAATGCCAAAAGACTTAATTACTCAGACCGAAAAGAGGAGCACACTATTAACATGCGAACAAAGCCATAAGAGATCCCTGTTTGCTACAAATCATTATTTACCTATTGCCACACAAATTAAAGAAGTTTAATTTGTGTTTGCCTTTTTAGGCACCACGCTGCACATTCTCTTTCTTCCCCCTAAGGTGTGTTCATAGCACCAACACCATTGTGACAATTTGGTACTCTGCCTGGTACTGAATTGATGGGTCATTACTATTACAAACAAATGCGGCAGCAAAGAGTTCCCAAATCTTTTACTGATAAGCAAAAAACGAGGAAAGCATTTTAAATGCTTTCAGGAAACCAGAATGGGAGTGAATAACCAGTTTCAAGTGTCAAAGATAAAAAGTATTATTTTTAAAAAGGTTGAGAGTGCTACATGAACTCTTTGGGGAAGAATTTCTAAGGATCATGTGTTCCTTGGTCCATATCTTTATAACAGTACTTATACTGGTCTTATTAATTGCCCTCTAGGGTCTGAAATACAATCTTTGACGGTAGGTATGAGAAGCGAGGGGAGTAATGTTGAACCATCTGTCGTTACCCGATGAATCAGGGATTGAAGACGTGTGTGTGTGTAATTTTTTTAAAGCCTGTTTTGTTTGTAGGACTCACCCTCCTTCCAAGTGAGCGCCGTTGGTCAAGGCAATGGGGCAAAACCCATGGTTTAAGCCTGAGTATTTCACAGTACGTTGTTACCAGGAACAGAAATAACACATTCAGGTCAACGAACACACTGCGTAGCACGATTTTTAGTTACTCTGAATGCAAGGTGACGTTAAAGGAAGAAAATATTCAAACAGAGAGGAACGGGGCCTGGGAGAGATGTTATAAAAGGCGATGGGTCATCAGCATGGGGTCCCTGAAATCACAGGAAGTTGGTGAAGAAGAAGGAGCATCGATAGCACGAGATACTGAAGAGCAGCTGATGAGAATGAGACCAAGGAAAGGTGGTGGAAACTACTGCTTAGCAGCTTACCGCTTAAAGAAGAAAACGGTTCACTGCAAGGGGTTAAAGAAAATAGGTTTTACAAAATGCAGACGATGAGGAAATTATACTCGTTGGTTTGGTATTTCTCAGTAAAGGGAAGAACAATCATTTGGTTGATAGAGAGGATGATGGAATCTAGTGGGAAGATTTTGCTTTTGATTCTGTTTTTAAACATATTCAACACGGGAAGGAGATAAATGAGGACACCAGGTTGCAAAATAAGAAAGTGAGTGAAGATGAAGGGCCTGGAGAGGGAGCCAGTCGATTCAGGACCCAGGGCGGGTAGAGACCCAGGACCCAAAGCTAGCTTTGTAAAGAGGGGAGGTGTCTGTTGGTTTCACGCCAGCCTAATGTGAAAACAGTACATTAAACCAGAAAGAATACACATAGCTGATTCGCTTCGTTGTAGAGCAGAAACTGACACAACGCTGTAAAACAACTCTATCCCAGTAAAAAAAGAAAACACTGACTTACGCAACTTCAGCAGTATCTCAAGTAAATTGTTCCATAAATGTGTCATAAATAAAATTGGTTTTAACTATACAATGAAATTTTGTTATTTTAATTGAGTTTTAAATAAAATCATTCGGTGAATTGGACCAAGGTAAATATTCAAGATAGGCAAGGAGATTTTCTTAACACACCAAAAAGAAAATATATTGTCACATCATTCAAAGTCAATCATCGGCAGCGGTCGGAATATTCCAATAATAGGACATAAATAGTTTAAAATTTTCTTTCTTAGTGTTTGGGTTATTCCTTGTCCTTCATTTTATTTAAGCTTTTGTCTTCGTGACATGGAACTAAACATTTAAAGTGTTACGAAAAATTGTTTTTAACTAAAAAAATTCTCTTAGAGAACAAAGTGTTGTGAGTTTCTCTTTCATTTTACAGAATCCAAACATGTTCAAACCACAACAAACTTATTTTTCTGCTTGGAAAAAATCAAATAAGAAACATAACATTCAGATATACATTTAAAGGAAGACTGTAATCTATTCAGAAGTCCTCGCTGATACACCACACATCTCAACCCGTTTCAGAAGACTTCCCCAGAAGCTTTCCTCTAGACACGTGTGTTCTTCAATCAGAACAAAGAGGGATCTCATTTTCTGATATTGCAGTAAAATGTAAGAGCAGCCCTCTAGGTTAAATTATGTGAAAATCGTTTCTTTGAAAAAGGATTCGGGGAGAATCAAGCAGAATTAGAATTGACTCGGATATCTGAGTCACAGTTCCAACACCCAGTGGATTGTAAACAATTATCTCACTTGATTTTATTTACCTCCCTCCTCGGCCCCTTTTATTTTGTTTTATTTTATTTCTTTTGATGTCTGGGTTTGGAACGAGTTTGATTAGAACAAGTAACCGTTATGACGGGCTCTGCTATGAATCAAGGACGAGGAGGTAGCTATCACAGAAGCGGTTGCAGCGCAGTCTGTAGCTCACTTTGCATCGAAGTTCTCAAATTATGTGCTTCAGTCATACTGCTGACACAGAAGCGCTTGTCGTCCAAATGTGCTGTTGTCTTTGTCAAGGTGCACACGTGTGCTGGGAGTGGCCAAGCGCAGATGAACTGCTTCATTACTGGAGCAACAAGTTACTTTTTCTTAACAGTTTGACCCCCTCCAGGATGGAGCAGAAATCACTGTTATCCTTCATTTCAACGAAAGAGTACGAAGCAACTATAAGCTGCTAAAAGCTCTGCGAAGCACAGGAAATGCACAGACGGTTTCTCTTCTTAAATCACCTACCGTTCAGCCTCGGACTCATTTTGTCTCTATTTCCATTTTTATGTCTGGGGTTGTGCGGTGGACGTTCATCGTTACTCTCGGGCACCTAGGCTTTGAACCACTTTCCACGTTGGAGAAAATTTCTATTTCACAAGTCCGATGGAAGACACTCTCTACCACCCGCCCGCGGCAGCCATGGGGGAGGCAGCACCCGGGCCTCCAGCCGGGAGCGGCGCCCCCGCAGGACGGAGCGCAGCTGAGCGCTAGCTGCTGCGGCCGCGGGAGCCTCACGGCGCCGACGCTCAGGCCACGCTTTCCCGGGGCTGCCCACGCCTGAGGCCTGACCACCAGCCCAAGCGGAACGCAACAGCCTGCTTCTTTCTGCCCATCGGGGGGTGCTTCGGGGGAGGGCCCCGTGCCCCGAAGCTCTCCATCAGCTTGGCCGGGACGGACTCAGAGGCACGCTGCGGCCGGGGACCACCGCATGCAGCCCTTCTCCTACAACCCTTCTTTCCCCTTGCAGGTGTCTGAATGCCCTCCCTGCTCGCTCCTGCCTTCTCCCGCCTTTATTCTTCACAGACATCTTCCTCAATCAATCTTTTGTACACGGAAGTCCATTCTGCCATCTGTTTCCCGGAAGACCCAAACTGAGAGAATGCCAGTCCTCCAGCTTGTGCTACATACACAGGATTTTTCTCCCTCAGAGAAGGTCCGTGCATTTCATCAGCTTGGCCCTCCCCAAGATGTCTACAAACAGAAGGAGGTCTAGCCTCACGCACTTCCCATGATAAGATATTATGAAGAGCCACAATCAATACGTCTGTTTCAAATGCAAATAGTTGGTTGTAGCCCAGGCGAGAGATCAGATGCCAGTGCGGTCTCTGGAGTGTTTCCCTGACTGAAGCAGCCATTCTTTTTGCAGAAATGCAAGCAGGAAAAGTGTAAAAATGCCAGTACTGTAACTCAAGGAATAACAAGTCACGGCTCGTGGAACCTTTTGCTCGTCTTTCACGTCACAGGTAGTTGAACTATTCTATCATGTTACTCCCTTGCTCGAATCTACTGGATTCCATGTGAAGAGAAGACAAACTGGAATGCTGAAAGGCCCTTTTATTTCTCAACTTTGGCTGCATGTTTGTGTTTACTCGGGAGCGTCAAATATTGATCTTTGTAGACAGGGTCATGAACATAATAACCACACTAGTCTACTCGTTTAACAGAGCAACAGTAGTTCACAAATCTCATAGGTATTGTCTGGGCACTGGAAAGACTAAACAGCATTAATCTATACTCAACATTCCCATAGCAAGTTTTTAAGGCAGTCTTCCATTTGTCTATCCATTTATGCATTTGTGGGCAGCAGACCATGTAAGAACCAACAGAACAGGTAATAGCCTTCAAGGTGAGCCTGCGGGTACCGGAGGGGCCAGATGAACCGGTGTCATAGGGTCTTGAACAGGAACTCTCTTAACGTCTGCTAAGAAATGGTTAGAATCAGCGTTCCAAAGAATGATGAGACGTGATCACTGCACTAGGCAGCTCCTGCACTCGACTCCGTGCACACTGTATGTGCAGATACAGGGGTCAGAGTCTAGGGCCTCCTCCCGCAGTCTGCAGTTACTCTCTTGCCTGTGAGCCCCACAAGACGAGGGTGGTCCTATGGGGTGGTTGAGGTTCTGCACTCAAAAGGCCAGCTTCCGGACTGCAGCATTGCAGGTTTGGTCTGTGCTCTGCTCCAGCTAAATGGCCTGGATATTAAGGTCCCAACGTGACTCTATTGACCCGTTCATCTACATGAGACCAACCCCTCTGTGAACTCTAAAGACATGTGGCTTGTGGCTCTCCCACTCAGGGTATCGCGGCAGGTACGTAACATTTAGCCAGAGGCAGTAACCCTAGGTACACAGGACTGCCCAGTACTGCTTCCGAAATACTGTAAACCCGCTGCCCCAACTTAGTAACCTAGATTTCAGTGTCCACTGAAACCACTACTCTAACACTTCACTTTCTGTCTCACCATTTCTAGCTCAAAGGCCCCTTAATTCACATTTCTAAATGCCCTTCAGAGACTGGTGTACTCAGAAATTGAGATAAAGGATTTCTTGGTGATCTTTGATATCTCGAGAATCTACCAGCAGGCCAACCCAAATCCCAGACCAGAAGGAAGTAATTTGGACTCATGAGACTTCTACACACGGGTTTTTATTCCGTCTCACTATCTAGGAAAGGAAGTGAAACATAAAGGTGCGCCTTGGGCAATTGCTTTCTTGTTATCCAGGGCAAAGCTGTGGGAATGTAGGTATGGGGCTGCCTTTCCATCTTTTTGTGTGCTCTACAAGTCAATCAGTTGGCCACAAGGCCCGGAAGCATCTTTGGGATTTGGGGACTCCATGGCCTCCATATAGCAACACCATCAGGAGTCTGGGAATCTCTCACATTTGATGACTAGCCATACAGGAACCAAAAGAAACCAAAACCACCCCCTGCTAAGGTAGCTTGTGTGGACAAGGTTTGGAGCACAGGGTAGTGGGCTCATTGGCTAGGTGCTGCGGGTACCATCAAGCCAGGTAATTGAACAGAGCATGGACGTTTTGAATCTACACCATGAAAAGAAACCATTAATACACCTGCTGTACCCTCAGAAGACACACATGAGCTGCTTGAATACTGTCAGACCCCTGGTACCTGTTTCATATGGCTGACGTGAGGACTAAATGAGTTAATATAAATCATGAACCTAAAACAATGCATACCCTGTGATCAGGACTACGTGTCGGCGTTCTTCTTGACAGATTTTTGCCAAATTTATATCGGGGCATTCAAGGCTATTCCAAGGAAGCAGAGAGATGTCAGTGCTTCTGAGCTAAGAGATCAGATTATAGAGGGAGGCAAAAATAGGAAAGCGGATAAGCAAAGGCGGACCGGAAGAGACGCTGTGAGGGTTCCTCTGCCCTTTATGTGGCTGAAGGGGAAGAGGGGCGGGAGGGAATTAGAGGAAGATTTGTGGAACTAGGGTAATTCTTAGAAAATTCATTCCCCAAGGACACTCGAAGGTCAAATCAAATTTGCAAGGTAAGGGAAACCTACAGGCATTTCAGGGCAGTAGTGGTTCATACAGTCAAACGATTCTGAATTGTGGGGAAAGGTGATGGGGTTTGAATCAAACACTAGTCAGTGGGTGGTGATCAGGGAAAGGGTCCAGGCTTCTAGGGACTGAAGTCTAGCAAGGACTTGCGGCTTGTCAGAATACCAAGCAAACGGGGCAGGGCCCTGCCTTAGACCCAAAGCTTTTCTCTCTCCATGAATTCTTAAGATAATTAGAACGCTCAGTGTTTCACAGAGAGCCTCCTCTAATAAGGACTGGCTCAAAGAGACAGATAGTTTTTCTTCTGGAGCTGACCCAAATGTCTTCTCATTGATTCTGTGTGTGTACATACACATGCATATGAGTATTGGCATGATATCATGTTTCGATTTTAATCTCAAAATTCTGGTGATTATAGAAAATAAGGCAGGAAATGTTATAGAAATGAATGTATCATAAGACACATCGCAGCAATAATATATATGGAATCAGATAAACATAGGTTTGAATCCTATCATTTACTCCCTGAGTGAACTTAGAGAAGCTTATATCACTTCTCCAGAGTTTCTTCATCTGCGATACAGAGATGATAATATCTACTTCACGGCTCGTTGGAAAGATAAATTAAAATAAGGTACGCAAATTACTTATCGCAGTGCAGTGGTCTAGTGACTTTTCTTCTTAATCTTGGTTTTATGACAATGTTCAATAATCAATTAATTTATCCCCAAATTAAGGAATATTTACCATAGAATCCTGTTAGCCTTCCTATAGTATATGTGGATTCAGCAGGTATGGTGGAAATCATAAGGACTGCTATTAAGATATTTCTGCTAGACCAGGGTCAACACACTGTGGCCCACGGGCCACATCCAGCCTGCCTCGCACTTTGGAAATAAAGCTTTGCTGGGCACCATTATACTCATTTGTTAACATGTTTTCTACGGCTGCATTTGCATGAAGCCGTACAGTTGAGTGGTTATGAAAACTGCAGTATGGCTACAGCAAAGCCAAGAATATTTACAATCTTACTCTTTACAGAAAAGCCTGTTGACCCCTCTTTTCGACTGTCAGTCCTAGATTTGAACAAAAATCCACTGGCTGACAAAAATGATAAAAATTTATAATACAAACTTTATGGCATAAATGTGGTTTAAATAACACTGGATGGATAATCCATTAAAGAAAATAGTAAGCATTATATGAAGATGTACGATTTATCAGTTAAACATAATGTCATCCCATTATCAGGCTCAGCGTAACCACTGATACAGTATTTAGAGGTACGGCCTGCAATGCGATTGTCCAACTCATCATAGTAACTCAATACTTCACCAGAAAATACTACTGTTGGAAAACTATAATCAGAGGCAAAGGGATTCTGCAGCGTTACAAGGACATATTCTTCACTAGCGGTTATTTACTCTCAAGGCTGCTACAGAAGTAGCAGTTGCAGCACCATCAACATCAGCTTCAGGAACTCATGCAGGGAGTCGGATCCACGTTCCTGATCAGAAGCAGGGGTCACGATTCCAGCAGAAGCAACAGGAGCGGCAACGGCCTCACCAGCGATGTCCGTGCAGAGTGTGGGCTCATGGGCTCGGAGCAACGCCACTTTCTCTCTTTTCCTCGCCAGCCTGGAGAATGAGGGGAACTGCCTCCTGCAATTTCTTCTCTCTAGCTAACACCACATCCTGCCTTTTCTCCCCTAGCTTCTCTAACAAACACTCCGAAACAACAAACATTTATTTCTCACAGTTCTGGAGGTTGAGAAATCCAACATCTACGCACCAGCATACTTGGTGTCTGGTAAGAGCCTATTTCTTGGTCTGTAGACAGCTGTCTTCTCACTGTGTCCTCATATGGTGGAAGGGATGAGGTGTGGGGTCTCTTTTATAAGGTCACTAATCCCATTCATGAGGGCTCCACCTCCATGACCCAATCACCTCCCAAAGGACCCACTTCCTTTTACCATCACCATGAGGATTAGGTTTCAGCATGTGCAATTGGGGTCGCGCAGACACAAACCATCAGTCTATAGCAGATACTAACTAATGTACGCTTTATTTTTCAAATAGCCTATAACTATGATAAATAATTTACAATACAATCAAAGTGAAACTATATTCCCACCAGGCTAACATATACTAAATCTGTGTGTTATTCCACTGTTTTCCACATACATAGTGACAAAGGGCATGGCCTCTGGAGCCAAGCTGCCTTGTCTTTTTTTCTAGTATGTATGTATGTATGTACTTATTTATTTATGGCTGCATCAGGTCTTAGTTGCAGCCCGTGGGATCTTTCGTTGCAGCCCACAGCCTCTTTAGTTGTGGCGCGCAGGCTGAGTTGCCCCACGGTATGTGGGATCTTAGTTCCCTGACCAGGGATCGAACCCACACCCCCTGCATTGGAAGGTGGATTCTCAACCACTGGACCACCGGGGAAGTCCCAAGCTGCCTTGTCTTAAGCCCAGGTCCTCATCTAGCTACCTGGGTAACCACCATATGCTTCTTTTTCTTATCTGTGTAATGGGGGCAATAAGAGCATCTACAGAGTAGCTGTGAAGGTTAAATGGCTTAAATAAGCATAAAGTGCTAGTTGCCCCAGCTTACTGTCTATCTACATGGTTTTTAAATTGACACAGACCTACTTTAAATTACATAATATACATTGATTTACTATAATTAGCACCATACTAAACATCTTCACATATTTCTACAACAGGTTTACCAAAGGATGATCAGAAATCGATACCATCCTGAAATCACAAACCCTGAACAGGATTACTGTAAAAACTTCAAAACTCAGTGAAACATGGTTCTATGTTACGCTTTCAGACTTCTTTTATCAAACCTTCACTTCATTCAAAGCTATGAGGTTTAACGTGATTTGAGGACTTTATAAACTTCCTGCATATTATCAATTCTGTTCACATTTGAGCCATTCTGGAGGGGGAGAAAAACACTTCTGCTCCATTATTATAAATGTTAAAATGTATTATCTTTAAAATTGCAATTATCTGCCAAAAACAGTTTTTCACTACAATCAAGTCTGAGTGTTATTGGGCAAAACAACTATATAAATGATCTCTGTGGGGTTAAATAATTAGGGGCGAGTCATGTCCCTTATTCAAGTTAGGCTTTTGAAGTGCTAAGCTGAAAAAAAGAAAAAGAAAAAACAACAACAACAACAACAGGTGAGCTCCACTTTCTAAAGGCACAGATGAGAGGATGAGAATGAACGGGTGACTGAAACCTCAGGTCCCCATAGAAGGCCTGAGAGAGCTAGTGATTCAGTGGTCATTTTGACAGAACTGAATAAACTGCCCAGAATCCTCTGTAATCCATGACTGAGAAACGCAAGTTTTCTCTCTATTTTTTTTTTTTTTTTCCTAGCTGCATTCATACTGTAGTCTCTAAGGTTAGAGTTCAACCCAGCCGGCCAGAAGGTGAATGCCATGTTTTCACAAAGATCAGAAATGTGTTCTCCATGAACTTTTCTCTGTTTTGATGAGCTGACCAAGAGCATATATGAACACAGAAGTGACTTCCTTGCCGAGTCCAACGTTACATCCCCCTTAGCCTTTAGAAAACAGCCCCTCTGTTCACCGCCATTAGCATTGCCACGGGACCACTGGCGATGTAAGTGGCCGCTAGGAGAATCTTGCGTAGAACAGCTGAAATCACATCTCTGTGGCAATCAGGGTTATTAAACCACTGTGAGGCCAAATGCCTCCAGTCCTGACCTGGTGTTTTGCATGGGAAACTAGTCAATGTTGTTAAACCATTTGAATCCCGACATTCAAAATTATAGATACAGACTCACTCTACTCTGACTCCAATAAAGAGCAGAATTCAATCAGCCACATGACTTGCTTTTTGTGAGCAAATACTTTCTATTCCCTATAAGCCCTAGGCTTTCCCTGGCATCAGTGCTACCATTAATTCGGTCATTATTTTAGTGACTACACCCCTAGGATACCTGGGGTATCCTGGAAACAGTATCAAACTAGGAGGCGCGATACCTGAACGCTTAGTGCTTAGTCCTGCCCTGGGTGGCCTTGGGTAAGTCCTCCAGGCCCTCTGGGTCTTTGTTCATCTAGACACGAGAAATCCAGACCACCTGGCTTCAAACAGCTGTACCATGTACAATATTTTATGAGTTTGTATAGAACACCTCTAACCATTTTATTCAGCAATTTCCCAATGTTTTTGTAATCCATTTTCACCCATAAGGTTGCCTTAAGAGTTAAAGGTATTACTGAATGAGGAATTAACAGAAGAGAGGAAACAGAGAACAGCTAAAGATTGTATTTAAAAGAAGTTGTAGCCCCACTTAAAACAAGCAAAGCTTAAACGACCAGTCAAGAAGATGGTGAGCGAGCTTGCAACAGTAGAGATGAGGTAGGCTCCAAGAGCAAAGGGACAGGGAAATCCAACTTTCATGGAACAGACAAGAGGGAGAATTGTACCTGGTGAGATCCAAGAATGAGAAGAAGACAATTTAAAGAGGGGTTGGTAAACTTTAAAAAGACAACCCAATGAGTAATGAAAACTATACTTCCAGATGGTACTTTTTCCAATTATATATAAGAAGCCTCACATTTGAGAAAGTCAAATGCAGTGTAGTCACCAGAAGTAAGGGAAACAGGGCTGTTTGATTTTGATTTGCTCCTGAAAATATATCAAAGCTAAAAAGGCAGAACAACAGGTGAGAATATTATTTCGTGCTTCCATTCCTTAAGTGTCCCTGAGAAGGTTCTTATTATTTTTAAGCTAAGTGAAATGCCATTTTACATATTACTTCTCATTCTCCAGCATCTTCTGTAGAGAATCCTGGCACCAGTGAACAATGGTCTATCATAGAACTGGTCTCAACAGTGAATCTGCCCTAACATAATAATTTTTTATTTCTACTTGACCTCACACGAGACACAGTTTATAACGGTATTTGATGAACAACAGGACAAGCACTAGAAAATGATCTGCAAATAATACTGGAGAAGGGCTAGGAAGATCAGCGTTCTACTGTCATTGTTACTTAGTAATCACGCAGTCTGGCAAGTCACTGTGAATCATTTTCATTATATGTAAAATCTGCATTGCTTAATTCACAGAACTGCTGCTGCAATGAAGTGAGCTATTTATGCACAACTCTAGATTAAAAATTAACTTTCAGAATGTCTGTAGGCTGATGGGAAGGAATCAAATCACCAGGGAGAAAGAAGCAGTGAAGACACAAAACCTAGAGGATCTGGGCACCACACTTACGGTTCCTGACGAGGCTAGAAGGAATGACATTCAGAGTACAAGATGCAGTGACTCATTTTCTCTTGGCTGAAAAGGTCTGGGGGAAGGAGACCAGAAGAGGTTCAGGGAAGTTAGTAGATTTAGTGGCAGGTCTTTTGTTTCCACCAGAAAATGACTCTAATTGTAGGAGGTCAGGCTGCTGGCTACATGTGAGAGGTGTAGTACTCTGCAGATACAGAGGAGGACTTGAAAGGGAGGTCCAGATTCATATGCAATTTTAATTAATGTCAATAAAATGCTTATTAAAGGAGATGAGAGTTTGAGGTATGTCTCCGAACACATCCCTCAGTTCTTTCCTGGAATCTATCACTACTTTGTCACTTGAAGCTTGAAAAGTTCTCTCACACACAATGCATATTCCTCTTCCTTTTAACCATGAAATGGAAACAATTCTAATTGATTCCTGCTTATTATATAATGTTATGATTGAAAGAAATAACTGAGAAGTTTTCTCGCAAGAAGAAGAAGGAGGTTCTGGAAATTTAAGACTTTTAAAATTATATTCACAATCCTGTAAAACTAAGAGTATCAGGTTAGGACTTGCAGAGGGGATTCAAGAAGGCTCTGATGTGAGACCCGCCTCCCCTGCCTGGTAATAGGCTTCCGAGGGGAGGATTTCCAGGAAGCCAAGTCATGGTGAGGCAGATGTGCGAGGCAACGGGATTCTTCAGAGTAGAGAACAGTATGAAATAATCCAAAGGGGTAAAACACGGAAGTGATGGAAAAGGATGCATTCAAAAGCCATCGAGAGCTATGCGCCACGTGGAGAGCATAAGCGGATCTGTGCGTAAACCACTGGAGGTCTGTGTGCACCTCTCTGGAACTCCTCCTTTTTGAGAGGCAGTAAACAGTCCTGCACACAGATTTCTTAATATATTCCTTCCGGGGAATATTTACAATGGAGGGAAGTTTTCCTTGGTTATATTCAAGTCCCTGAATAGTGACAGTTTAAAAAAAGTAATAAACATCCTATTCCAAAAAAAAAAAAAAAACCTCTGAAAACAGAAATAAACCTTGTAATAACTTGGAAATGATTCCAAACCAGCCTTAAAGGTAAAGATAATACTCCTGCTGTCACACAAATGCTTCTTGGCCATACGCACATCTGAGTGGTGTCTACCTTTAAAATGATTCTATTTTCAATATAAAATATAAACTTCGAACTGTTTTCCTAACACTCAGATTGGGTTGTATTAATCTATTACGGAGAGCAAACACCAGTCACTATGGGAACGAAGTTTCCTCTGAATATATTTATTCCTCCAAAATTCTGAAGACATGAATATTAAATAAGATTAGAACTTTGAGAAAAACGCAAGCAATCCCAACAGTCCAAGTGAATGTAAATAATGAATTAAAGCATCTTAGAAAACTGCTTTCTGCCTCAGTTAAACAGGAGAGGCCAAATACCTTTACCAATACGGAGGCATCTTTAAATTTTTATCATCATTCCTCATTGTTCTTCTAAGCACAGATGGGAAACTTTCTTGTCTGAAATTATGGAATAAAAGTGATGCCAAGAACCAGGCCACCTTGCCGCTAACTTTCCGCTGCTCTGGTCTACAGCCGATTTCTCTGGGAAGAACACTTTTCTCCTACTTTTTTACTGCATCAATTCTGAGTATTTTGAGGGGCCGATCAGTGAAGAGGCGCCTGTCAACCTAGAGGAGAGAAATTACTTGCTGGCAAATTACCCCCCGAATCTTTTAAGTTGATATAAATATCAAATGTTTAAGGAACAGTTTGTACAGTGAGCAATAAACTTATGTATTTTTGCCAAAAGCTGATGAAGTTAGGTGAAGAAAGAGGGGCACAGGTTTAGGGACAGGTAGTTATTGACTAACCTCTTAAAGTTTTTATTTTTCATCCTTTTTCACCAAACATTTCTTGGAAGGGTGTTTACCAGATATTTAGAATATATGGCTCGATAGTTGAGTGTCTAAATTGTTATTTAAAACATAACCTATGCTATAATTAAGGAGTTAGATATCTTGTGGATAGAAACATATTTAAAATAATAACAAAATTTGTTCAATATGGTATTATTTAAAAGCAATACATGTGCATTAATTACCTATAAAAAGGTTTAAGATACTTCTGAATCTCTCACCCAAAGTCCTAATTTAAATATATTTAGTAATGCTAAATATATGTCTAAATACACATATATACAAATATATGTCTATATACACATATATACAAATATATGTCTATATACACATACATGTTTAAATATATTTAGTAATGCTATTGGTAATAAACAACCTAGGTAGTACCGACTTTTATTAAATAAATCCCTTTAAAAACAATCATGTCTTCAGCTAATGTTGAACACAGACTTGTTATTTATTAATATGGGAAAATATAAGATGATGTTTTTTAGGAAAACATAAGGAAAATGATAATGATTTTTTTCCCTCCCACTACTTGGCTCTTTTCACCATATCCCAAATTATAACCAGTTTTCTTTCTGTCTGTAGTGACTGGAAAATTCAGATCACTTTGGATCACAGGAAGTTAATAAAGAGCTTCATAAACACATACTGAGCTCCCAATACCAGGGTCTGCCAGGTGCTGGGGTATAGAAGGAAAAAGATACGGTTTCTGCTCTCAGTGGTGATAAACCAGCTGCTGGTAAACAACTGAAGTGTGTTACGTAAGAGCCATAGGAGAGGAAAGTATAGAACCATGTCCAAGTAGGAGGAATGCCTTCTGCTTGGGGATGGAGGGAGAGGAGTGGGTATGTGAAAACCAAAGCCACACCGGCCTTGCAGGATGAAAAGGGCTTTGCCAAGTGGACAGGGCAGTTAGGGTCCCAAACAGGAAAGTAGAACCTAGGTATACAGAATTAGTTAATACATATACGATTATTAGTAAGGTACCTGGACTATATTAGAAAGGAAAAAGCAGAAATCTCAAACAGGAGGATTCTCTGGCTATAAAGACATGAAATCATGCACATCACATGCGTAACAAACCATATAAAAACGAAGAAGGTAAAAGGGGGGAGACAGGGAAACTGAAGGAGAGTCTAGGAGGTGGCGTTCCCACTTTTGCATTCAACTGCAATCCTGAGAAATTTTCATGTTGAGTTACAGAACACAAATCAATATTAGACCAGAAGTAACAGAAGTGTAAATAAAAAAAAAGCACTCGCTCAAAGCACTTCCACTGCAACAGATATAACTGCCTTCCCTTTTCATAATGTTTTCCAGTTCTTAATCATATAGACACAATTTCTGGATGATTATATAAAAACATACAAACAATACATTCTTTCTCAGCTAAGGAGAGAATGATCATATATTAGCCTTATGTCTTCCATATATTCCTGAAAATATTCTTTTAATCTGTGGATATGCTATAAAGGTTTTAAATATTTTTAGAGGTTGTACATTGAGTAGATTTGCCAAAATTTACTTGGAGTTTGCCTGTTTAAGTTAAAGGCAATATTTTGTTCTCATAAACCATGTGGCAATAAACCTGCTTATGCATTTTCCCTTTTGAATTAGTTCCTTATGAGTCCTTTTCGAAGAGAATGAATAGGTCAAAATATGTAAATATTTTAGTAGTATTGATAAATATTTTTGTATTGTCTCTATAAACCATGCATGTTTAAGCATCTCTCTCCCAGCTAGTGTCCAAATTATTTGAGGCAAAGGACCATGTCACGGTCCTGGATTCACGGAATCCAGGACATAGCACGTTGCTTGGCACACCAAAGAGAAGCTCAATACTATTTGTTAAACTATTTAACAAATAATGCTTGTTAAAATATTTGTGTCTGACTGGTATTCGCCACCAACTATGTATTTAAGGATCATAATTTGGATGTTAGCTGGTGTGTCATGAACCCACCTTGAAGGTAACCTCTCTTAATTTACCAAGCAAGCTATGTGTAGCTAATGTGAAATTAAATCCTGGCCGACAAGTACTGTACAAGATTTCCAGGGAAGTTGCTTAAAGGATGACAACCTAGCTGGCAGATTGCCCTTTTGTCTTTCCTATAATCATCTTTCCTGATGCCTGGAATGTAGAGGTGGTAGCTAGAGCTCCAGCAGCCATTTTAGAAAAGGAGTTAACATTGAGGATAGAATCCAAGTACTAGGCTAACAAAACAAAAAATAGGAGGAGCCTAGATCCCTGATAACCATGGAGTTGCCACACCTTCCCTTGAATCCCTGTCTTACGACTTATGTTACATAAAAAGAATAAACATCTACCTTACTTAAGCCCATTTTACTTCAAGAATTGGTTGCTAAACAACTGAACTAAATAGCTAATGATAAAATAATATTAAATGAACTAAATGACTGATAAAAATAATGTCAATGGAAAGTATATCATTTGACCTCAACCTTGACTAGATATATATATATATATATATATATATATATATATATATATATATATATATATATATATATATATATTATGTTGGGGGTAGGAGTTTAGTAATTTATTTACTTATTTTGGCTGTGTTGGGTCTTTGCTTCTGTGCGAGGGCTTTCTCTAGTTGTGGCAAGCAGGGGCCACGCTTCATCGCGGTGCGCGGGCCTCTCGCTAGAGCGGCCTCTCTTGTTGCAGAGCACAGGCTCCAGACGCGCAGGCTCAGCAGTTGTGGCTCACGGGCCTAGTTGCTCCGCGGCTCCGCGGCAGACCAGGGCTCGAACCCGTGTCCCCTGCATTAGCAGGCAGATTCTCAACCACTGCGCCACCAGGGAAGCCCGACTATATATATTTTTTAATTTTAGAATTTATTCACTGTATACATTGGAAATATCAACTCAGATTTTTAAATTTACATTTAATTTATTATTAGGAATGCTTATTTTACTAACTGTACTTAATATTTTTGTGAATTGACTATCCATCACTTGACAATGTACTTACTTGAATCAGAACTCTGTCATCTGTTTTTATGAACTTTTCATATGGGGTACAAAATACAGCAAAACATAATCCATGCCACCACGTTAACTCTTCTCATCTGTCTTTGTCTATATCTGAGCTATTTATTGATTTTATAACAATGCACATTAGTATATAATGTATTACTAATTTTTCTTTGTAACGCTTCACAGAAGATAAATTTATGACCCTACAGAGAATGACAAATATTCACATCTATTTATACTAGTTTTCCTAAAATTCGTTTTGAAATCCAAATCCACCTGAAATTGAATTTAGAGAATTGTGTCTTGGAATCAATTTTATTTACATTTAATTTTAACATGTCCTTGTATATTAAACATAGCAAATCACAGGAATGTGAATCCTGGTTCTAAATGATGCATTTCTTAACCTCATTATATGTCAATTTCCTCATGTGCAAAATTGACAAAATTTTAAGGAAAAACTGGGGTTAGAAATATAAAGTGTTGGAAATTGGTTCAAGATGGCAGAGTAGAAGGACGTGCGCTCACTCCCTCTTGGGAGGGCACCAGAATCACAACTAGCTGCTGAACAGTCATCGACGGGGAGACACTGGAACCCCCGAAAAAAAAAAAAACCCACATCCAAAGATAAAGGAGAAGCCGCAGTGAGACAGTACGAGGGGTGCAATCACAATGAAATCAAACCCCATAACCTCTGGGTAGCTGACTCACAAACTGGAGAACATTTATACCACAGAAGTCCAGCCACTGGATGAAGGTTCTGAGCCCTACATCAGGCTTCCCAACCTGGGGGTCCAGTGATGGGAGGAGGAATTCTTAGAGAATCAGACTTTGAAGGCTAGCGGGATTTGACTGCAGGACTTCGACAGGACCGGGGAAACAGAGACTCCACTCTTGGAGGGCACATACAAAGTACTGTGCGCATCGGGACCCAGGGGAAGGAGCAGTGATCCCATAGGAAACTGAACCAGACCTACCTGCTAGTGTTGGAGGGTCTCCTGCAGAGGCGGGGGTGGCTGTGGCTCACAGTGGGGACAAGGACACTGGCAGCAGAAGTTCTGGGAAGTACTCCTCGGCGAGAGCCCTCCCAGAGTCTGCCATTAGCCCCACGAAAGAGCCCCAAAGAGTAGGCTGCAGTGCTGGGTCGCCTGAGGTCAAACAACCAACAGGAGGGAGCTCAGCCCCATCCACCAGCAGGCAAGTGTATTAAAGTTTTACTGAGCTCTGCCCACCAGAGCAACACCCAGCTCTACCCACCACCAGTCCCTCCCATCAGGAAGCCTGCACAAGCCTCTTAGATAGCCTCATCCACCAGAGGACAGACAGCAGAAGCAAGAAGAACTACAGTCCTGCAGCCTGTGGAACAAAAACCACATTCACAGAAAGACAGACAAAATGAAAAGGCAGAGCACTATGTACCAAAAGAAGGAACAAGATAAAACCCCAGAAAAACAACTAAATGAAGTGGAGATAGGCAACCTTCCAGAAAAAGAATTCAGAATAATGATAGTGAAGATGATCCAGGACCTCGGAAAAAGAATGGAGGCAAAGATCGAGAAGATGCAAAAAATGTTTAACAAAGACCTAGAAGGATTAAAAAAACAAACAAACAGAGATGAACAATACAGTAACTGAAGTGAAAACTACACTAGAAGCAATCAACAGCAGAATAACTGAGGCAGAAGAACGGATAAGTGACCTGGAAGACAGAATGGTGGAATTCACTGCTGCGGAAGAGAATAAAGAAAAAAGAATGAAAAGAAATGAAGACAGCCTAGGAGACCTCTGGGACAACATTAAATGCAACAACATTCGCATTATAGGGCTCCCAGAAGGAGAAGGGAGAGAGAAAGGATCCAAGAAAATATCTGAAGAGATTATAGTCAAAAACTTCCCTAACATGGGAAAGGAAATAGCCACCCAAGTCCAGGAAGTGCAGAGTCCCAGGCAAGATAAACCCAAGGAGAAACACGCCTAGAAACATAGTACTCAAATTGACAAAAATTAAAGACAAAGAAAAATTATTAAAAGCAACAAGGGAAAAATGACACACAACATACAAGGGAACTCCAATAAGGTTAAGAGCTGATTTCTCAGCAGAAACTCTACAAGCCAGAAGGGAGTGGCACAATATATTTAAAGTGATGAAAGGGAAAAACCTACAGCCAACATTACTCTACCCTGCAAGGATCTCATTCAGATTTGACAGAGAAATCAAAAGCTTTACAGACAAGTAAAAGCTAAGAGAATTCAGCACCACCAAACCAGCTCTACAACAAATGCTAAAGGAACTTCTCTAACTGGGAAACACAAGAGAAGAAAACGACCTACAATAACAAACTCAAAACAATTAAGCAAATGGTAATAGGAACATACTTATCACCAATTACCTTAAATGTAAATGGATTAAATGCTCCAACCAAAAGACACAGGCTTGCTGAATGGATACAAAAACAAGACCCATATATATGCTGTCTACAAGAGACCCACTTCAGACCTAGGGACACATACAGACTTAAAGTGAGGGGATGGAAAAAGATATTCCATGCAAATGGAAATCAAAAGAAAGCTAGCTGGAGTAGCAATCCTCATATCAGATAAAATAGACTTAAAATAAAGAATGTTACAAGAGACAAGGAAGGACACTACATAATGATCTAGGGATTAATCCAAGAAGAAGATATAACAATTATAAATATATATGCACCCAACATAGGAGCACCTCAATACATAAGGCAAATGCTAACAGGTATAAAAGAGGAAATCGACAGTAACACAATAATAGCGGGGGACTTTAACACCTCACTTACACCGATGGACAGATCATCCAGACAGAAAATTAATTAGGAAACACAAGCTTTAAATGACACAATAGACCAGATAGATTTAATTGATATCTACAGGACATTCCATACAAAAACAGCAGATTACATTTTTTTCTCAAGTGCACACAGAACGTTCTCCAGGATAGATCACATCTTGGGTCACAAATCAAGCTCAGTAAATTTAAGAAAACTGAAATCATATCAAGCAACTTTTCTGACTACAATGCTATGAGATTAGCAATAAATTACAGGGAAAAAAACATAAAAAACACAAACACATGGAGGCTAAACAATATGTTACTAAATAACCAAGAGATCACTGAAGAAATCAAAAAATACCTAGAGGAAAATGACAACAAAAATACGATGATCCATAACCCATGGGATGCAGCAAAAGCAGTTCTAAGAGGTTAAGTTTGTAGCAATACAGTCCTACCTCAAGAAACAAGAAAAATCTCAAATAAACAATCTAACCTTACACCTAAAGGAGCTAGAGAAAGAAGAACAAACAAAACCCAAAGTAGGTAGAAGGAAAGAAATCATAAATATCAGAGCAGAAATACATGAAATAGAAACAAAGAAAACAATAGCAAAGATCAATAAAACTAAAAGCTGGTTATTTTAGAAGATAAAAAAATGATAAACTTTTAGCTAGACTCATCAAGAAAAAGAGGAAGAGGACTCAAATCAACAGAATTAGAAATGAAAAAGGAGAAGTGATTATGGACACCATACAAAGCATCATAAAAGGCTACTACAAGCAACTCTATGCCAATAAAATGGACAACCGGGAAGAAACGAGCAAATTCTTAGAAAGGTATAACCTTGTAAGACTGAACCAGAAAGAAATAGAAAATATGAACAGACCAATCACAAGTAATGAAATTGAAAGTATAATTAAAAATCTTCCAACAAACAGAAGTCCAGGACTAGATGGCTTCACAGGTGAATTCTATCAAACATTTAGAGAAGAGCTAACACCCAACCTTCTCAAAGTCTTCCAAAAAACTGCAGAGGAAGGAACACTGCCAAACTCATTCTATGAGGCCACCATCACCCTGATACCAAAACCAGACAAAGATATCACAAAAAAAGAAAATTACAGACCAATATCACTGATGAATAAAGATGCAAAAATCCTCAACAAAATACTAGCAAACAAAATTCAACAACACAGTAAAAGGATCATACACCATGATCAAGTGAGATTTATCCCTAGGATGCAAGGATTCTTCAATATACACATTTCAATCAATGTGATACACCATATTAAATTGAAGAATGAAAACCCTATGATCTCGATAGATGCAGAAAAAGTTTCTGACAAAATTCAACACCTGTTTATGATAAAAACTCTCCAGAAAGTGGGCACAGAGAGAACCTACTTTAATATAATAAAGGCCATATATGACAAACCCACAGCCAACATCATTCCCAATGGTGAAAAACTGAAAGCATTTAGCCTAAGATGAGGAACAAGACAAGAAGTCCAATCTAGTCACAATTATTCAACATAATTTTGGAAGTCCTAGCCACGGCAATCAAAGAAGGGAAAGAAATAAAAGGAATACAAATTGGAAAAGAAGAAGTAAAACTGTCATGTTTGCAGATGACATGATACTATACATAGAGAATCCTAAAGATGCCACCAGAAAACTACTAGAGCTAATCAATGAATTTGGTAAAGTTGCAGGATATAAAGTAATGCACAGAAATCTCCTGCATTCCTATACACTAACAATGAAAGATCAGAAAGAGAAATTAAGGAAACAATCCCATTCGCCATTGAAACCAAAAGAATAAAATACCTAGGAATAAACCTACCTAAGGATGTAAAAGACCTGCACTCAGAAAACTATAAGACACTGATGAAAGAAATCAAAGATGACATAAACAGATGGAGAGATATACCATGTTCTTGGATTGGAAGAATCAATATTGTGAAAATGACTATACTACCCAAAGCAATCCATAGATTCAATGCAATCCCTATCAAATTACCAATGGCATTTTTTATAGAACTAGAAAAAAAAAATCTTACAACTTGTATGGAGACAAAAAAGACTCCGAATAGCCAAAGCAATCTTGAGGGAAAAGAAATGGAGCTGGAGGAATCAGACTCCCTGACTTCAGACTATACTACAAAGCTACAGTCATCAAGACAGTATGGTACTGGCACAAAAACAGAAATATAGATCAATGGAACAGGATAGAAAGCCCAGAGATAAACCCACACACATATGGTCAACTAATCTCTGACAAAAGAGGTTAGGATATACAATGGAGAAAAGACAGTCTCTTCAATAAGTGGTGCTGGGAAAACTGGACAGCTACATGTAAAAGAATGAAGTTAGAACACTCCCTAACACCATACACAAAAATAAACTCAAAATGGATTAAACACCTAAGTGTAAGACCGGACACTATAAAACTCTTAGAGGGAAATATGGGAAGAACACTCTTTGACATAAATCACAGCAAGATCTTTTTTGACCCACCTCCTTCAGTAATGGAAATGAAAACAAAAATAAACAAATGGGACCTAATGAAACTTAAAAGCTTTTGCACAGCAAAGAAAACCATAAACAAGACGAAAAGACAACCCTCAGAATGGGAGAAAATATTTGCAAACGAATCAACGGACAAAGGATTAATCTCCAAAATATATAAACAGCCCACGTAGCTCGGTATTATAAAAAACAAACAACCCAATAAAAAAATGGGCAGAAGACCTAAATAGACATTTCTGCAAAGAAGATATACAGATGGCTAAGAGGCACATGAAAAGCTGCTCAACACCAGTAATTATTAGAGAAATGCAAATCAAAACTACAATGAGGTATCACCTCACACCAGTTAGAGTGGGCATCATCAGAAAATCTACAAACGTCAAATGCTGGAGAGGGTGTGGAGAAAAGGGAACCCTCTTGCACTGTTGGTGGGAATGTAAATTGATACAGCCACTATGGAGAACAATATGGAGGTTCCTTAAAAAACTAAAAATAGAACTACCATACGACCCAGCAATCCCACTACTGGGCATATATCCTGAGAAAAGCATAATTCAAAAAGACACATCCACCCCAATGTTCACTGAAGCACTATTTACAATAGCCAGGTCATCGAAGCAACCTAAATGCCCACCGACAGACAAATGGATAAAGAAGATGTGGTACATATATACAATGGAATATTACTCAGCCATGAAAAGGAACGAAATTGGGTAATTCATAGAGATGTGGATGGACCTAGAGACTGTCATACAGAGTGAAGTAAGTCAGAAAGAGAAAAACAAATATCGTATATTAACGCACATATGTGGAATCTAGGAAAATGGTACAGATGAACCAGTCTGCAGGGCAGAAATAGACCCAGATGTAGAGAACAAACGTGTGGACACCAAGCGGGTGAAAGCGGGGGTGATGGTGTGATGAATTGGGAGATTGGGATTGACATGTATACAGTGATGTGTATAAAATGGATGACTAATAAGAACCTGCTGTATAAAAAAATAAAATTGTAAAAATAGATGAACTTTAAAAACAAAACAAAGAAAAAAAAAGAAATATAATGTGTTAGCATCATGCCCAGCCTATACCATTTAATTCAATATAGCCCTTTTTCTACAAACTAAGGCTTTTAGTGCCTTCATAAAAAGTAAGTTGAAGATAATTACCTTAGCTCAATCTTTACGTATTTTTAAGTACTAAAATTTAAATACTAAAATTTCAAATAAGGCTGTATTTTAAGACTTACTTTTTAAATTTGTACTTTTTTAGAGGACCATATGTCATGAACATTCTTTTTTTCAAATCAGATTACATGTTCCTTGTTTTTACAGAGGGAAGCAGGTGTCACTCTGGTCATAGCAGTACAAGAAGGAAACAAATAGCTGAATAGTTAACACTCTTCTTACTAGATAGGTTTTTCCACTGTTTTCCAAAATAGTTGGAGGTGATTAATGCCTATTCCTGGGAAATTGATAAAGTTTTCTGGACTCTGGGTTTAATGGAAACATTTAAGTGGAGAAAGCTTCTGAGAGGTAAAACATTCATTTTCCTTTGCATTTAGTTCCCAAATGGAGACAAACAGCTTAAAAGCAATATTAACCTCAATGTGCTCAGGCCATTTATCTTCATAAGAAACCAGTCTGAAAACAAGGAAACAAAGCCCATGAAAATGATTTTATTTAATCACAGAAGTATATCTCATCAAAAACCTTTAGTTATTTCCTTAGGGCTTAATTCTAACCTCAGTAACTCATGCACAAATTCTATGGATGTCAGTGGAAGCCGTGCACGTGGAACTCTGGGCCAAATCTGGTTGTCGTGGATGAATTAGCCAAAGGAGGCATTAGATCAATTTTTTAAAACATAAAGTGCTCTCATTCTGTAATCCTTTTCCATCTTTCCAAATTTATTGACCTAACCAGTAATAATTATTGAATATCCACAGCAGACATCAAACCACACTTCCATGCATGCATCGTAGAGCCAGTGGCCTTAGAACATTTACCTTTCCACAGAAATGTAATAATCTTGCAGTAATATTTCATCCTAGCAAAAAGAGAGTATTGTGCCATGCTTTGTGAGAAGGTCAGTTTCACTTCAGGAAAAATGCTAACGTTTTAAAAGTCAGCCATTAAATTGGAGTTATCATTGCATTTTTGTTATCTTATTACAGGACAGTTGTCTGATTTCTCTAGTGTCACAGTTATTTAGGTAGGCTTAAAAATATTTATTCAAAGTCAAGATGTATAAGTGAAAAGATCTGAATCATTTTCTAAGTTCCAAAGAAACTGTGTTTAAGAAAATCTGCCTTTAAAAATGTTTACCCAGATATTTGTGGCATGCATAGGTTTTCCTCATAAGCTAAAAGTTCTTCAAATTTCATGCAACTTGTTAGAATAATACTGCTTCCCTCAGGGTCTATCACCAGCTCTCTCCTTAGTGAGTAAATTCAGTGTTAAATGTCTTATGTACCTTGAGCTACACTTCATGACTGGTCTTATACCAAGTCTCTGCACCATCTAAAGGGAGAGCTTAGTGACTCATCCACTTTGCCTGGAGTCATTTACTGTCCTTTTCTCAAGTTCAGTGCAAGAGTCATCCACAGACATTTTGACGGATTCAGTTACACTCAAATTGTAGTGTGCCTTAAGGGTCTTTTGCAGATGAAGATTCTTGGGCCCTGCCTGCCAACATTTTTAGTTCTGTGGTCTGGTGTGAACTCTGCATGTTTAATAAGCCCTCTAAGTGGCTCTGACGCTACTCATCCACAGACTACACTTTGGATAAACACTGGTGTCAAGAAAGTGGAAGCTGGGTCTACAATAAAGAACGTGGTGAGAATTACAGGGACAGGAAGGCTATGTGTACATCATCATCGTCTTGACAAACGCAGGGAAAGCTTAGTGTTAGGGGGGCCTTGTAAGCACACCTGGCCTACGTACGGCCCTCAGTAATCGGGAATTAAATTAAATGCTATTTTTTACTGACTTTGCTATGTCTAGCAACACTGCCACTCTGATGCTATCTGTTATGATTCTCATAACACTGTTATCCATGATTATGATGGGCTAAATTATATAACCCCCAAATTCAGATAACGGAATCTTAGCCCCCCAGTTCCTCAGAATATAACCATATTTGGAGATAGCCTTTAAAGAGAGTTTAGTTAATAATTACACCAGGATAACAGTCATAAATGGAGACTGTCCCAGAAAACTGGGACCTCCATGAACCTCACTGTAAGACGTATCTAGCTGGAGCATAAAGACCTCCTCAGGTTGCATTTCATGGCATTTGGCCTCATGAAAGAGCCAACCTGAAGATAAGGTAGCTTTCATACCTCCTCACTTCAAAAGCATGTGATTCACACCTGTGGTATTTTTTTGTGGACTGTACTTTTTATTAACATAAGAATACATTTGGGGGACTTCCAGTAATGGCAGCAGAGTGGAGTGTCATGCAAACCCTTTCGCAGACAATGATGAAATTTGAAGAAAACTTTAAGTACTATTTAAAGGACCTGGGAAGCATGCAGAAGTGGATGGAGTCTTGAAACTGCCACTAGAGGAGGGCGTTTATTGCTTTTTCGCCCAAACACGCATCCCAATTCCCAAGATTACGGGGTAGAAAACCACAGCCTTACTCTCTTGGGTTGGAGTGACAAAGAGAGTGCAGAGCTGAAGAAACAGCAGAAAAGCATCAAAAACCAGACAGATGTCACTGAAGAGAGCACTCTTGAAAAGCTGCTGTGGAAAGGGAAAGGTCTGTGAGCTTCTCGCTGTCTTGACCAAGCCTGCTCCCTGAAACCTAAGGCGACAGAAAAATGTAGCCTTACTCGCTTGACTAAAGGTGGCAAGGAGAATGCAGTGTCGGAGGAGAAACTCCAAATTTAAAGAGAAAATTCTGGAAGTGAAAAGAAAAGAGTAAGAACAGACGCCATATCTGAATGTAAATCTGCCCAAACCCTAGGCAGACTTCTTTTTTTTTAATGAATTTTTGAATTTTATTTATTTTTTTAATACAGCAGGTTCTTATTAGTTATCCATTTTCTACATATTAGTGTATATATGTCAATCCCAATCTCCCAATTCATCCTAGGCAAACTTCTAACCTCTACATGGGCAGGGAAGACCCAGGGGGCTTGGGGCAG